>NW_006159774.1:1836412-1843467 GCF_000334495.1 Tupaia belangeri chinensis
TACTCAGTAGGCACTTCCATACTAATTGAAGAATGGTCACTTCAGTTGTACCATAACTGTCCTTGCATAAGGTTTATATTCAGGTTAAAAATGGTTTAGTTTGTTGGAACAAATTTTTGAAATTTGAAGAGCCAGTAGCTGAAATCTCTTGAAAAAAAGCTAATAGGTGAAGGAGTACCTTTTAGTTGAAATCTTTTTTGTTTGTTTGTTTGTTTTTGACATCGGGCATGTGTGCTTGCTGGAGGGAGAGAGGGGAAAAGTGAAAAGTCACCCCCCGGGAAGAATGACTATGCTGCATTCCCTTCTTCTTCATTCTCTTCTTGGGATTTTGAGCACACATGCACATACACCGCGCATGTTTATCAAGCTGCTGGGTCTGGAACTTGAACTTGAACTGCAGGATTGGCCAGTGGGGTCCAGTGCCTTAAACTCCATGCCACTAGGTCTTAACAATCCCCCCGCCCCCTTTTTTTTTCTTTTAAGAGAGATTTTTCCTATAGGGCATGTGTGCTTGTCAGAAAGACAGAGACAGAAAGTGAGAAATCATCTCCTGGGGGATGGCCACTCCGCAGTCCCTTCTCCATGTTTCTCGCAGGATTTTGGGCACACATACAAATGCTCCTGGATTAAGTTTCAACCCTCCAGGTCTGAGAATCAGACCGCAGTAGGCATGTGGGAGTCTAGTGACATAACCATTAAGCCATCTGTTGGTCTCTGTCTAGAAGGGAAAACAGGGAGGGATATTTACTAAAATTTTTTAAAAAATACACACACACATACACAGAAATATATAAGAAATTATTTAACAAAATGTGTATACATACACATATATGTGTGTATATGTGTGTATGTATGTGTATATATACAAAATACGTATACATATATGTGTATATATGTATACATACATATATGTATACATACATATATATACACACACACACCATACCAAAAAAACCCCCTAACATACACACATACCCACATAGCCACTCCTACACATACATTTTATCCATACCATTTCCTCCCACTCCCAAAGAAAGACCAAAGCTCTTTGCTATTTCCTAAGGCTACATATTTAAATCGTTGTAACTGCAGAGCTGCCTTTAACTTTGGCTTTTACTTCACTTGGATAAATGATTCCAAATGGAATATTTTGCCTTGGGTTTGAACTCATTGCATATGTATCCTCCTTCCCCCTTTCAAACTGCCCCCATGGTTGCACAAAGATATTTGTTAACAGTTGCTGCATGCTTAGTCCTGTCTAGGATAGTGTGGAGTTGGATAGGATTTGTCCAGAAGTCTGTTTGGGTTTTCTACCTGGGTTCTAATACCCTTCTACCATTGACTTATTCAGTGACCTTTGGCAAGTCCCTTTGTCTTATTTAGCTTTAGTTCCCTCATCTGCAGCCTAAAGGAATTGAACTAATTATTTTTAAACTTCTTGAGGGTTCCAGAACCTTTTGAAAATCTAATAAAAAGCCATGAACCTTCTTCCCCAGAGAATATCCACGTTTACAGCATTCATACTTAATTTCATGCCATTTACAGATCCCCTGGAGATTTGTCTGTGGACTCTTAGTAATTACTCAGATAAATCATAATCTTTGATGTAGATCAGGTGTCAGCAAATTAGTGGCATCAGTTTCTGACCTGTTTTTTAATGACTTATGAATATAAGAATGGCTTTTACATTTTTAAAAGGATGTAAAAACAAAATAAAAAGTAAAGAATAATATGAAACAGACCATTTGTGGCTCGCAGACCTGAAAATATTTGCCAGCCTCTGGCCTAGGTGACTGTGACTGCCAACATCCTTCTTAGCCTAGTTATGTTTACAGTTCTTTTTTTTTTTTTTCTTTTTTTTGGGAGAGGTTTTTGCTATAGGGCGCATGCGCTCACCAGACAGAGAGACAGAGAGAGAGAAAGCGAGAAATCACCCCCCAGGGGGGATGGCCACGCCACAATCCTTTCTCCTCCATTCTCCTCTCGAGATCTTGGGCACACATGCACACGCGCCCGGCATGAGTTTAAGCCACCGGGTTCAGGACGCGAACCACAGTCGACTACATGGGAGTTCAGCGACACAGCCATTATGCTAACTGCTGGTCCCTGTTTACAGTTCTTCAGCTCTCCCTGGTGGATAATTGCTAGTACTTAGTTTTCTTTTTAGGTCCAGATATTTTTTTTCTATTAAGATTTCTGGATTTCAGAATGTGCATGGTTGGTTTAAATGGTTGCTTTTGTTTTAAGATGTTTTTCTTTTGATCACAAATTAGGTAATAATTCTCATAGGAAATAAAGCAGATTTGGAGGCACAGAGAGATGTTACATATGAAGAAGCCAAACAGTTTGCTGAAGAAAACGGTGGGTTTCTTTAAGATTTAATGGTTACACTTGGGAGAATTTCTAAGGAAAGGTGGGATTTTGGTATTGTAGATTATTTGACAATTAAATGATGCAAACTGCTCAGAAATCTGGAGAATGAAGAAATAACAGTGTGTTTCTATGAGATTCGTGTTGGGAGTAGTATAATTATCTAATGACAAATCTCAAACTCATACTCTTTAAAAATACCATGGTAGAACAAAAAAGCATGAGAAACTTTTATTCAGATGTTACTGAAGAGAATGCTCTTGTGAATTAGTTTGAAATGTCTTAATTATAGTACGACTTTCATTTTTTAGGCTTATTGTTCCTTGAAGCAAGTGCAAAAACGTAAGTATGGCTAAAATGTAGATCATGTTTCAGTTGAAAAATATTCAAATTTCTCAAAATAGAATTACATATATGAAAAGTATATGATGCCTATATACCTATTTCATATATATGTATAATGGGTCAGAAAAGTCATGACACATTTTTGCATAGAAAAACATAAAAATACATTATGACTTTTCCAACAACCCAGAATATACACATATAATGTAAAACGTTAATTCTTATTGCAGGGAGAACAGTAAGCAAACATCCTTTTCTGTTTTGTATTGTTAAAATAAGATTGTTTCTTTACTTAACGTGTTATCCCTTGACCATGCCCATTGGTGTAATCCAGGTTAATAAATGAAACTGTGTTTACATTTCAGAAGTGTTTGACTTTCACAACTGGGGTTGCATTTGGCATCTCAGACCTATACTTCACCAACTTGATCATATACCACTTCTGATCACATTAAAACATGGTGTAAAGAGATAGTGTCTAATCAGAAGCATAATAATCATTTTCGAATTGTTTTTCCATATCTATTTTGTACACTGGTACTCGCACCACAGTTCATTTATTAGGCCAGAAATTCTTGTTGATGGTGAGAAGAGGCTAACTCATTTTTGTTCAGTCTTGTCTCTTCTAGTCTCAGGAGAGTTGAAGTGTGAACATGGCTAAGCATGGCTATGTAAGGTCAGCTTCACACCATAAAAATAGCACATTTTCTGTTTTGCTGATCAGACCATATAAATCCTAGAATTCTGTTCAGCTTGATTGGAGGGATTTCATTCCTTTTTGGAGTACCCACTGTATCACAGAAATGGCTTATCTCAACTCTTATGCTGTATATTAACATACAACATTCTTAGTGATTATCCGAATAGGGTTTGTAGAAATGGCTCTTAGTGCCATGTTTCTGTGCTTTCCACACACACACACACACACACAAACATTTTCCAGTGTTATTCTCTTAGCTCGGTCTTTTAAAAATATTTTATTAGATGATCATGACTAAGTTGAAGATATCATTGACTAAAAGGTTAGCAAAAGGTCTAGTGTATAATGTCTCATCATTTGCAGAAAGCTATGGTTCGCAAATAAAGTTATCCATTGCCCTTTAGGGGAGAGAACGTAGAAGATGCTTTCCTGGAAGCTGCCAAGAAAATCTATCAGAATATTCAGGACGGAAGCCTGGATCTGAATGCTGCTGAGTCTGGTGTACAACACAAACCCTCAGCCCCGCAGGGAGGCCGGCTAACCAGTGAACCCCAACCCCAGAGAGAAGGCTGTGGCTGCTAGTGACCTCTTTGCGTGGCCCTTCATTTGACCTTTCACCTCTGTCTGTTGGAGGCAGTACTTTTTACTGCCTTGTTGTCTTCTGTACATCTTACTGGGTTTAATTAAAAAAAAAAAACATAAAAAACAAAACTCTGTTGTAAAAAACAGTTTAACACAATACTAAACTGCTAAACAACTAGATGTAATCAGGTTATCAAAGGCAAGTAGAGTAACAAATCTCTCCTGCATGGTAAATCTAGACTTTTTTTCCCCCCTTGATTGTCCTTGTGATAGGTATGTCACCAATATATGATTTAAACTGAGCACTGATGCTGGACTCCATGATTTCTATCCTCCCTTCTCGGCAAGGCTTTGTCTCACTGTACGGTTTAATTTGGTGATATCTTAAGCCTTTCTCCCCATCTTTAACTGTTCAAGTATGTCTGTTGTAACCAATAAGTTTATTGCTGTGAAATGACTTCTGATGGTAGACAAGGGGTTCTATAACTGCTTTTCATTTTTTGTTGTTGTTGGATAAGTTCCCTGTTGTGTGGGTGGCAACTTTCTTGATGAGGTTCGCGTCTGTCTTAGCCTTGCACAGGGAAAATATCCTTTTCTCTTTTCTCTTGTGCTTAATAGCTTTATTTTATTTTTTTTTATATACCATTTTATCCTTTTCTCTTTAACAGAAAGTAAATATGTATAAAATTTGAAGGAACCGAACTAACAATACATCCTGTGTATATTATTTTAATGAAGAAAATAAATTGATTACTGGCATTGGAACAGTATAAAATACCAGTTTGTACAGTATGACCTATATGTGACCATGTTACTCCCTTCCATTTCACACAAGAAAATAGACACAACTGCAGTTCACAGTTAATACCGGCTCCACCCCTGGTGCTGGCAGTGTTTGGGGACATTGTGCGGGAAAGAGCTCCTAGCAGCAGAGGATGAACACTAGCAGATTCTGTTCCATCTTGGCACTGTGGCTTACCTGCTGATTTTCTTAACTGTTCTTGTGCAATCAACAATGTGCTAACCTGCTTTTCTCTTTTTGTAAACGTTTTGCATTACAGGCTGCATTCTTGCCTTACTGTATAGAAAAAGAAAAAAGGCTGGGTTTATTATTGCACATTTTAAGCTTTTATACCTTTATCTTCTTGCAATGGTCAGATTCTGAACCAAACAGCCAGAACCGCAGGTCTGCTGTTAAGGGATTTTAAATTGTGCATTTTTAACACTACAGTGAAATAATTTATCATTTGTGTTTATAGTATGAGGGGCTATTTTATGTCATGTTGGCATATGCTGTTTTGTAAAAGGGAAAGTTGTTTCTATTGGTATTTCAGTGTGTGTGTGCTGACACAAAGTAAGTTACTACTTTGCACTAGGTGGTTTGGCCACTGAAAAAATACTGTATCGCAAGAAAGTCTCCTTTATACAACAAACATGTTTTACTAAGTTCTTCACTTCTGTTGATTGATTTCTAATTGAGTTTATAGTTCAGTGGCTGGGAATGGAGAAATAATTTGAAGTAGGATAGGTAAACTTGAGCACATTATGTAAAATGCACTCGCTCAACTGCTGTGTTTAAAATACACATTTGAAATCCCTCTTTACAGACACTAACGTGAAAGTACATCTTTCTGGGTTGTAAACGTGGTAGTACCGGAGTATTGTATAGTCATTGTTAAATAAAAGCCAAAACTGGAATGTGCAGAAAATAGGATTTGGTTAATTTGTGGACTCATCTTTATTTTCGTCTTTGTTTAACTTTTTAAATAAGATTTCCTGGAGTCGATTGGTATATTCTGTTAAAGACTTACAGTGATCCATTTTGCTTACACTGTTGCATCACAAGGGATCTGCCCAGGGACCATGACCTGCTGGTGTGTGTATGTACTTACAAAACAAAACAAACCACCCATCAGGATATAAGGTAGCAATCACAAACTAGAGACTGCGGCTTGTTTTAGGTGCAATACCCTGATTCCCAAAGTTAGTTACAGTGGGTCTTAATTGTTTTTGTGACAGATGGATTTATTCAGACTGCTGTACTCTTCATTTGATGTAACAAAATGCTATTAATCTAAATATTTGTAAATAAAGTACCTGTATCTAGATTAAATTAAAATCAGTTGCATTATTTTCTGGGCTGTGATAGGATTTATTTTCTTGAGGTGAACAATCACTTAGTCACTCTATTGCCGAACTTATTTGTTGTATAGCAGGAGGTCTGCACACATAGCATATAAAAAGTCACTAAGAACTGCATTATAATTTTATCATTGTGCTTGCATCATCGCTTAACAGTGTGCTTTCAGCCGGCCCTTTTCACCGAGAGATCAACATATTGGTGGCTGATAGTTCTCTCCCTTGACTTGGGGCCAGATTCTATTATTTGCGTGTGTAATCCCCTATAAGTAAATTTGGGTGCTCAAAAAATATAGGAGCAACTGTCATACTGTACCATCTGTATGTCAGACACTGGGCAGTACACTTTTGAGAGAATGTGAAATTCTTTCCATTTTTAATCCACAAGTGTTTACAGCTTGTGCAGGTTACCTGTGCTTCTCTGGGTTACTGGCTGCCCTCACACCTAAGAGGAGGTCCTCCAATGAGTATATTGGTGCTCAGTGCTACTTATGCTTTAGATATTCCAGTACAATGTTGAAGAATTTTTCATGGATAATAAAGTATTTGATGTAGTAACTTTGATTTTTCTTTGTGGGTTCGGTGGTGGTGTGTATATAATACTAGAGATGTTGTTAAATTATTTTTGATAACTTCTGTCTTTTTAAATGATTTTTCTTTTTTAATGTCAGTTCATTCCTTTTAAGCAAAAGACCAAATCGTTACCCTTCAGTCCTGTTCATTGTGAGCAAACAGAAAAGGTTTATGTGATAGTTTAGAAGGTATTTTACCCTCTGGGCCAGCAGATGGCATGGATGTTAAGGCACTGGATCCCACATAGCTTGTTTCACATTTGAGTCCTGGAATCAGTGGCTTGAGAATCACACTGGCCAGGACCAGCAGTTAGCATAATGGCTATGTCGCTGGACTCCCACGTAGT
>NW_006159774.1:1843663-1868938 GCF_000334495.1 Tupaia belangeri chinensis
AAAAAAAAAAAAAAAAAAAAGAAAAAGAAAAAGAAAATCACACTGGCCTCTGTGCCTTGTGTGCCCAAAATCCTGAGGAGAGAAGGGATTGCAATGTGGCCATCCCCTCTGGAGGGTGATTTCTCATTTTCCCTGTCTCTCCTGGTGAGTGCATGTGCCCTACAGCAAAAACTTAAAAGTATTTTATTTACCCTCATATAGCATAGGTCCAAAAAACCGTGTCCCTGAATTACTACAGGAATTGTGAATATGCAAGACCTTCAAGCATTTTGCTAAAATTCAAGAAAGCAAAATAAAGGAGAATATAAAGTTTTGTTTTGGAAGTAAATACCTTCTTGAATTTATTCTGTGTTAATGAGTTTTATGGGGGCCAGCAGGTGGCATAGTGGTTAAGATGCTGGACTCCCACATAGTTTGAGTCCTGGACCAAGACTTGAAACTCATACTGAGTACATGTTGTGCATGCATGTCCAAGATCCTGAGAGAATGGAGGAGGAGGGATTGTGGTGCAGCCCTCTATGGAGGGTGATTTCTCATTTTGTGTCCCCTATAACAAAAATTGCTCAAAAAAATTGTTACTTTTTTTTTTTTGAGAGGTTTTTGCTATAAGGGCGTGTGCGCTCTCCAGAAAGAAAGGGAAATCACCCCCCAGGGAGGATGGCCACACCGCAGTCCCTTCTCCTCTCGGGATCTTGGGCATGCACGCACACGCGCCTGGCGTGAGTTTAAGCCACCGGGTCCAGGACTCAAACCGTGGTTGACTACATGGGAGTCCAGTGACATAACCATTATGCTAACTGCTGCTTCCTACTTTGTTGTCTTAATGGAAGACTGGAGTCCTAGCCTATTTTAGGAATGTAAACCTTGGCAGTGAGGGATTACTGCATTGTATTATCTGTATTGTGGTAACAAAGTATAATGCCTGTAGGGCTCAAAAGCTGTCTACTGGCCTAGTTGAAGGTTCTTAGGAATGTTTCCAAACCTAACTCGGGAGGGTGATAGTGCAGTAATAACAGCTGGACCTGCACAGTAAAAGTACTGGGTTGGGGACCAGCAGATGGCCTGAAGGTTACATCACTGGACTCCCACATGGTCAACTGTAGTTCAGGTTTCAGACCTGGTGGCTTCAAACTCACGCCAGGTATGTGTGCATGCATGCCCCAAATCCTGAGAGAAGCCTGGAGAAGGGTGGTGTGGCCATCCCCCCTCAGGGGGTGATTTCTTGCTTTCTGTTTCTCTAGCGAGTGCACGTGCCCTATAGCAAAAATCTCTTTAAAAAAACAAACATAAAAACACTACTAGGCTCATTTATTTCTTGGGATCTCTCTGAGTATACCTGTGCCTATGATCTGGCTGGGTCATGGCATGAAGACCCTGTTGGGGTGTCTGACTCTCATGGAAATAAAGACAAAATCTGCATACTTCACCCCTTAGGAATAATTCAGTTGCCATACAACTGTGATAGTAGCTGCTATAGTGTTTTGAAAGACATGTATATAGATCATGGAGTTGGGCTGTTAATTAGAGTAAGCAAATTTAAGTCTGAATAGTTTGAATTTGTCACTGGGTCAGATTCTTTTAAGGGGTAAAGTTTCCCAACAAAATACTTTTGGCTGAGGAAAAGCAGCTGAAACATAGTTTTATAATAGGCATCCAAATGATGAAATATATTTAATAAGATAATTAAATCTCCAGGTAAATGATGAAAAACCATCTGAAAGATTCTTGTTTTCTTGGAACTACTGATCTGTGAATATAAAGTTGATAGACCCAAGGTGATTTCATTTTTTTTATTTCCATACAAAAAAATAGATTTAAAGCAGAATCCAAAAATAACGTTTGACACTATATAAATGACTTAAATTATGTTCTTTTTTCTTTGTAACTAGATTTACCAGTTTATAGATTCAAACATTCAGTTTAAATCAGCATTGTTTTATAAAAACATATTCCAAAGATTAAAAAAAAACCCAGCTGTCTAGGACTCCGGTTTAAATTGTATACAACTATTCCCATATATACAAGTGATTTACAAAAACCCTGGCATTAGTGGTACAAGCAAAGTAAACTACAGTGGAATTTCAGCATCTGAATTCACTGGATCTTGATAAAAACCAAGTGGTATTCCAATTGTGCAGTTAGCGAGGTAGTAAAGAAGGATTTCCTCAGATACATTTATGCAAGACACTATTCCTCGTCTGGCCAAGCCATTTTTTTTCCTACAGTAAAACAAAAAGGAAGGACGAGTTAAATTCTTGAAACAGGAAAAAACTCTTAAATAAGTTTATATTAAATCATGGTATGATGTATTAGGTTGTCAGGAAATGAAATGTTTTTCTATGCAAAAAAGCATCTTTCCTGAAGACCCAATAGATAGGTAATATACATATTTGAGTACTTTGGAAAGATGTTTTATAATGAACTATAGTACACAAGTATGAAAAAAGGATAAAATTAAAACTTCTAGAAATCAAGATTTTCCACTTGAAAATGTTAGTTTAAAAGATCTCTAGTGAGTACCCTGTGAGCAGGAAGTTAGGAATGGCATCAGTGTTGGTAACTGTTCGGTGGTTCTGCTGGACCTTGGAGAACTTGTTGGAAGGAACTCTAGAAAGAAGAGAAAATGTGAGCTCAGAAGGCAGCCCCCTATCTCTATCCTAGTTCAAGCTTTTATACCACATAGCATGGATTCCAATTCCAGACGTCAGTTTTCACACTCTCGCCCCCACCCGCTATGCCTCTAACATCTGTTATTTCTTGCCTTAAAGCACTTGAAGTTCTCTGGTTGCTACCTTGAACTGATCATGAAACCTGGCTCCTAAACCCATATCCACTCTTCTCTCACTAGCCTGGACTCTTACCTATTTTTCAATGCCATGTCTCTCACCCTCCTCCTCAAGCTCTGTCCTGAGGCTCACCGATAATGTGGCATTTACCTGATTTGGCACAGAAGGTGTTAATTATATTCAAATCTTTGTTCTGTTGCTAATTAGCTATGTGACCTAGGTAGTAAGTGTTTTTCCACTTTAGGCCTATTAAAGAGGCAATGGTCCTTGAATGTTCCTTGTGGTTCAACTATTAAGGATATAGTGCTCTGTGGTAAAGACAGATTAGCTTGAGTCCTGGTTTTGTGTGTTATGTCCTTGACAAATTAATTTGTCATTTTATACACTTTTCTTATCTGTAAAGGGCTAATTTATTTGTACCTTCCATGATAAAAATAAAGGGATATATGTAAGGTGCTTAATACAGTATGTGCACGCAGCAGGTACTAAAAAATGGAAGCTGTTATCTGTCTCTGATGGTGTTACTACCTACTGGTTCTGTGACTATATTTCATGTTCCTCTTAAATGATTATTAATCTTATTTAAACTGCACACAGAAAACCGTTGTGAAACTCAGGGTTTTAAACAGACCCTGAGTTAAGTCTGCTTTTAGACTTTTTCTGAGGAGTCACAGTAGGTACAGTCATCTTTCCCCAAGATACAGGGAGACAGAGCATAAATTAAGACTTAAATTGGCCTCACAGTTCAATATACTGACCAGGTAGGAAAAGGAAACCCAGAAGTGGAGGACATTAACAGGATTTACGGCATCCCTGCTAAGTCTTCCAGTCTCTAATTCCTGTCCTATTTCCTAAACCATCAGCTTATTTATTCTCTGTATATCTATGAACCAGTTGGTTCCAGTTTTCTCAAGGAACACACACAAAAAAACAAGTCTTAGCTAAAAAAGTTTTCCAGAGAGCTGAAAGTAGCATTATCTACCTGAGCCTCCCCTAGGTTCTATACCTCAAAGCTTTTGAGTACTTTCCATGTACTGTATTAAACCCTTACCTGACTTGGTCCCAGATGAGAGTCCTCTGCAAGGGAAGACTCCAGTTGAGACAGACTGGGTGATGACACTGAATCTGCAGAAGTGCTGGTGACCAATTCCCCTAAAGCATCTACTTGTCTCCTCAAACTGTGCAAAGTGCCCTCTGTCTGCCGCTTTCCTTTAATCAGAACTTCTGCTTGCTTAGACATACAGTGTCGCAGTTGTGCCTGAAAAGAGTTACGATAAAATTGAGGATTTAACACATTAGAAATGTCCTGAGACCAGCAGTTAGCATAATGGTTATGTTGCTGAACTCCCATGTAGTTGACAGTGGTTTGAGCCTTGGACCCGGTGGCTTAAACTCACACCGGGCGCGTGTGCATGCGTGCCCAAGATCCCGAGAGGAGAATGCAGAAGGAATGGCGGCATGGCCATCCCCCCTGGGGGGTGATTTCTTGCTCTCTATCTCTCTGTCTGTCTCTGTCTTTCTCGCAAGTGCATGCGCCCTGTAGCAAAAACCTCTCCAAAAAAAAAAAAAAAAAAGAAACACATTAGAAGTGTACCAGAACCATTACTCAGCTTCTTCATGTGCAATATTTGTTGGGCAAATTTGGCTACCATAAAGTAGAAATGCTGCTGATAATGCTTTTGTCCTTTAAATTAAAAAAGTGTCAGATGGATACTCTCAGTATGCATAAACTTTGCCACTCTGTACTGTCAACTGGGCCTTTACTCAGCCTGTTCTTTCCACTGTAAGGAATCTTAGGATTCCTGTGTCTCTTGCCTATTAAATCTGCCTCATTTCTCTCTTGTCTGCAAAGACTTAAATTTGTTTAAACTTGCATTCTTCAGTGTCTCCTCACTATATTTAATCCTCAATTCCAGATAACTTTTTTTTTTTTTGAGAGGTTTTTCACTATAGGGCGCGTGCGCTCGCCAGACAGACAGAGAGAGACAGAGAGACAGAAAGCGAGAAATCACCCCCCAGAGGGGATGGCCACGCCACAATCCCTTCTCCTCCATTCTCCTCTTGGGATCTTGGGCACGCACGCACATGCGCCCGGCGTGGGTTTTAAGCCACCGGGTCCGGGACGCGAACCGCGGTCGACTACGTGGGAGTCCAGCGACATAGCCATTACGCTAACTGCTGGTTCCCAATTCCAGATAACTTTTGGGCTTTATGCAGTAGTCTGGAAAGAACTCATTCAACGTCTGTAATAGTACTGTTCAACAGAACATCCTACAGTTATGGCAGTGTTCTATATCTGCTGTCAATAAAGTACCCATTAGACACATCAGTTACTGAGTATTTGAAATGTAGCAATGAAGAACTGAATTTTTAACTTATTGAATTTTAATGAAGATTTATTAAGAAACAAAACTGCATTCAACCTATCATGCCAATAGTAAAACAGAGACAATAGAAACTGTCTAATTGCAGAAAAGAAGTGAGACTTGACATAGTACACTTCCTTGTTTTGTTTTTTAGAGAGGATCTCACTGTTGCAATTCTTTTCCCTCAGTTTCCTAGCTGGAACTTTAGGTGTATGTCATCATGCCTGGCTCTTTTATAGATGAAGTCTTACTACATTGCCCAGACTAGCCTTGAACTCACGATCTTCCTGCCTCAGGATCCTTGAAACTCTGGGATTATAGGTTTGCACCACTCTGCCCAGCCTTTAGGTTAGACCAGAACTTGAACCTCGGCCTCACATGTGATCCCATTCTGAAGAGCATAGCATCTTAACAGCATATTCCACCACCAGTAGGCAAGAGACAGGCAACTTTTTTTTTTTTTTTGGAGAGATTTTCACTGTAGGGCGCGTGCGCTCGCCAGACAGACAGAGAGAGACAGAGAGACAGAAAGCGAGAAATCGCCCCCCAGGGGGGATGGCCACGCCACAATCCCTTCTCCTCCATTCTCCTCTCGGGATCTTGGGCACGCACGCACACGCGCCTGGCGTGAGTTTAAGCCACCGGGTCCGGGACACGAACTGCGGTCGACTACGTGGGAGTCCAGCGACATAGCCATTACGCTAACTGCTGGTTCCCGAGACAGGCAACTTTTTTTTTTTTTGGAGAGATTTTCACTGTAGGGCGCGTGCGCTCGCCAGACAGACAGAGAGAGACAGAGAGACAGAAAGCGAGAAATCGCCCCCCAGGGGGGATGGCCACGCCACAATCCCTTCTCCTCCATTCTCCTCTCGGGATCTTGGGCACGCACGCACACGCGCCTGGCGTGAGTTTAAGCCACCGGGTCCGGGACACGAACTGCGGTCGACTACGTGGGAGTCCAGCGACATAGCCATTACGCTAACTGCTGGTTCCCGAGACAGGCAACTTTTTTTTTTTTTGGAGAGATTTTCACTGTAGGGCGCGTGCGCTCGCCAGACAGACAGAGAGAGACAGAGAGACAGAAAGCGAGAAATCGCCCCCCAGGGGGGATGGCCACGCCACAATCCCTTCTCCTCCATTCTCCTCTCGGGATCTTGGGCACGCACGCACACGCGCCTGGCGTGAGTTTAAGCCACCGGGTCCGGGACACGAACTGCGGTCGACTACGTGGGAGTCCAGCGACATAGCCATTACGCTAACTGCTGGTTCCCGAGACAGGCAACTTTCATAACTGCAAAAACTAATACAGATTGACATCTAATCCAAAAGTCAAAAATGCTCCAAAGTCTAGATTTCTGAAGAACAGTATTACACCACAAGGGGAAAATTCTACAGCTGATTTCATGTGATGGGTCATGATCAAAACACTGCAATAGTTAAGTATTATATAAAATCGCCTTTGAGTTATGTGCATAAGGGATATATAAAACAAATGAAATTTTTTGTTTTGTTTTTTTGAGAGGTTTTTGCTATAGGGTGCGTGCGCTTGCCAGACAGACAGGGACAGAGAGACAGAAAGCAAGAAATCACCCCCCCAGGGGGGATGGCCACGCCGCAATCCCTTCTCCTCCATTTCCTCTTGGGATCTTGGGTATGCACGCGCACGCACACGCACCCGGCGTGAGTTTAAACCACCAGGTCCGGGACTCGAACCGTGGTCGACTATGTGGGAGTCCAGCGACATAGATATTACACTAACTGCTGGTCCCTAAAACAAATGAATTCTGTGTTTAAACTTGGGTCCTATCCCCAAGGTATCTTATGTTTATGCAAATATTCCAAAATCTAAAAAAAAAAAAAAAATCACCTATATTCTTTTTTTAAAAATAATTATTTTTATTTAACTTCATTTATTTATTTTAATATGACCAGAGAGGGACAGAGTGAGAGAAAGAGGGAAAGTGAGAAACAATCCGCCAGGTCCGGGACTCAAACTGTGGTCAGCCATGTGGAAGTCCAGCACCCTTAACCACCACGCCACCTGCAGTCCCCCCCCCCACTATATTCTTCTCCATCCCATCTTGAGGTCAACATTGATCACTGAATCCCGACTCCTATTTTCAGCTGCCTTTAGATTTAGATGTCCTTTCATGGATGTCACAGGAAATAATTCCTTATCTGACTCTCAAGGCTAATCTTCTAGTATTCCTAATCTTTATCCTAACCACTAGCCTATGATATCCTTACGAATTTATTATTGTCTTTATTTTCTGTACCAAATATTAGGTTGATGCAAAAGTAACTGCAGTTTTGTATCATTGAAATTTACTGTTTGCTATTGTTTATATATATATATATATATATGTGTGTATATATATATTTAAGAGGTTTTTGCTATAGGGCGCGTGTGCTCACCAGACAGAGAGAGACAGAAAGCGAGAAATAACCCCCTAGGGGGGATGGCCACGCCACAATCCCTTTTCCTCCATTCTCCTCTTGGGATCTTGGGCATGCATGCACATATGCCTGGTGTGAGTTTTAAGACACCAGGTCCGGGACGCAAACCGCGGTCGACTACGTGGGAGTCCAGCGACATAGCCATAGATATATTCTTAAATAAATGTAGTTATGTTATATATCACTTTAATAATGTACATTTCTTGCTTCATGTTTTTTTGATAATGACTTATAACTTGCTCTTTTATTTATTTTTTAAAGACTATGGAAATGTTGTTAGACAAAAATCAAATTGGAGTGAGTTCAAAACAGGTTATAAAGCAGTGGAGACAACTTGCAACATCAAACAGTGCACTGGCCCAGGAACTGCTAGTGAATGTACAGGGCAAAGGAGATGAGAATCCTAAAAATGTGAAGCATAGTGACCAGCGACTGGAAGCTGACAACGACCAACTGGGAGCAATCACTGAAGCTGATCTTACAGCTCAAGAAGCTGCCCAAGAACTCAAACACTCATGCATTCTATAGTCATTCAGCAATTGGAAAGGTGATAAAGCTCAATAAGTGGGTGTCTTATTAGCTGACTGAAAAAAAAAATCGTTTTGTAGTGTCATCATCTCTTTTTTTACACAACAACGAACCATTTCTTCATCAGCCTGTGACATGTGATGAAAAGTGGATTTTATACAACAATCAGCAATGACCAGTTGAATGGCTGGACTGAGAAGGTCCAAAGCACTTCCCAAAGCCAAACTTGCACCAAGAAAAAGGTCATGGTCTCTGTTTGTGGGGTCTGATCCCTATAGCTTTCTGAATCCTGACAAAACCAGATGTAAATCTGAGAAGTATGTTCAGCAAATCAGTGTGATAACTGAAAACTGCAAAGCCTGCAGCTGGCACTGGTCAACAGGAAGGGCCCAATTCTCTACAACAAGGCCTGATTGCATGTTGCACAAATAACACTTCAGAAGTTGAATGAACTGGGCTATGGAGTTTTGCCTCATCCATCATATTCACCTGACCTCTTTGCCAACTTATTACCACTTCTCCAAGCATGTTGACAACTTTTTGCAGAAAAAAAATGCTTCTATAACCAACAGGATGCAGAAGATGCTTCCAAGGGTTTGTTGAATTCTAAAGCACAGATTTTTGTTACAGGAATAAACCTATTTCTCATTGGCAAAAATGTACTGATTGTAGTGGCTCCTATTTTGATTAATAAAGATGAGCCTAGTTATAATGATTTAAAATTCATGGTCTAAAACTGCAGTTGTTTTCACACCAACCTAATACTTAGATTCTGACAGTTTTAGTTGAGGTGAAGTGCATCACATAGGATGAAGAACACTGGCCCAAACACCAGAATTCACATGCTCAACACTGACTGCCATTTACTGAGATGCCAGATCTCTGAGCTTCAGCAGTGTCATCTAGAGACTGCTGTGAATGCTGCCATACTGAATGTGAAAGCAGCAGTGAGCGGAAGGAATTTTCCCTCCCCCCAGTGTGCTGAGTCTGTGGGATTGGTTGACTTTTTTTTTTTAAAGCTCTACCTTGAGCCGATCTTCACGGTGACGCAGTTTCTCTCGGAGTGCTTCTCCACGCCAATGCTCATCCTTTCCCAAAAGAAGAAGGGAGAGATCAGTGAGCCAACATATATGCAACTAGGAGCTACCCACCTTTCTCTCCTCCTACTGCAGCACCTCCACATCTATTTTTAGCTAAAGTGGGTGAGGTGGGAACCAAACTCTTCCTCTATGAAGCCCAGAGAATAGCAGGATAAACACTTACCATTATATGAACTTGGGAAAAGTTCGGCTTTTCTTCAAAAGGTTTCTCATTCATGGTGAATGGGAAGTTCTCTTTCAAGCTTTCCAACTCTCCTAGATTTTCATTTCTTTCCAAAATAGCCTCTAGATCTGCTGGTAGTTCTGGAAGAAACTGGTTGAGATTCTTCAGGCTGGTTCTGATTTCATCTTTCACTTCAGATCTAAGTGTTCGCATTGCATCACTGATTTCCACTTGTCTTCTCTCCAAATCTTTTTGGTTTGCCATCTAAAGAGTGAATTGGAATCAAAAAAGATAGTGAGAAGTTTGGGACTTACTTGAAATTGAGCTATTTAATGTGTCATGTATTTAAAAATCTGTCAATATCAACTACTACGATTATTAGCACTGTAAAATGTATGATTTTTTGCTTATTTAAGTATCTACAAGGACCAAGTGGATAATTTTACTAGCATTTTGCAACTTACTTTTGGAAAAACACGTGCATTGTGTTCCTTGACGGTGACTTACTCTTGGAGCTAAACGAGGCTGGATTACATCTCACTTCTGGTAAAAATGACCAGTAGGACTAAAAGCTAACTTCTAATCCTCTACTACCTGATTTATATATGGAGATGATCCTTCAAAAATGTGAGAACTAAGTGAAAATTTATAATAAGCAACATAGTGATTCCCAATTGACAACTACAAATTAAACCTCAAATGATAAAAATGGCCATTTCCTGAAACAAGTCTTTACTGATCTAGATTATAATTGTTAATGCTAGAAGAAGCCTTAGAAATGATTTGGCCAGGGCCAGCAGGTAGAGTGGTGGTTAAGGTGCTGGATCCCACAGTTCAAGTCCTGGACCCAGCAGCTTAAAAAACAGGGGTGTGTGTATGTACATGCCCAAAACCCCGAGAGGAAAATAGAGGAGAAGGAACTGTGATATGCTCTGTGTGTGTGTGTGTGTGTGTGTGTGATTTTTCATTTTCCTTCTCTCTGTCTCTCTGGTAAGTGCATGTGCCCTATGGCAAAATTCTAAAAAAATTAAAAATCTGGTCAAATACTTTCATTTATAGATAAAGAATCCAGTGATATGGGCAATCTAGAGGTTTCCTAAAGTGTTACAAAGGATTGTGTTTAATTTCTGAGACTATGCTGCTCTCCAATAAAGAGCTTAAAGAAGGTACTACAGTCATACGTACCGTTAAATGCCCTACCAAGTTTGCAGAAGCATCTGGAATCACTAAGGGCATGTGACCTTCAAATAATCTTAAAATTTTTTTACATTTAATCATTGTACATCTTTTTTTAAAAAACAAATTAATTAATTAATTAATTTAAATTGGACCAGAGAGGGACAGAATAAGAGAGTGAGAGAGACAGGAAGTGAGAAAGTAAGCCACCAGGCCCAGGACTCAAGTCATGATGGAGTCCAATGCCCTTAACCACTACGTCACCTGCTGGTCCCGAGCCATTGTACATCTTTTTTTTTTTTTTTTAAAGAATTATTCATTTATTTATTTACTTAATTCCATTTGTTAATTATTTTTTTCAATTTCACCAGAGAGAGAGGGGGAGGTGGAGAGAAAGTTAAAGCAAGAAAGCAAGCGGCCAGATCCGAGACTCAAACCATGGTCAGCCATGTGGGAATCCAGCGCCTTTATCCACCACGCCACGTGCCGACCCAATCACTGTACATCTTTATAGCGTACAATATGATTTTTCAAAGCATGCATGCAGTACATGTCAATCAAGTCAAAGATATTACTATATACATCATCCTTAAAGGATAACTTTCCATTCTTATGTCTGTTATTTTGTTATTTTTATTTATTTTTAAACCAGAGGGCACGTGAGCTTGTCACAGAGAAAGAGAGTGAAGGAGAGGGAGAAAATACCCCCCAAAGGGGTGTAGTCACACCCAATCCTTTCTCCATTCCTCCGTCCTGTTGGTATTTTGGGTACACATACACATGTGCTCAAGTTCTGGGGCCAGGATTCAAACCATGGAGTCAGCCACATGGGATTCATTTCTCTTAACCACTAGACCATAGGGCTGGTCCAAATAACCTTTTTATTTCTTTGAAGTTTTTCTTGATCCAGAGGGTGTGTGTGTGTGTGTGTGTGTGTGTAGTGGGGCATGGAGGGGGAAGTGGCCATTGAAAGCACATATAACAGTGGAATGGCCACATGGGGTTGCAAAGGATAAAGTATAGCAGGGCCAACCAAGTGGTCAGAGTAGCCCAGCTACGTTCAGATATGGCCCAGCTGCTGATACTAGCTAAGGGACTCCAAAGGCATCAGAATTAGAGCCTTTACTAGTTCCAGCACAAGCAGGTTTCATTTCCCCACCTGGTTACAAAGGATGCTATCAAAGGTTTTTACTGGACCATTTTTTCTTTTGTCTGAGGGTTTTGGCTCTGATACACTTATTCTGGCATAAATAGGGCTTTAAAAGAGTTAATGGAAAATGTGTATTATGAAAAAATGCATATATTAAAAAATTTTTTGCCACTAAAGAAATGGACCAGAGGTAGCATGGTGGTTAAAGCAGCTAGTTCCCACATGGCTGCCTGCATAGTCCTGGACCTGGTGATTTGAAAAGCATGCCAGGCATGTGTGTAGGCATGCTCAAAATCCCAAAAGGAAGAAGAAATGAATAAGAGACTGTGGCATAACTATCTCAACAGGGGATGCTTTCTTTCTCTCTCTTTCTCCATGAGTGCACACTTCCTCTTACAAAATTAACAGAAACTCATACTTGAATTCCATTTTTCTATGAAATTGTTGAAGTTTCCTTACAAAATTTAACATCTCAATGTAATTCTTTGGATGTGATAAAATTTTATGCTAAAAAATTACCATTTTTTGGAGTCCAGCAGTTAGCCTAAAGGCTATGTCGCTGAACTCCCACGTAGTCGACCGCAGTTCGAGACCCAGACCCGGTGGCTTAAACTCACACCGGGCGCGTGTGCGTGCATGCCCAGAATCCCAAGAGGAGAATGGAGGAGAAGGGATTGCGGTGTGGCCATCCCCCCTGGGGGGTGATTTCTCGCTTTCTGTCTCTCTCTTGTCTGTCTGGCGAGTGCACGCGCCCTATAGCAAAAACCTCTCCAAAAAAAAAGAAAAAAAAAAAAGTTAAAAAAAATTACCATTTTTTTCCTTTTAGAAAACTGATGAAAAGCTTGCTGAATTTAAGAAAACTTTAAAAGCGTGTTTTTAACAATTTTTTTTTCTTATGGAAGGTACATTTCTAAGTTTATTTATTTATTCTTTTTTTTGGAGAGGTTTTTGTTATAGGGCACATGTGCTTACCAGATAGACAGAGATAGAAAGAAATCACACCCCAGGGGGGATGGTCACGCCACAATCCCTTCTCCTCCATTTTCCTCTTGGGATCTTGGGCATGCATGCACACGCACCTGGTGTGAGTTTAAGCCACCAGGTCCAGGACTCGAACTGTGGTCGACTACGTGGGAGTCCAGCAACATAGCCATTACGCCAACTGCTGGTCCCTATTTATTTTTTAAACTTGTTGGAGGGCATGTACACTCATGGAGAGATAGGGAGGGAGAAAAAGAGAAAGAGACCACCCCTTTGTGGGAATGGTCACATTGCAATCCTTTCTCCTCCATCTCTTCCTTCTTTCAGGACTTTGGGCATGCACACTTATAGACCCGGCATGTTTCTCAAGTCACCCAGTCTAAGATTTAAACCAGGTTTAGTCATATGGGATCCAATCACCTTTACCACCACACCATGGGCTAGCCCTCATTTCCAAGTTTTAAGACTAAAAACAAAAACCAGATTTAACTTAAAGAACATTCCAGCTTTTCACAATTTCCATAAAGAAATATTCCTCTTAAAAAAATATGAAAAACGATACACTCTATGACAGCCCTGTGGGAATGAAGAGTGTTAATGAGCCCTCTCTGTTCCAGGCTGGCCAGGGTGGGGTCCTGGGCTCACCTGTTTCTTGAGCTCCAGGTACTCGTGCTGCATCTGGTTGAGCTCCTTCATCAGGCGCCTGGCCCGCTCATGATTGTCCTGGGCTACCAGTTCAATTGTTGCCATTTCCTTCTGCATGCAGCTGTTCTCCTGTTTTTGCTCCTAGCACAAGGAGGAAAATGACTGTGGTTCAACTTGTGGAGGTGAGGGTTTTGCACACCATCACTAGCTCGATAACTTCCTTTTCCATCTGGGCCTCAGCTCCTCTAATCCTATCTGACTCTTTTAAGCAGATGTATAGCATAGTCTGGAGTATGTTTCTGTCAGTCTCTTAGTCCTTAGTCTGACTTCCAGACCACAGTATTACCTCTGACAGTAAGTTACTTTCCCTATCAGAGCCTCCTTTAATTAACATGGGAGAAATGATACTCACCATCACAGGATTACTGGGAGGATTCACATGTTAGACATCTATATTCTCTTTACAGTCATCTTGCCTATCACAAGTTGTAAGTGTATCTACCCCTTGGTAAACACACAGTTCAAAAGTCCCTTTAATACAACAGGACTCCATTAATTCCTCTAGAATTGTTGCCATTTCCTTCTGCATGCAGCTGTTCTCCTGTTTTTGCTCCTAGCACAAGGAGGAAAATGACTGTGGTTCAACTTGTGGAGGTGAGGGTTTTGCACACCATCACTAGCTCGATAACTTCCTTTTCCATCTGGGCCTCAGCTCCTCTAATCCTATCTGACTCTTATAAGCAGACGTATAGCATAGTCTGGAGTATGTTTCTGTCAGTCTCTTAGTCCTTAGTCTGACTTCCAGACCACAGTATTACCTCTGACAGTAAGTTACTTTCCCTATCAGAGCCTCCTTTAATTATAACATGGGAGAAATGATACTCACCATCACAGGATTACTGGGAGGATTCACATGTTAGACATCTATATTCTCTTTACAGTCATCTTGCCTATCACAAGTTGTAAGTGTATCTACCCCTTGGTAAACACACAGTTCAAAAGTCCCTTTAATACAACAGGACTCCATTAATTCCTCTAGAAGATGCTAGAAAAATCCTTATCTGTGACAATCTCCTTGCTGCTCACCTGCCTCCACCTTCTATAATTGTTCTGAACTATCTGGGTATCACTTACCAAATTTATCGCAGGGGTAAGTGTGGTGTTAAGCTTCCTGGTTTAAGACAGTGATTAAGTGAGGCTAACACTGACAGAAAAGGCAGGATGAGGATGTGTAAGCTCTGACTGCAGCTGTGTAAAAATGTCTACAGAACCTTCTGTTACACCCTCCACCCCCTGCCAGTGGAGGTGACAGCCAAGGCTCCCTAGGAGGAAGTGGGCTCTATTTTGTGCTGACAGTGTCTGTCCACATGAAAATCTCCCAGGCTGGTCAGACAGAGCTCCCAGAGGCTATAGTCCAGTTTCAGGCAAAGCTCACCATCTGCTTCAAGAACAAACTGACAGGAATATACCAATAACGATGTCTGGGTTAGGGCCTGGGTCGTGGCAACTAATTGTTTTCTACGGTGAGGTGGTGGTGTAGTTTAAACTGTACAGGAATATACTAATGAGGACATCTGCATTAGGGGCTGGGTCATGCCAATTCATCGTTTTCTACAGTGAGGTGGTGGTGTAGTTTAAAATTTGTAAGTGCCATTTCCTGGAAAACTGCTATGGCAGCAGGTACTCACAAGAAGGTTTTTCTCCAGCTGGCTTCGCTGCACCTTAAGTGCTTCCTTCAGGCTGGACACCTGTTTCTCGGCTTTCTTTCTTTCTGTCAAGAACTGGTTCCGCAACAGGCTAAAGTCTGCCCTCATAGAGTCTGTCTCTTTCTGAAGAACCAGTAGCTCATTTGACTTTTCCATTAATTGCTGCTCCCGTTCTGAAAGCTGCCGTTCTGAAATGAGCATTTTTAGAAGGTTTAGCCGGAGGCCCTGGGCTGGCTGTGGGCAGAGATTTCCTTCCTCATGGACAGGTGGACTGAGAGTAGCACACCCCCCTCAGATGCTTTTCTCCATACCTACCCTAATCCACATCAAAGCCCAGAAAAGTCCCAGAGAAGGAAGTCTGTTGAAGTCACTGGTTCCTGCAAGGCCTGATCCCAAAGAGACAGAGAACTACTATTTTTCCTTTTGAGTCTTTGAGACCAACAGAGTAAATACAGCACCAAGTCTGAGGTGTTGGGAACATGAGACAGACCACTGAAATTTTTTTTATAAATATTTTTTTCGGGACCAGCAGTTAGCGTAATGGCTATGTCGCTGGACTCCCATGTGGTCTACCGCGGTTCGCGTCCCGGACCCAGTGGCTTAAAACTCATGCCGGGCGCGTGTGCGTGCGTGCCCAAGATCCCGAGAGGAGAATGGAGGAGAAGGGATTGCGGCATGACCATCCCCCCAGGGGGTGATTTCTTGCTTTCTGTCTCTCTGTCTCGCTCTGTCTGTCTGGCGAGCACACGCGCCCTAATAGCAAAAACCTCTCCAAAAAAAAAACCCCATTTTTTTCCCTTTATGTTAGAGGATACATGTGGCTCACTAGAGACAGACAGAGAGATGGAGAGGAGAAAGTACTCCTCTCATGGGGAATGGCCATGCTATAATCCTTTCTCTTCCACTTCTCCTTTCTTTCGGGATTTTGGTCATGCACACATGTGCTTGCTATGTTTCTCAAGCCAATGGGTCAAGGACTTGAACCATGCAGCTGGCTGGGATCCAGTTGCCTTAGCCACCAGGCCATGGAGCTCGCCATAAATGTTGATTTTTTTTCTATATATTGTTTTTTTTTGCCATAGGGTGTGTGCATTCACCAGAGAGAGTCAAAGACAGACACTGAGAGGGAAAGTAAGAAATCATCCCCAGGGAGAATGCTCGTGCCACAATCCCTTTCTCTTCATTCTCCTCTTGGGATTTTGGGCATGCATGCAAATGTACCTGGCATGATTTTCAAACCATCAGGTCCGGGACTTGAACTGCAGTCGGCTATGTGGGAGTCTAGTGTCATAACTACTTCACCACATGCTGGCTCCAAACACTGATTTTTTTTTTTTTTGGAGAGGTTTTTACTATAGGGCACATGCGCTCGCCAGAAAGTCAGAGAGAGACAGAGACAGAAAGTGAGAAATCACCCTCCAGGGAAGATGGCCATGCCACAATCTCTTTTCCTCTATTCTCCTCTCAGGATCTTGGGCACACATGCACATATGCCTGGTCTGAGTTTAAGCCACTGGGTCCAGGATTCGAACCATGATCGGCTACATGTGAGTCCAGCGATGTAGCCAGTATGCCATCTGCTGGTCCCGAAACACAGATTTTTAATAAAGTGAGGTATGCCAGTATTCTTTCATCAGATGAGCAGACACAGTGAAAAGAGCATATAATTTGGAGCTGGTTCCTATACTGGTATGTACCATTTTATAAATAAAGACACATTTCCTGATGTTCCATTGGAATCATATAGGCAAACATCTGGTACACAGTGAGTAATCAATTTTGAAGGCTTATAAATAAAAGTGACATCTAAGAGATTTTTCTTATCACCCTAATAAGAGTAGCACTCTGCCTACTCATTTTCCACAGTAGAATGATTGGGTTTGAGTCTATCAGAGTTCCCAGGGAAAAAGTAATAACCGTTTCCAATGCCCAAGTCTACCCACTTTACAGAACAACCAGCAAAACCAATCCTCTCCTACTTTACCCCCAGAACTGTGCTCCAGAATACATACTGGTTTGGGACAGCGTCTTCTCCAGAGTCTCACCCCACCTCTCCTCTTCCTGCAAAGTCCTGACACGCTCTTCTGCCACCAACACTTGTGTGAGCACCTGGTCCAGTTTTCTTTTCTGGTCTATTAATTCCTTTTCCAGTTGGTGCTGCTGTTCCTTTAGTGTCATTTTATTGGCTTCTAATTTTTTTTCTTCACTTTCTCTCTCTTTCTGGAGTTTTTGAAACATCTTAGTAGAGAATAACCATAGTTAGTCATAAAATAACAAACATGCTGTTTCCCAGATAAGGGAACCTTCATGGACTTGAGACAGATTCCAGCTGAACAGAAAGCACAAACAGTCCATGAGGACAGAGAGTGAGTTCCTGGGACTGGGATACTATCTGGCCAACATGTGAAATAGGGATTTGAACATGTGGCCACTAAGACTTTTTTTTTTTAATTGCCAGAGGGTGTGTACGTGTGTACTCATCAGAGAGAAACCTCGGTACTGAGACAGACAGAAAAAGCACTCCCAATGAGGCATGGTCACCACTACAATCCCTTCTCCATTTCTCCATCCTATTGGGATTTTAGGCATGCATGCACATGCACTAGGCATGCTTTTCAAGCCACTAGGGTGAAGATTTGAACCACAGTCAACATGTGCAATCCAGTTCCCTTAACCACTAGTCTATGGGGCCAGCCTGCCACTAAGCTTCTTTACAAGACTTGTGTTCTATGCTTTTAATGGCACATAAATACAAATCAGGATTGAGCCGCACTACTGGTATAAAAGCCACCTGGGTTATACAGGGAAGGTAAGAGGACCAAGTCTGAGGTGTTGGGAACATGAGACAGACCACTGAAATTTTTTTTATAAATATTTTTTTCGGGACCAGCAGTTAGCGTAATGGCTATGTCGCTGGACTCCCATGTGGTCTACCGCGGTTCGCGTCCCGGACCCAGTGGCTTAAAACTCATGCCGGGCGCGTGTGCGTGCGTGCCCAAGATCCCGAGAGGAGAATGGAGGAGAAGGGATTGCGGCATGACCATCCCCCCAGGGGGTGATTTCTTGCTTTCTGTCTCTCTGTCTCGCTCTGTCTGTCTGGCGAGCACACGCGCCCTAATAGCAAAAACCTCTCCAAAAAAAAAAAACCCATTTTTTTCCCTTTATGTTAGAGGATAAATGTGGCTTTTTTTCCCTTTATGTTAGAGGATACATGTGGCTCACTAGAGACAGACAGAGAGATGGAGAGGAGAAAGTACTCCTCTCATGGGGAATGGCCATGCTATAATCCTTTCTCTTCCACTTCTCCTTTCTTTCGGGATTTTGGTCATGCACACATGTGCTTGCTATGTTTCTCAAGCCAATGGGTCAAGGACTTGAACCATGCAGCTGGCTGGGATCCAGTTGCCTTAGCCACCAGGCCATGGAGCTCGCCATAAATGTTGATTTTTTTTCTATATATTGTTTTTTTTTGCCATAGGGTGTGTGCATTCACCAGAGAGAGTCAAAGACAGACACTGAGAGGGAAAGTAAGAAATCATCCCCAGGGAGAATGCTCGTGCCACAATCCCTTTCTCTTCATTCTCCTCTTGGGATTTTGGGCATGCATGCAAATGTACCTGGCATGATTTTCAAACCATCAGGTCCGGGACTTGAACTGCAGTCGGCTATGTGGGAGTCTAGTGTCATAACTACTTCACCACATGCTGGCTCCAAACACTGATTTTTTTTTTTTTTTTTGGAGAGGTTTTTACTATAGGGCACATGCGCTCGCCAGAAAGTCAGAGAGAGACAGAGAGACAGAAAGTGAGAAATCACCCTCCAGGGAAGATGGCCATGCCACAATCTCTTTTCCTCTATTCTCCTCTCAGGATCTTGGGCACACATGCACATATGCCTGGTCTGAGTTTAAGCCACTGGGTCCAGGATTCGAACCATGATCGGCTACATGTGAGTCCAGCGATGTAGCCAGTATGCCATCTGCTGGTCCCGAAACACAGATTTTTAATAAAGTGAGGTATGCCAGTATTCTTTCATCAGATGAGCAGACACAGTGAAAAGAGCATATAATTTGGAGCTGGTTCCTATACTGGTATGTACCATTTTATAAATAAAGACACATTTCCTGATGTTCCATTGGAATCATATAGGCAAACATCTGGTACACAGTGAGTAATCAATTTTGAAGGCTTATAAATAAAAGTGACATCTAAGAGATTTTTCTTATCACCCTAATAAGAGTAGCACTCTGCCTACTCATTTTCCACAGTAGAATGATTGGGTTTGAGTCTATCAGAGTTCCCAGGGAAAAAGTAATAACCGTTTCCAATGCCCAAGTCTACCCACTTTACAGAACAACCAGCAAAACCAATCCTCTCCTACTTTACCCCCAGAACTGTGCTCCAGAATACATACTGGTTTGGGACAGCGTCTTCTCCAGAGTCTCACCCCACCTCTCCTCTTCCTGCAAAGTCCTGACACGCTCTTCTGCCACCAACACTTGTGTGAGCACCTGGTCCAGTTTTCTTTTCTGGTCTATTAATTCCTTTTCCAGTTGGTGCTGCTGTTCCTTTAGTGTCATTTTATTGGCTTCTAATTTTTTTTCTTCACTTTCTCTCTCTTTCTGGAGTTTTTGAAACATCTTAGTAGAGAATAACCATAGTTAGTCATAAAATAACAAACATGCTGTTTCCCAGATAAGGGAACCTTCATGGACTTGAGACAGATTCCAGCTGAACAGAAAGCACAAACAGTCCATGAGGACAGAGAGTGAGTTCCTGGGACTGGGATACTATCTGGCCAACATGTGAAATAGGGATTTGAACATGTGGCCACTAAGACTTTTTTTTTTTAATTGCCAGAGGGTGTGTACGTGTGTACTCATCAGAGAGAAACCTCGGTACTGAGACAGACAGAAAAAGCACTCCCAATGAGGCATGGTCACCACTACAATCCCTTCTCCATTTCTCCATCCTATTGGGATTTTAGGCATGCATGCACATGCACTAGGCATGCTTTTCAAGCCACTAGGGTGAAGATTTGAACCACAGTCAACATGTGCAATCCAGTTCCCTTAACCACTAGTCTATGGGGCCAGCCTGCCACTAAGCTTCTTTACAAGACTTGTGTTCTATGCTTTTAATGGCACATAAATACAAATCAGGATTGAGCCGCACTACTGGTATAAAAGCCACCTGGGTTATACAGGGAAGGTAAGAGGCACATAGTCCCATGCTGAGGGCATTCCTTCATAGCTTCCTGCCAGTGGGGGAAAACTCATATGAGTGATCAAATGTATCCATTTATATAAAATTATAAATGTGTAGTACCATTTCTTGTTGAACTACTTTGAGCTTGCTTTCTTCAATCTGATTCTGAAGCACTTGAAGTTGCTGTTGTTTTGTCTCCCCTTCTTTTTGGCAGTTTTCAAACCTCTCTAGCCATTTGCTGACGTCCTTCTGGAGCTGGGTCTGCTCACCCAGCAGTACATCCTGGCGGCTGGTAGTGTGAAGCAGCTCCTTTGGCGGAAAGAACAAATCAGAAATACAAACAAAGCCATCTTTTCTAGAGGTGGCCAGCACCAATTTGGAATCTACTAAGTCTGACAAAATGAAAAGCATTTTTAATAAGGGTCTATAAGAGGGCCAGCAAGTGGCATGGTGGTTAGAGGTGCTGGATTCCCACATGGCTGACCACGGTTCAAGTCTCGGACCTGGTGGCTTGCTGTCTCACTTCCTCTCTCTCTCTCTCTCTCTGATCAAGCTGGAAAATAATAATGACAATAATAATAAATAAAGTTAAATAAAATAATTAT
The DNA here is from genome assembly GCF_000334495.1 of Tupaia belangeri chinensis. NCBI lineage: Eukaryota > Metazoa > Chordata > Mammalia > Scandentia > Tupaiidae > Tupaia > Tupaia belangeri. The sequence continues at coordinate 1,864,534 of NW_006159774.1, forward strand.
TAAAAAAATAAGGGTCTATAAGAGATAGGAACTTCCCTTATTAACTCAAAAAAGTTCTAGAAAGGTATCCAGACCTCAATTTAATTATTGGCTTTCCTTTTTTTAGTGCCTAAAAAAAAAAATTAGAAAACCTCAGCAAGAGATTCAGTTCCTCTAAGCTTTAGCAGCCTTGTCACTGAGGTGGGAATATACAGCACCCACTTCACTTCACAGAATGGTTTAAAAGATTATGAAATCCAGGGACCAGCCGTTAGCGTAATGGCTATGTCGCTGGACTTCCACGTAGTCGACTGCGGTACGCGTCCTGGACCCGATGGCTTAAAACTCACGCCGGGCGCATGTGCGTGCGTGCTCAAGATACCGAGAGGAGAATGGAGGAGAAGGGATTGCGGCATGGCCGTCCCCCCTTGGGGGGTGATTTCTCGCTTTCTGTCTCTCTCTATTTGTCTGGTGAGCACACGCGCCCTATAGCAAAAACCTCTCCAAAAAAAAAAAAAAAAAAAAGCTGAGTAAGGTTTACTTCTTCTTGAAAACAACCTAAACCTAAAATCTTGGTTTTGTTACTACTGAAATATTTATACAGGTTAAAAACCTCAGAAAATAGCAAGTACTTATTTTTTTAAGGCAATCAAATTAAGTATTTTATCAAGAATTCTTCTTTAAAAAAGAATGAATTATTTTCATGACTTTTGCCAGAGAAAGACGGAAAGAGAGAGAGAAGGAGGGCGGGAGGGAGGGAGGGGGGAAGGAGAGAGGGAGGAGAAAGGGAAGGAGAGAGGGAGGAAGAAAGGGAAGGAGGGAGGGAGGGAAAGCAAGCCACCAGGTATGGGACTTAAACCGTAGTTGGCCATGTGGGAATTCCAGTGCCTTAACCATCCTTGCTGGCCCTGAGGTTTTTTTTTAAGAGAGATTTTTGCTATAGGGCACATGTGTTAGCCAGACAGACAGAAAGCAAGAAATCACTGAGTATGGCCATACCATAATCCCTTCTCATCCATTCTCTTGGAATTTTGGGCACATATGCAAATGTACGTGGTGTTGAGTTTCAAGCCACCATGTTCAGGACTAGAACCAAGGTTGGCCATGTGGGAGTCCAGTGATGTGCCATTAGCCCATCTGCTGGTCCCAAAAATTACCAATAGTTCTAAAAAACAATATTCATAAGAACCTATGTGAGAGACCAGCTGTTGGCATAATGGCTATGCTGCTGGACTCCCATGTAGTTGACCGCGGTTTGAGTCCCAGACCTGGTGGCTTAAATTCACGCCGGGCATGTGTGCGTGTATGCCCAAGATCCTGAGAGAAGAATGGAGGAGAAGGGATTGCAGAGTGGCCATTCCCCCCGGGGGGTGATTTCTCACTTTCTGCCTGTCTCTCTCTGTATTTCTGGCGAGTGCCCGTGCCCTATAGCAAACCTCAAAAAAAAAAAAAGAAAGAAAGAACCTATGTGAGATGTTTTAAAAATAGATTACTTTGATTTTAAATGTACTTTTTCCCTAAGATTTCTTTCCCTTCTTTCTCTCTTTTTTTCTTGTTTTCATGAGAGATATAAGTACCCTTGACATGGTTTCACCATGCCTGATCCTTCCCACAGCCCCCTAGTCAGCCAGGATCACGGGCATGCCAGTACAGTCAGGTTGATCTGGGATCTGAATCCTGGTGTGGCTCGAGTGTCATGCTGGCACCCTATTGCTTGTACCATGGCAGCTTGGCCTGATTTTAAGCTAGTCTTTAAAACACAGAATTCTTCAAGTAGAAGGAAGAAAATTTACATATCACACCCAACTCTTGGAATTTTGGTTTTCTGGCTTTTTTCTGGTACTCAATTTCCTCAATGGGATTGAGTACCAGAAACTGCTTGAGAGTCTTTGAAATCCAAATTATAGTACTATTCTCACAGGACAATACTGACTTACCTTTAAGATCATCATAGGTCAAGGTTTAAGAAACTACTGTACTCCACATTTGAGAAGAAGGAGGCCCAAATGTGGTAGTTACTGTGCAGTTCAGTAAGTAATCAGTTCTAAGTCCAGCCCTTGGAGGCCTCATCCGTGACATGGATAAAAATGGTCCATTTGGTCCCTGGGTTCAAGGAGCTACAGAGGTATTGCTGTTGGGCTCTGGTCTAGTTACCACCCTAACTTACTAGGGTTGTACAAAACTTTGAATCAAAAGTTCTGGGGCTAAAATAAATGAGAAACCCACTGCTCTGCACCAAAATTTTTACTTATGTGATGGTTATATAAATGACCTGCTACTGTGCAAAGGAACTAGCCTACTTGACATTTTTGTAATTTCACCCAATAATGTACATGCCCTCAGGATACTATTTGTTTTTGTTGTTGTTTTGTTGTTTTTTTAGAGATTTTTGCTATAAGGTGCATGTGCTTGCTGGAGAGACAGAAATCACCCCCCAGGGGAGATTAACCACGCCGCAATCCCTTCTCCTCCATTCTCCTCTCGGGATTTTGGGCATGCACACACACACAGGTCTGGTGTGAGTTTCAAGCTGCTGAGTCTGGGACTCGAACCGCAGTTGACACATGGGAGTCCAACGATGTAACCATTTTGCCATCTGCTGGTTTCCAGGTTACAAGTTGTTAACCTTACCTGTTTTGCTAGGTTCAAGTGGTCTTGGACATGAATTAGTTCTTCCTGTAGTGAGTTTACTGCTTCTCGTTTTTCTACAAAAATAATATTTCCATAAAGTAAGAAATACACAAGTATTTTCCAGATTCCCATCTGCCCCCCAAAAAAGTAGAAATGAATTTAAACTTATTTGTTTATTTATTTATTTATTTTTTTTGGAGAGGTTTTTGCTATAGGGCACGTGTGTTCGCCAGACAGAGAGAGACAGAGAAATAGAAAGTGAGAAATCACCCCCTCGAGGGGATGGCCACGCCACAATCCCTTCTCCTCCATTCTCCTCTTGGGATCTTGGGCACACATGCACACGTGCCCGGCGTGAGTTTTAAGCCACCGGGTCTGGGACGCAAACCATGGTCAACTACGTGGGAGTCCAGCGACATAGCCATTACGCTAACTGCTGGTTCCTTATTTGTTTATTTTTAATTATTATTGCCAGGTTTGTGTGTGCACTGGAGAAAGAGAGAGAGAAGAAGGAAAGCACCCTCTACCGAGGCCTGATTATACCACAATCTTTTTCCTCCATTTCTCCTTCTCATTATGATTTTGGGCACTCGTGTACATACCCTGATATGTTTTTCAAGCTGCCAAGGCTAGGATTTGAACTGCAACTGGCCATGTGTACAATGTACAGCTCTTAGCCCCTGCACTATGGGGCCAATCCTAAACTTGTTTCTATTCAGTGTATGACAATGCCAGACTATCTTATTAAAGGTAGAATTACATGAACAACCTGGATTTGGGCTTGGCGTCTAGGTTTTCAAAGATTTCCATGTTCAAAAGCTCATGAAAAAATTTACAGGTAATACTTAATGTTGGTGAGGTGCACAGTTTAAAAGCAGTACCTGCTACATTGTTGGTAGAAATATAAATTTAAAACAAGCTTTCAGGAAGACAATTTGGGAATAAATTTTATATACTGGCTTTGCCAATTGCTGTGTGATCTTGAGCATTTCTCACTTAAGCAAGTCGTAAGAAAACTAAGCTTAGGTTTCTTCATCTATACACGGGGCAAACTACTACTAGGTCATTAGGAAAGTCATGACATAACTTTTTCTATGTAAAAATGCATCATAACTTATCTAACAACACAATAATTTCTATCTCATAAAAATGTTATGAGAAAATACATCAGGCATAAGATAATAAAAAATGCTTGACAATTATAGTATTAGTTAGAATTACCAATTTCTGGATCCAGCAGTTTGTGTGGTGGTTAAGGCACTGGACTCCCACATGGCTGACCATGGTTAGAGGCCTTTGCCCCAGTTGCTTGGAAATCATGCCAGAGGGACCAGCAGTTGGCATAATGGCTATGTTGCTGACTCTCATGTAGTTGACTGCAGTTTGAATCCGGGACCCGACGGCTTAAATTCACGCTGGGCACATGTGTGTGCATGCCCAAAACCCTGAGAGGAGAATGGAGGAGAAGGGATTGCAGCATGGCCATTCCCCCTGAGGGGTGATTTCTTGCTGTCTCTCTGTGTATAGCAAAAACCTGTTAAAAAAAAAAAAAAGAAAAGAAAAGAAAAAAAAAAAAAAAGGAAATCATGCCAGATACGTATACATGCATGGTCAAAAATTTCAGAAGAGTGGAGAGGTGATTGTGGTGTGGCCATCACCCCTGAGGGATGATTTCTTGATTTCCCGCTGTCCCTCTCTCTCTGTTTCTCTCTAGCAAGTGCATGCACCTTATGGCAAAAAAAAAAAAAAAAAAAAAAAAAAAAAACTTTACCCAATTCCCTCAAAATTAACACAA
>NW_006159774.1:1869532-1870930 GCF_000334495.1 Tupaia belangeri chinensis
TTTGGAGGGAGTGTTTTTTTTTTTTTTTTCTATAGGATGCACACACTCACCAGACAGATGGAGAAACAGAAAGCAAGAAGCCATCCCCCAGCGGAAATGGCAAAACCACAGTCCCTTCTCCTCCATTTCCCTCTCAGGATTTGGGGTACACATGCACATGGTTCTGGTGTGAGTTTTAAGATGCTGTGTCCAGGACTTGAACCAAGGTTGACTATGTGAGAGTCCAGCATTATGGCATCTGCTGGTTCCTTATTTGTTTATTTTTAATTATTATTGCCAGGTTTGTGTGTGCACTGGAGAAAGAGAGAGAGAAGAAGGAAAGCACCCTCTACCGAGGCCTGATTATACCACAATCTTTTTCCTCCATTTCTCCTTCTCATTATGATTTTGGGCACTCGTGTACATACCCTGATATGTTTTTCAAGCTGCCAAGGCTAGGATTTGAACTGCAACTGGCCATGTGTACAATGTACAGCTCTTAGCCCCTGCACTATGGGGCCAATCCTAAACTTGTTTCTATTCAGTGTATGACAATGCCAGACTATCTTATTAAAGGTAGAATTACATGAACAACCTGGATTTGGGCTTGGCGTCTAGGTTTTCAAAGATTTCCATGTTCAAAAGCTCATGAAAAAATTTACAGGTAATACTTAATGTTGGTGAGGTGCACAGTTTAAAAGCAGTACCTGCTACATTGTTGGTAGAAATATAAATTTAAAACAAGCTTTCAGGAAGACAATTTGGGAATAAATTTTATATACTGGCTTTGCCAATTGCTGTGTGATCTTGAGCATTTCTCACTTAAGCAAGTCGTAAGAAAACTAAGCTTAGGTTTCTTCATCTATACACGGGGCAAACTACTACTAGGTCATTAGGAAAGTCATGACATAACTTTTTCTATGTAAAAATGCATCATAACTTATCTAACAACACAATAATTTCTATCTCATAAAAATGTTATGAGAAAATACATCAGGCATAAGATAATAAAAAATGCTTGACAATTATAGTATTAGTTAGAATTACCAATTTCTGGATCCAGCAATTTGTGTGGTGGTTAAGGCACTGGACTCCCACATGGCTGACCATGGTTAGAGGCCTTTGCCCCAGTTGCTTGGAAATCATGCCAGAGGGACCAGCAGTTGGCATAATGGCTATGTTGCTGACTCTCATGTAGTTGACTGCAGTTTGAATCCGGGACCCGACGGCTTAAATTCACGCTGGGCACATGTGTGTGCATGCCCAAAACCCTGAGAGGAGAATGGAGGAGAAGGGATTGCAGCATGGCCATTCCCCCTGAGGGGTGATTTCTTGCTGTCTCTCTGTGTATAGCAAAAACCTGTTAAAAAAAAAAAAAAGAAAAGAAAAGAAAAAAAAAAAAGGAAATCACGCCAAATA
>NW_006159774.1:1871048-1874981 GCF_000334495.1 Tupaia belangeri chinensis
TTTGCTTTTTCTTGTGGGATAGAAAAAACCAGTTAAAAAAAAAAAAAAAAAAAAAAAAAAAAAAAAAAAAAAAAGGAAATCATGCCAGATACGTATACATGCATGGTCAAAAATTTCAGAAGAGTGGAGAGGTGATTGTGGTGTGGCCATCACCCCTGAGGGATGATTTCTTGATTTCCCGCTGTCCCTCTCTCTCTGTTTCTCTCTAGCAAGTGCATGCACCTTATGGCAAAAAAAAAAAAAAAAAAAAAAAAAAAAAATTATTTTTCCTAAATTTAATAAATAAAGATTTGGTATTTTAAAAAAAAAAATCTTGATGCTAGCAGGTGGTGTGGTAGTTAAGGTGTTGGACTCCCACATAGGTGACTGTGGTTCAAGTCCTGGACTTGGCTTGCGTTCTCACTTTGCCTTTCTTCTGGTCAAATTAAAAAATAATAATGGATAAAATAAAATAAATAATTCTTTTAAAAAATCCTTATTATTTCCATCTTTTTTTTAAAATAAACTATTTGTCAGGGGATGGTGTGTGCTCTTGCAAGAGACAGAGAGGCAGAAAGAAAAGGAGAGGAAGCAAGCACCACCCCGATTAGGGTGTGGTCATACTGCAATTCCTTCTCCGTTTCTCTGTCCTGTCAGCATTTTGGGCACACACATACATATGCCTGGCATGTTGTACAAGTCATCAGGGCTAGAACTAGAATATTGAGGATAGCAACGAAGGATATGACTCCCTTAACCACTAGGCCATGGGGCCTGCCCAGGTTTTTTTTTTTTTTTTAAATGACTTATTGAGGTTAAATTCACATATCATGTATGTCCTATTCAAAGCCAATTAAAAGGCTTTTGGTATATTTATAGAATTGTGCAATCATTACCCTGGGCCCTAATGAACACAGATTACTTCTGCAATAAGAGAAATCAAACAAAGAATCTAACAAGGGGAAGGAAAATCACACCTTTACCATTCTGCTACCTCATACCTTGGAGCTGCTGCTGCATTGCTGAAATGTCATTATGCAGTGAGAGCTTGTCTCTGTTTAGCTGGTCTAGTTCCTGCTGTAGTTTTCTGACATTCAACTCCAACTTTTCTAAGTTTGATTGTTCCATTTTGCTATTTTCTTCTGCAGCTGTTAAAATTCTACCATATAGAAAGTCAGACTGTTAAATATAAAATATTTCAGCATACACCAGAAATGACTAACGATAGTGTTACTTTCACAATGCATAGTTATTGAAAAGTCTGAATGATTATAAATCTCAAGAAAATGTAAGACTCTCTGACTCATTTTCAAAAGAATCATATCAACTTCCTAAATAGGAATTTATTTTTTAAAAAGTGACTCACCAAACTAAAGTTCTGTAAAAAGCATGAATAAGAACTTGAAGACATTCAGAATTCCAAAAATATTAATGATAAAAAGATATTGGGGGGGGAGCAGCAGATGGTATAGCAGTTAATTCGCTGGATTCCCACGTGGCCAACTGTAGTTGGAGTCCCAGAACCAGTAGCTTAAAATTCACACTGGGCACATATGCGTGCATGCCCAAGATCCCTGGAGGAGACTGGAGAAGGGATTGTGGCATGGCCAACCACCCTAGGGAGTGATCTCTCGCTTTCCCTCTCACTGTCTCTGTCTCTCTCCCCATGAGTGCGCACACCCTAAGGCAAAAACTTCTTAAAAAAAAGGATTCTTGGGGCCAGGGGATGGTACAGCAATAATATAACTGGGCCCACATGGGAAGGTCCTGGGTTTGCACCCTGGGATATCCCTGAGCATGTTGGGTACATGTGCATGCCCATGATCTGGGCTGGCTCAGACTAGGGGTGGATTATTGCCTTGTGAAGATACTGTTAGGAGGTGCCTATTTCTGTGTGTCTCTCTCTCTGATAGAAGAAATGTTAAGTTTTCTTATTTTATCTATTTATTTATTTAAAGAATGATTTTATTTAACTTTATGTATATACATATGTATATATGTATGTATTTATTTAAATTTGACCAGAGACAGAGAGAGAGAGAGAGAGAGAGAGAGAGAGAGAGAGAGAGAGAAAGAGAGAGAGAAAGAGAGAGCGAGAAAGCAAGCTGGCAGGTCTAGCACTTGAGCCACGGTCGGCCATATGGGAGTCCAGCGCCCTTAACCTCTGTTCCACCTCCTAGCCCCTGTATTTTATTTTTAGAAATTTTATCAAGTTTTAAAAAATGGATTATTAACTTGAAAAGTGAAAGGAAATTCAATTCAGAATTTGTTCATACAACAGACACACATGAACACACATCCCTGTACACAGAGTGAGTCATATGATAGTGGGCTTTTGTCTTCCACTCAGTACAATTACTCCTGAGATTCATCCATGCTGTTCTGTATATCAAAACTTCATTTCCTTTTTATTGCTGAGTAGCATCAATAGGTATAACATAAAAAGATGATCCATAAAAGAATAAATTGATAAAGTTGTTTATACATTTACCAGCTGACAGATGTTTGTGTCATTTCTAGTTTTTAGCTATTACAAATAAACTTGCTATCAGAGTATATAAATGGGCACTCTGTATGAAACTATGCTTTCTTTTCTCTTAACACCTAGGAGTGGAATGGCTGGATCTTCTGGTAGGTGTATTTTTTTCTCTTTTTTTGGTGGTGAGGGGGTATGTGTGTTTGTATGTGTGTATGTGTACAGTGTTTTAAACAGGGTTTCTCTGTGTTGCAATCCTGCTCGGCCTCAGAGTAGCTGAGATTACAGTGCTTGCAGTGCCTAGCTTTTTAGAGTGGGCTGCAAATCCAACTCAGGCTTTCCAGTGGCCTCAGCCTACTAAGTAACAGTATCCAGTACATGGTACCTGGCCTGATTTTTACATAACTGCCAAAATGTTTTCCAACATGGCTATATATGTTACATTCCCATGAGTCATTAAGAAATCCTCAATAACATTTGGTATGGTCATTCTAACCAGTATGTAGTGATGCCTTTCTGGTTTTAATTTGTATCTCTCTAAAGATTAACGATGCTGAATCTTTTCATGTACTTATTTGACAGCCATGGAAATTCTTGGAAAAATGTCTGTTCAAATCTTTTGCCCAAAAATGTTAGGTTGTTTCACTAATGAGTTTCAAGAGTTCTTTATGTACATATTCTGGATACAAGTCCTTTATCAGAAACATGGTTGTAGAGACTTTCTCCCTACCTGTCACATGCCTTTCATTACCTTAACAGTGTTTTATTAAGGAACAGAATTTATTTATTTATTTATTTATTTATTTATTTTTGTAGAGAGATTTTTGCTATAGTGTGCTTGCCAGAGAGACTAAGAAAAACAGAGAGAGACAGTGAAAAATCACCCCCCAGAAGGGATGGTCATACCGCAATCCCTTCTCCTCCATTCTCCTCTGGGGATCTTGGAAAAACACACACACGAGACCAGCGTGCGATTTGTACCCACCGGGTCCGGGACCCGAACCGCGGTCGACTACGTGGGAGTCCAGAGACGTAACCACTACACCATCTGCTAGTCCTGAGAAACGGAGGTTCTAAACTTGTGTGAAATCCAAGTTTATCAATTTATTCTTTTATGGATCATGCTTTTTATGTTATACCTAAGAAATATTTGCCTAGCCCAAGGTCACAAAGATTTTATCCTACAAGTTTTATATTAAGGTTTTACATTTATGGTCCATCTTGATTTTTTTTTAAATACACAATGTTTATTTTACATCAAGATTCTTTTATTTTCTTTTTTTGAGAGATTTTTGCTATAGGGCGTGTGTGCTCGCCAGACAGACAGAGAGAGACATAGAGACAGAAAGCGAAAAATCACCCCCCAGGGGGGATGGTCACGCTGCAATCCTTTCTCCTCCATTCTCCTCTCGGGATCTTGGGCACGCACGCACACGTGCCCGGGGTGAGTTTTAAGCCACTGGGTCCGGGACGCGAAC
>NW_006159774.1:1875049-1908026 GCF_000334495.1 Tupaia belangeri chinensis
TTTTTTTTTTGCTATAGGGTGCGTGCACTTGCCAGACAGATAGACAGAAAGCGAGAAATCACCCCCTAGGGGGATGGCCACACCGCAATCCCTTCTCCTCTATTCTCCTCTTGGGATCTTGGGCATGCACACACATGCGCCCAGTGTGAGTTTAAGCCACCGGGTCTGGGACGCGAACTGTAGTTGACTACATGGGAGTCCAGCAACATAGCCATTACGGTAATGGCTGGTCCCTCTTTTGTTTGTTTTCAATACCAACTGTTTCAGCAATATTGTTCATCTTTTCTCTACAGAAAAAGAAGTCTTTGTAATGTATCAAAATCAGCTGTCCACATATGTGTAAGTTTATGTCTGGACTTTCTGTTCTGATCTATTCATGTATTTATTTGTCTATGCGTTCTGATTATGATAGCTTTATACTCAGTCTTGAAATCAGGTACTGTTGGGACCAGCAGATGGCGTAGTGGTTACGTGTTGCTGGACTCCCATGTAGTCCACAGCAGTTTGAATCCTGGACCTGGTGATTTGAAACTCATGGTGGGCATGTGTGTGTGCGTGCCCAAGATCCTGAGAAGAGAAAGGAGGAGAGGGGATTGAGGCATGGCTATCCTCTCTAGGGGGTGATTTCTCGCTTTCTGTCTCTCTGTCTCTGCCTGGCGAGTGCACATGCCCTATAGCAAAAATATCTCTCCCAAAATAAAATTCAATAAAATAAAGCAATCAGGTAGTATTAGCTCTAAATGGATTTTTCTTTTTCTAAGTTGTTTTAGTGTCACATGTAAAAAACTGTACAAATCCCATTTTAGGTCTCTTGCATTTCTATATGAATTTTAGAACCAGTTTTTCAATTTTTACAAAAAATAAAAAGCCTACTGAAATTTTGATTATAATTGTTTTGAATGTACAGATCAATCTGAAGAGAATTAAGTCTTCTTATCCATGAACAAAGTATGTCTCCATTATTTTCCAGCAGCATATACTATTTTATTTTTAAAAACCACAACAGGGACCAGCAGTTAGCGTAATGGCTATGTCGCTGGACTCCCACGTAGTTAACCATGGTTTGAGTCCCGGACCCGGTGGCTTAAACTCACACTGGGCACGTGTGCATGCGTGCCCAAGATCCTGAGAGGAGAATAGAAGAGAAGGGATTGAGGCGTGGCCATCCCCCCTGGGGGGTGATTTCTCGCTTTCTATCTCTCTCTCTCTCTCTGTCTGTCTGTCTGGCAAGCGCACATACCCTGTAGCAAAAACCTCTTCGGGAAAAAAAAAAAACAAAACACAACAGGCTATTTTTAAAAATGCTCTTAGGGAAGCCAGCAGATGGCATAATGGTTATGTTGCTGGACTCCCACATAGTCAAGTGCAGTTCGAGTCCCAGATCTGGCGGCTTCAAACTCATGCTGGGTACGTGCGTGTCTAAAATCCCTGGAAGAAAATGAAGGAGAAGGGATTGCAGTGTGGCCATCCCTGGGGGTTGACTTCTTGCTGTCTGTCTCTCTGTCTCTTTGTTTCTCTGGCAAACACATGTGCCCTACAGCAAAAATCTCTCTTTAAAAAAAAAAGCTCCTGAGGTGGGGGAAAGAGCTAAAAGAACGTTCACCAAAATGCTATTTGTGAATTGTATCATAATACCAAGTTTGTAGAGTAGTCTCTTTTCCTTTTCTCTATTTTTCAATTATTTATTGTCTGTTTATAATGCTTTAGATTTAAGAAGTGACCCTGCAAGCTTATTTGTTCTTATTCTCACCTTTTGGTTTGTGCCAGCTTCTTTTCCCAACTGTCACATTTATCTTGGAGATCTTCCTTTTCTTTGCTCAAACACTCAACACATGATTGTAATGCGTGAGTCTCAGCAGTCATTCGCTCTATTTCCCGTCTGTCCCTCTCGATAAGCTGCTTCTGCCACTCTATTTCCCCTTTTTGTCGCTGGGCTGTTTGCTGCAAATTCTCTAACTCCAGTTTCTCCTAAATCAGAGAAAAGAAGACTCAAACACTCTAATATCCTATAAGTGGGCTATCCTTATAGCTCAGTGGTTAAGGAAGCCAGATCTCATATGGCTAACTATGGTTGGAGTACTAGCTCCAGGGTCTTGAAAAACACACAGAGTGCGTGTTTATGAGTGCCCCAAATCCTGACAAAATGGGGACATAGAGGAACAAGGATTGTGCAGTAGTCATGCTCCACTGGAGGCGTGCTCTCCCCGGTAAATGCATGTACCCTCTGACCAAAAAAAAAAAAGAAAAGAAAAGAAAAAAGAAACATCCTAAAAGTGAAAGACTACAGTTTACCAAGAGTACAACAGCTTTGTTTATTACCTCTAGCACTTCGACTTGAATCTTCTCTAACTCAGACACCTTTTGGTTATGCTGTAGCTTCAAACCTTGTAATTCACTGCTTTCAAGTTGCAACATGTCCAGAATATTCTTTAGTTCTATTAGGAAGAAACAAAGCTAATAAATGAACTTGGAAACATATGCAAAATGAAAAAGAAATATGCTATTGCCCAAAAAAGAAACAAGAATCAAAACAATTTTGGGTTGAATTAATGGTGCTAAATTTATCTATCTATCTATCTATCTATCTATCTATCTAACTAACTAACTAACTAACTAACTAACTAACTAAACTAACTATAGGACTCATCTACTTGCTGGAAAGAGACAGAAAAAGAAGGAAAATGAGAAAACAGCCCTGAAGAGAATGGTCACACTGTAATTCCTTTTCCTCCATTTCTCCATTCAAGATTTTAGGCATGCACACACATGTACCAGCATATTTTTCAAGCCACTGGGTCTGGGACTCAAACCATGCAGTTAGTCTTATGGGATCTGGCTGCCACCATTACCACCATGCCACCAGGTGGCCCACTAAATTTGTTTTTAGTAAGTAAGTGGGTGGTATAGGGTTAAGGTGCTGAACTGCCATGTGGTCGACTGCAGTTCAAGTCTTGGACCTGGTGGCTTGAGACTCATACCAGGCATGTAGTGTGTGCATGCCCAAAATCCTGAGAGAAGGGATTGTGGCATGGTCACCTCCCGGGGGGGGAGGGAGATTTCTCGTCTTCAGTCTGTCTCTATCTCTTTAGCAAAAATCTCTCAAAAAAAAAAGAATCTCTCTAAAGGGCTGGCAAGGTGTAGAGGTTAAGGCACTGGGTCCTACATGGCCAACTGTGGTTTAAGTCCCAGATGCAGTGGCTTGAGAATCATGCCAGGTGTATGTGTGCCAAAAATTCCTGAGAGGAGAATGGATGAGAAGGCTTGTGGAGTGGCAAAACTCCTGGGGAATGATTTCTCACTCCATCCCCCCATCTTTCCCCAGCAAGCACAAATGCACTATAGCAAATAACTAAAAACGAACTAACAAAAACTCTCTAAAAATACTGCTAAACATTATTTAATTTGTTGAAGACATTTTAACAAGAACATGTAACCTTCCTATGTGGGTCAGCCTTGCAGAGCATCACATTTTATTGTTGTGCCACTGTCCAGCCTCATAGAATACAGCTTTTAAATTGGTGATTCGCTTCCAATTTTTTAAAATTATAAATGTTGCTGTGATGCACATATATGTTTGCCTTCTCTGGATGAGTAGAAATAGGCTTACTGATTCAACAGTTGTGAACTTTAAGTTTCTAAGCACTGGGAGATTGCTCCAGTCTAAGCTAAACAATAGCCTGTAAGAGCTGTCCTTTTAGCACACTCTGGCCACGTGCAATCCCTTCTCCTCCATTCTCCTCTCGGGATCTTGGGCACGCTCACACACACACCCGGCATGAATTTAAGCCACTGGGTCTGGGACTCGAACCATGGTCAACTACATGGGAATCCAGCAACATAGCCATTATGCTAACTGCTGGTTCCAACAGTTATTTTGCTTTTAAAAAAAAACCTTTTTAATTCAAACAGCAGAAAATAATATTCTTTTTTTATAATTTGTTTTTCTTTGCTTATTACTAGTAAAGGTAAACTATAAAAGTTTTCTTGTCCATTTGTAATTTTTCTGTGACCTGTACTATAGACATTTCCAACCTCAAACTTTGTATTACTATTTTCCTTTAAACTTACCAGCTTTATATTTAGACATCTGTCCTAAAACTACCTGAAGATTTTCTTCTTCTTTTTCAATTTCCTGCTTTACAAGTGCAAGCTGATTTTTCTTTTCACTAATTTGGACATTCAGTTCTCCTTTCTGAAAACTCAATTCTTCAAGAAGAGATTTTACTTCCTGAGTTTAAAAAAAAAAAAAGGGAAGAAAGAAAGAAAGTCACCTTCCCCCTGTGAAATTATGAATGGCAATTACTTTAAAAATCAGTTGTTATTAAATGTCTCATATCAAAGAAATTCCAATGAGAAACAAGGTCATTTTTGACTTTTATGTCAAGAACAGCACATTTTTTTCTGTATAATAAAAGTAAGAAAGTAACATATTCTTTTTATTTAAATGATACATAACATTTATTATGTCCAAGGCAATGTGCTGTAGCAACAATAGGCTGATACAGACTTGGTTCCTGCCCTGGAGGAGCTTAGTATCTCATGAAGAAGGAAGGCAAGGAATACAAACACCATCACTAAAAGCATGGGGAACGTGCAGGCAAAGTTACCAAACCCAGAAGCAAGAAAAGCTCTTCTTCCCAGGGTAAAGGGAAAAATCAGCAAAGTCTTCTTGAAGGGGTAGCATGAAGCAGGGCCATGAGAAACCATGAAATCTGGCTTTGATAAGGAAGAAAGAGAAATCATGGAGAACAAATGGTATGAGAAGGGTACAGAAGCAAGAGAGGAGGAGCTACAATGACAGCCTTAGTACGGACACACAACACTGATGCCAGACTGATGCTACAAGGAAGTGAGATTTCAGAAATTTCTATTTTCCTTTGAGGAAAACCAATGAACATGCCTCAAAGGGAATCTATCATGTTGTCCCAGGAATCTTAAGAAGATCTCCTGAAAAATATACCCTAATGTGACTGCACTTCTCAGCTACTTCAGTTTCTCCCAGTGTCAGAGCTTCCTGAAGGTCTGCTTTGGCCTGGACCAGGCTTCCTTGGAGTAGATGCAGCTCTTCCTTTTTGTGCCCTAACTGTCTGTCCAAGACAGTCATCTCCTGTTGCTGACTTGTCACCTATATTAAAGGAAAAGGAAGACTGTAAAGTTCGACAAAGCTCACGTAGCCGTCAGTCCTAATCTAGAGATCATTTAGTCCAGCTAAAGGTAATGGGAGAAAATCAGAAAGAAGCTAAGATCCTAGCCTTCCGAATCAGGAAGACTAGGCTGGGAGTGCAAGCATGAAGTACCTAATAAAGACCTTGAGCTCATATACCTAAACTCACTCAAATCATAGAAGAACAATAACATGATAATCATGATGATCTCTCAGGTTATAGTTTTCAAAGAACTTTCATAGCTATCCTTATTCTATTTTGACAATAACCTGGGTGATAAAAATAGAGATTTAAAAAATTTGTTAATTTTTTAAATTAAAAAATTGTTCACATTTTTAAGGGCAATATAAACTTAGTTATAGAAACAGCGGACAATACAAACATGCAAAAGGAAGAAAATAGGAAGTACTCATAACACCGCCTTATGAGAGGACTTCTGTACTTTGGTAGACTAAAAATACAAATATTTGTGTTTATAAACACATTTAACATTAATAATATGTATACCATGTTTTGGGACTCACTTATTTTAATAATATATCGTGGTGAGTTG
The DNA here is from genome assembly GCF_000334495.1 of Tupaia belangeri chinensis. Classification (NCBI taxonomy): domain Eukaryota; kingdom Metazoa; phylum Chordata; class Mammalia; order Scandentia; family Tupaiidae; genus Tupaia; species Tupaia belangeri. The sequence goes on from NW_006159774.1 coordinate 1,880,768, forward strand.
GGACTCTATGCTTAACCACTGTGATATATAACCTCACTATGATATAAACCTCATTTATTTTTTATACTTTATTTTCTAATCTTTTCTATAATCGGACATGTGTTAACTTTTTAATTTTTATTTTCCAGAGGGTGGTCATGCTTGCCAAAGACAGAGAGAGGAAGACAGCACCCCATAATGGGTCGCGGGCACAGTCACACCACAATCCCTTCTCCTCCATTTCTCCACTCTGTCGAGATTTTTGGGCACACATACATCTGTAACTGGCATGTTTTTCAAGCCACCATGACTGGGATTCAAACAGTATAGTAGGCCATGTGGGATCTGGCTCCTTTAACTAGGTCATAGGGCTGACCCAAATACATAATACTTTTATAATTACTAAATATATGTAGGTTTTATTAAAGCAGTATGAATTGTTGGTCCAAAGCATGTATTGTCATACCTGGTTTTTCAGCTTTTCTAGCTCAGCTCTCTTGGCCTGAAGGAGGGTCTCCGATTCTTTAAGGACCTGTAGGTGGTGATCCTCACTGCGTTCAGCCACCTCAATGTCTTTCTGCAGTTGCTGAAGCCTACAAAGCACCAGCAATACTTGAGTAGAGCCCAAGGGAGACGAGCCGAAGTTGCTTCCCAGCACAAGACCCTGGCAGCCCAACAGAGGCCATACTTACTCTTCTGTCAGTTTTTCCTTCTTCTTATTTAAACACTGGAAGTCTGAATCTTTTGTTGCTACAGCTTTGCTTATTTCTTTCAGGATTTCTTCTTGCTTGATTTTGTGCTGCTCCAAATCCTCTGCATCAGCCTGGAGCAATCTAAAACATATAAGTTTATGCCTCCAGGCCCCTTAGACATAATGTGTATTATTTATCATGAACCAATTATTATCCTTAGAGCTAAAGTTTTCATTCATCTTACCATACACAGCAATAGCTTGGGGATCCCACCTACCTTAGCTGTTGATCAGCTTTGACAAGGTTAACAGCAGTTTCCTGAGCTCTCCTTTCTAATTCCTCAGCATCTGACTCGGTTTGCAATAAACTTCTTTTGGCATCAGTGAACTTTTCAACAGCATTTTTTGTCTAGAAGAGAAAATGTCATTAATAATAATTCAGTTGTAATACTCACTCATGGTTATTGGTAGCATAACTTGTTAGAACTCTTTTGGAAAATAAGATGACACAGAAAGACATAAGAATGTCCATTCATTTGATTCTTTTCTATATTCTTTTCCAATTCTCAAAAAATTATTTAGATGCAAAGAATTATCACATAAAAATACTCATTGTATATGGATATAATATAAAACTTGATAAATAAGAGATAAAGTGATAATGCCTTAATACTACGGAACAATGTGTAGCTTTTAAAACGGTAAGATGATAATGGAACAACATAGAATAATAGTAGTGATACTATGTTGATTGGAAAACAATTTTAAATGGATGCAACCATGTAAAACTGTATCTGTGTCAAAAAAAGAAAGTCTATACAAAAATAATCAGTTGAAAGTGATGTGACTATAGATAATCTTTATATTTCAAAATAATCTAATAGTATTGTCTTGTTTTATATTGAAACTATCCAATTAAATGGCAATGAAGTGATTTTTAACCAGATCCCTCCATATAGAGATTCCTGCTACACTCTAGATATTATCAAGTAAAAACTTGTTACTTTAATATTCCAGCCAGTAAAGGAGGCTGGAATCCACACAGCCAACTGCATGATTTAAGTCCCGGGTGTGCTGGCTTAAAAAAAACACATGTTGGTTCATGTGTGTGTATGCTCCAAATCCCCAGAGTGGAGGAGAAGGGAATGTGGGTGGCCATGCCCCCAGGGGGTGTTTTCTCACTTTCCCTCTCTCTCTCTCTCTGGTTAGCACACATAGCCTATAGCAAATTGAAAACAAAACAAACAATCTGATGATTGAGTTATGGCTAGAAATATAAATATTAAATACTTTTTTTTAAATCAATGTATTGAGATACAGAAACTAGTTACCCTAGTTTCTTTCTCTGCTTAAAATAAGAGGCTTAAGACAATGTTATTGAAAAGATCTGAAGACAGAGTTTGTTTTGTACTTAGTTGAGCAGTGACTCATGTTTAGCCAAAAAACTGAAGTTTTACGTTATACTAAGATCAGAAGAGTCTATACGTTATTTGTCTATTAAATATTCTGTGTGGATACAAAAGATCAGGCAAGCTCCCAAAGGGTTTTGTTTCCCCACACTTCCCTCCGTTTCAGATAGCTGGTTTCTCTCAGTTTCATCAGCAAAGCATGGGCAAAACTCACTACACACTGCAGAAGGCCCATTTCCTGGTAGTTTTGTCTCCTTCTATGTCAGGCTTTAAAACACGTCTAGCACAGTTCTTAGAAAATACAGCCGCTTCTTTCCTGTTTCTCCTGCTCTTCCTCCTTTTATCAAGCTGCCTCTCATAATCACTCTGGGAGCACAAAGGGGAAACAGCTTATCAGCCTCGGTTTATTCACTAACTCTGCCTACTACCAGTGTCATCAATATTCTTTTATATACCAGTGATTTTTACTCAGTTCTGTTCACACTTATCTTCTCTCATAGTATCCTTACATGTGACAACAGAAGGACCTGCTCATCTAAAAAGAGATGGCTTTTTACAGTCGTCTTTTTAAAATAATAATTTTTTAAATTATTATTATTTAATTTACTATAGTGCATGTGCACTCACCAGATTGAGACAGAAAGAAAGTGAGAAAGCAAGTCGCCAGGTCTGGAACTCAAACAGCTATTGGCCATGTGGGAATCCAGTGCCTTCACCATAACACTACCTATTGGCTCCAGCTTTTTACATTCTTACTGAAATCTTCACTTGCAGAATTTCTTTAATAACACACCAATTATTTCAGTTCCTGAGTACAGATTTCTACTAATTTACAAAGGTCCACATTGACTCATATAAAAATAGTAGTTTCTGAGGTGTTCCATGTGGGTAAAGTCCTTTTTTTATCCTATTGGGTTACTGGAAAAGTCGTGACACTTTTTTTTTTGAGAGATTTTCGCTATAGGGCGCGTGTGCTCGCCAGACAGACAGAGACAGAGACAGAAAGTGAGAAATCACCCCCCCTAGGGGGGATGGTCACGCCGCAATCCCTTCTCCCCCATTCTCCTCTCGGGATCTTGGGCACACATGCACACGCGCCCAGCATGAGTTTTAAGCCACCGGGTCCAGGACGCGAACTGTGGTCGACTACATGGGAGTCCAGCAAGATAGCCATTACGCTAACTGCTGGTTTCCAGTGACACATTTTTGCATAGAAAAACACAGAAAAATACATTATGACTTTTCCAATGACCCAACTTCTCATCTCACCAAAAAGGCTCTTGGTGAGGCCAAATTTCAGCTGTGTGACTCTAGGCTAATTGCCAACTACTTTGAACTACATCTGTAGACTGAGCTAACATCATGTTGCAGCACTGCCAGGAAGGTTAATTATAAAAAAATACGAATGTACAACCATAGTAAGTACACAATAAAAGGCAGCTCCTTTTCCTCTCCAAATTCTTTGTCTGTTATAATCTAAAGAACACTATTTTAGACCAAAAATATTTTATATCATCACCAACTTGGAGAAAAAAAGTAAGATTTTTGAGATTCACTATAGCTTTGTAAGAATTTGAGACTGATCTATTTAAAAGACAGACATTTGAACCCAAATTTTAAAAAGTATGTGCGTGCGCACGCACACACACAGGATAAGAAAGGGGTATGTGGAGACAGTAGGTGGCATGGTGGTTAAGGTGCTGGACTCCCACATGGTCTCCTGGACCCAGCAGCTTAAAAACCATACCGGGAATGTGTATGTGTACACCCAAGATCCCAAGAAGAGAATGGAAGAGAGAGAATGTGGCATGACCACACCCTGAGGGAGGTGATTTCTCACTTTCCCTCTCTTCATCTCTCTCTGTCTCTCTCCAGTGAGTACATGTGCCCTATGGCAAAAACTTAAAAATTTAAAAAAAAAAAAAAAGGAGAAAGGGGTTGTGCTGGGAGCTAAATAACTTAAGGAGTTTTGAATATACTATTTTATTTAATTCACACTCAACAGCCTACAAAGTTCGGGGACTTACGTGATTTGCCCAGATTTTCATAGCTCCATCACTAATACAGTCCAGCCTGGAACCCAGCTTGGACAACTGTGCTCTTACCACACATTCTCTTTCTAATCCCTCAGGCAGAGGACAGTAGGTTGCCTCACCCATGCTGAGCTCAGACCCATGCCGACAGAAGGAATACCTTCTCTTTTGTGCATGATAGTTCACTCTCAGCCTCTGCCAAGAGTCGATTGGCTTCCCTGAGCTCTGAGCGACGTTTCAGAAGGGTCTTTTCAATGCACTCAATTTCATCAACAATATCTTCATGGTATTTGAATGATTTTTCTATTTCTAGTTCAGTCCTAAGACTTTCAACATTTCCATCGATGAAGTCCCTAAAAAAAAAGTATATATACCTTAAAAGATTATAAACACAAACAACATAGATACTTATAGCCTAACTGCTAAAAAAAATACGATTTTATAATTTTATATGAGAAGGGAAAACAGACAGCTACTCTGATTATGTTCAAGGTCCATGTTTTACATTTTCACTAATCATGGACTACTACTGGCAATAAATGCACAATAAGTAAAATGTAGGATGGAAGGGCTGGCTGGTGGTGTGGTTTGTCTTATTTTTATACCTCAGAAGAATATAAATATCAATATTATTTTGGTTGACCATACCACTGGCCATGGTTCAAGTTCCAGACCCGGCGGCTAGAAAAACAAAAATCACGCTGGGTGGGATGTGTGTGTATGTACCCAAAATTCCAAGAGGAGAATGGAGGAGAAGGAACTGAGATATGGCCATATCCTGAGAGGTGATATTGCATGTTCCCTTCTCTCTGGCAAGTGTACATGCCATATGGCAAAAACAAAACAAAAAACAAACAAACAAAAAAACCCACGAAAGTATGATGGAGTGTTTTTTTTCTTTTTTTTTTTTGAGAGGTTTTCGCTATAGGGCGCGTGCGCTCACCAGACAGACAGACAGAGAGAGACATAGAGACAGAAAGCGAGAAATCACCCCCCAGGGGGGATGGTCACACCGCAATCCCTTCTCCTCCATTCTCCTCTCGGGATCTTGGGCACGCACGCACACGTGCCCGGCGTCAGTTTTAAGCCACCGGGTCCAGGACGCGAACCACGGTCGACTATGTGGGAGTCCAGCGACATAGCCATTACGCTAACTGCTGGTTCCCAATGTGTTTGTTTTTTAAAATACAAGTGAAGTGTTGTCAGCACTTGGCCAAAATAATGTTGATATTTTTACTCTTCTGAGGTATAAAAATAAAACAAACCATTACCGCGAAAATCATGCTTTCCTTCAACTATAAAACTATCCTTCAAGGCCCAGTTCACAGGCTGCCCTGAAGACTACCAGATTTAGTGATTTTATTTCTGTTCTGCTAGAGTAAAACTATGGACATAATATTTGACAGATCAAAAAGCATGACACACAATTCAATAACTCAAAGCTAACATGACAAAATAAACAATGCTGTGCCAGAAGCTGATAACCCCAAATTGGGGGTGCCTGAGAGGAAAGGCGATCCCTGACCTTTGTTTAGAGACACAGGATGATGTCAACTAGTGGGGTAAAGACGGCATTTCAGATAGAGAATAGCATGTGCAGAAATGGAGGCAGGTCCAGCTACAGTGGTGAGGACAGTAGGTGTTCTCTGCCTGATGCTGGAGGACATATGGGAAGGCTCTTGGTTCTCATCCTGGGTCTACCTAAGCAAGCAAGGGGTGCCCGAGGGCATACACTGTGATCCTGCCTGGCTACAGGGCTAGGCAGAGACTCACAGCATGAAGACTCTGTTGACAATATCTCTCATTCTCTTTTTCAAGAAGAAAATAAAATTTTTAAAAAGTTGCTATAGGGATGTGTACTCATGGGGAGAAAGAGACACAGAGAGCGAGAATAAGAAAGCACTCCCGGGAACCAGCAGTTAGTGTAATGGCTTATGTTGCTGGACTCCCACGTAGTCGACCGCGGTTTGAGTCCCGGACCCGGTGGCTTAAAACTCACGCCGGGCACGTGTGTGTGCGTGCCCAAGATTCTGAGAGGAGAATGGAGGAGAAAGGATTGCGGCGTGACCATCCCCCCTGGGGGGTGATTTCTCGCTTTCTATCTCTATGTCTCTCTCTGTCTGTCTGGCGAGCACATGCGCCCTATAGCGAAAATCTCTTAAAAAAAAAAAAAAAAAAAGAAAGCACTCCCCAAGGGGGCTTGGCCATGCTACCATCCCTTCTCCTCCATTCTCCTCGCAGGATTTTGGGTAAGCATACATATGCACCCTGCATGCTTTTCAAGCTGCTAGGTGGGGGACTTTCATAGATGGCCATGTGGGATCCTGTTACCTTAACCACCATGTCACCAGCTGGCCAGGAAATACACCTTGTGGGAAAAAAAGTGGAAAGGCAAGAGAAATTGAGGTGCTTAGAGAAACCACAGGAAAGTAAGTGAGCCAGACCAAACACTGTGTAGAAGAGAAGGTTAAGAAAAAAAAAAAGACAGGTTCAGACTGTGGAGGACAGTGTATATTCTGATCAGACTGAGAGATACATGAGAGAGAGAGGGCACAGTCAGCTTTGCAATGTGTCAAGAATGGACTGAAAAAGAGACAAGACAGGGAAGCCAATGTGAAAGCTCCCACTGTGGCCTAGCATGAGACTAATTCAAGGCCAGAGCAGGGGACATGACAGAGGGACCTGTATGTAATGTCAGCAGGACCTGGAGACCTGCTCCATGTCTAGGGGAGTCTGGGAGGAGACACCTGAGCAGCCCTGTTACATTTTTAGCTGGGGCAACTGGGAGAGGGAATGGCTGTATCAGTCTCCAAGAGGGAACACACAAAGAGTTGATTTGGATTATTGGTCAGGAGAATTCACAACTGTACTGTTCAATACAGTACCCACCAGGTGGCTGTTAGATTACTTAATATTACATTATGTTCTCAGTTCCATTAGCCACATTTTAAGTGCTCAACAGCCACATGAAGCTAGAGGTTACTCTTCTGGAAGGTACAGATCTAGAACATTTTGAAAATCACAGAAAGTTGGGAACCAGCAGTTAGCATAATGGCTATGTCGCTGGACTCCCACGTAGTCGACCGCGGTTCGCATCCCGGACCCGGTGGCTTAAAACTCACGCCGGGCGCGTGTGCGTGCATGCCCAAGAGCCCGAGAGGAGAATGGAGGAGAAGGGATTGTGGTGTGACCATCCCTCCTGGGGGGTGATTTCTCGCTTTCTGTCTCTATGTCTCTCTCTGTCTGTCTGGCGAGCGCACACGCTCTATAGCGAAAACCTCTCAAAAAAAAAAAATCACAGAAAGTTGTATAAGACTTGATTTAGGTTATCTTAATGAACTATGTAATATTCATCTGAATTATAAAATTATAATGACTAATAATTACTTTTGCTGATGAGATTTCTGGAGGGTTCTCTGTAATTCTTCCACTTCATGCTCTAAGTCTTTCTTCTCTTGCAAGAGACCATCGATATTATGATGTAGTTCTTCCAGTTCCTTCTCAGACTGTTGTTTGGATGTTCGCATCCACCGTTCCTCCCGTCTCTTTGATTTTAAATGCTGCACTATGTCTTCTAACCTAGAAACTTCATTCTCCTGAACAAAGAAAAAAATTATAGAACTAAAACATCACAGAAAGTTTCTTTCTGGCTAATTGAAATTAACAGTGGTTTAAGTGGCATTTACGGCCTAAAAAATGGTGGTACATTCCAAGACCCCAGTATGAAAAGAAAAATTAAGTCAAGCTAATTTTTTTCATATGCCATCGAAAAAAACTGACATACCACTCAGACTTTTAACTTTCCCATCAGCCTGACTGTGATCAAGGAGCTCTCACTAAGCTTCCTATGAGTAACCTCTGCCACCAAATAATTCAGTTCCTAGCTGAAGAGAGAGACAGAGATCTCTCTCGCCTCTGGACACACAAGAGGGGAGTTGTGTGAAAAGGCAAATAGATATTATGCCTATTATTCATTCTTCATGAATCTAAGGAGAAAGACAGACTGAAGTCACAAGTACAAAAGTAGGGGGAAATAAGAGCACACCTAGGGACCACATACATAGCTGGGTACTTCTAAAGGGTTAAAGAACCAGTTAAAGAGATTGTCAATAAATGCTGACCAGACAGAACTGCTACAAATTACACTGTACACTAAAAAACTGCAAGAGATGGGCCAGTCAGTGGTGCGGTGAAGCAGCTAGATCCCAACTGTGCAGTTCAAGTTCTGGACCTGATGGCTTGAAAACATGCTGGGCATATGTGTGTGCCTATGCCCAAAATCCCAAGAGAGAGAGAGATGGAGAAGGGACTGCAGTGTTACCAAACCCCATGGGGAAGGGGGTGCTTTCTCACGTTCTCTTTCTCTCTTGCACTCTCACTCTGGCAAGGGCATGTGCCCTCTGGCAAATTAAAAAAAAGAAAGAACATGAAATACTATAATAATTTAGATAGCTACAGTACCTACAACTAAAGAAATGTTGTAGGATCATTAAAATACTGTTTAAAAACATTTGTAAGACCATGGAAAAATGCTTATAATATTAAGTGGGAAAAACAGAATACAAAAGTATGTGTACAGGACCAGCCAGTGACACAGTGGTTAAGGTGGCTGGATCCCATACAGCCCACTTATCAGTTTGAGACAGGGACCCAGTGGCTTGAGAAACACGCCGGGCACATGTACATGTGTGCTCAAAATCCTGAGAGGAGAATGAAGGAGAAGGGACTGTGGCATGGCCCACCCCTGCCCTGGGGAGGGATTTCTTGCTTTGCTTCTTTCTCTCTGGTAATGACTTGACCTTACAGCAAAACCAAACCAAACTGAATTAAAATTCAAAATCATATAGATAATAACAACTATGAAAATAAACCATCATCAGTAAGTTCCACCACTCAGAGATAATCTCCACCAAAGCCTGGCCATATGCTATTCATACATATGCATATATATATATATAAAATATCTAATATATATATAAAATGTATGTATATATAGCAAGTACAACTGCTACTATGTGACTATATCTATATATACACATTAACATAATACTTGACAATAGAAAAATACAATATAAGCTTTGTACAAATGGTTAATTTCTGGAGTGAAAAAGTATTTCTGTTATAAAATAGCTTAACCAGGTTTAGATAAAGGGCCCTTGGCACTTTAACTCCTGTTCATAATTGTATTTTAATAAAAGAATGCTGAGACTAGCAGATGGCATAATGGTTACATTGTGGGACACCCACATGGCTTGAGTTTGAGTCCCAGACAGACATGGAGGCTTGAAACCCATGCTAGATGCATGTGTGTGCGTGCCCCAAATCCCGAGAGAATGGAGAAGGGATTGTGGTGTGACCATCCTCTCTGGGAGGTGATTTCTTGCCTTTTCTCTCTCTGTCTCTTTCTAGCAAGTGCATATGCCCTATAGCAAAAATCTCTATTAAAAAAAAATTAAAATTAAAAAAAAAAAATAATGAGGGACCAGCAGTTGGTGTAATGGCTATGTCACTGGACTCTCATGTAGTCGACCGTGGTCTGAGTCCCGGACCTGGTGGCTTAAACTCACGCTGGGCACACGTACGTGCGTGCGTGCCCAAGATTCCAAGAAGAGAATGAAGAAGGGATTGCGGCGTGGTCATCCCCCCTGGGGGGTAATTTCTCGCTTTCTGTCTCTGTCTCTCTGTCTTTCTGGCGAGCTCACATGCCCAACAGCAAAAATCTCTCCCCAAAAAAAGAGAATAAAATAAAATAATAATGAGAGAATGTCTGCTCATTCTAAACAGTAATCTAACAAACACACTTTGAGGACATAATCAATTCTTAATCAGGTCAACTCACATATAAGATTAATTCAAGAAGTACATGGGAAAATAGAAATAAAGATCATTTTGGTGCAAAAAAATTGAAATCTATGTATGGCTTTTTAAATAATATGCATATTCCATAAACTTCTGGAAGACTTTTATAACCTTATCAGTCACCCATAGAAGCTGTGTGGAGAGAAGGCCATTTGTCTTTCAACTTACTAAGTTATGGTGCTCCGGGACGTTGCAATGCAACACACCCACAGGGATGAGGGGGACAGAGAAGTTGGGAGGTGGAGGCCCATAGACCATGGGAGCCCCAGCAGGAGGTGGACCATAAACAATGGTGCCAGGAGTGAGAGGTCGGCTGTTGTTGGGCAATGATGAAGGAGGTGCATACAGAGCCATGCCTTGGGGTACAGGAGAACCATCTGGAAGCACGGTATACATCATGTATCCAGGAGGAGGTACAAATGGGGATTCATCTTGGTCATCTGGCTCACTTTCTTCCTGACTATTTCCTCCACTGTCAGCATCTCCAAAGAAATAAACAGAAGAATGTTTACCTTGTGGTTCTAGATAAAGAGATTAAGGAAAGAACAGCAGCAATTGCCTTAGACACTGGAGATGTAAGAATAAAACTGAATAAATAAATAAATAAAAGGTCAAAAAGCAGATCAAAACACAGATTCAAGTATTTTCAGTAGTGGAAACTTGAGTTTTTCTTAAGCTTTTTTGCTGGTTTGTTTCTTCATTCACTATTTATTTAGTAACCAACTGGGTCCCTGCTTCTCACAACAGAGAAAAGCAACAAAAATGACCTGTCAGGCCACAGAGAACTCAGCATTTACCACTGTCATGACATACAATATTTTCTAATAAAATGGCTCCCTTACTTATCTCCCCTAAAAGCAGGAACTATGTTTGCTTATTACACAGCAGGTGCTCAAGAAATAATTCCTCAGTGAACAAATCCTCAGAAGGTAATATTCTCATTTTACAGATTAATAGTCTCAGAGCAGCTAAATAATTTGCCCAAGATCACACTGCTAGGTGAAAGAGTTAGGATTTGCCCAGATCTCACTCTTCCCCAATCTTGAAGCTTTGGAAGCGAGATCTGTAACACTATTTTAGTAGAGCAAGATTAACATCATGATACAAAGACAGAAGGTATCATGCTTCAGGGGTATAGGCAAAGAAGGGTAGAGAAAGGTCCCATAAAAGGAGTGTTGGGTCCAGCAGTGGTGGTACAGGCAGTAGGGTGTCACTGGGGCCATACTGGAGGCCAGGGTTTAGATTCTGAGTTGATCTGAACATCCCAGGTGTGTTCATGATCACACTGGGTGTGTTCATGATCATGCCAGGTACGTTCATGATCTAAGCTGGCTGGGAGGCTGGGAAAAGACCACAGTGTGGTGAGATACTGTCAAGGGTATCTGCCTCTCTCCACCCCTATTGTGAGAAATAAAATAGAGCTTAAAAAAAAAAAAAAAAGAGTAAACTTTCGGCACCTGGGACTTATTGAAGAATAAATAGGAGTCAGTTTTTGTGAGAAACATGACATGCTAAGAGTATCTTAAGTAGTCAGTTATGGTGTAGAAAATGATGGAAGGTAAGGACAGAGGTTGTTGGCCAAGACCAGATCACAGAGGGCCTTGCAGAACAAGCCAAGGCGTTTGGACTGAGTCTCATAAAATAGTTTAATAAAAGACGATTAAAGACAGGAGAAATACAACTCCCTTATGAGATTTCACTTACCTCTATTTGGTAACAATGTGTGTAACCCACTTCTGATGGGAGAATACACCCAGTACCCAGAGGCAGGTGGAGGCCCACCACCTTCTTTCCCATCTTGTTGCCCAGGACCTGGTTTTCTAACAGGAGTCGAGGCTGTGTACTTTAAGCCAACACCAGAGTCCTTGGTGGCCTGGGAACTATGACTGGAGACCTAAAATAAAGGACAGCAAAGCACACTATCTGTTACAAATGGAAAGCCTGGCTCTGAGAAATGTCAAAGTCTAAAGTTGAGATATAGCAAAGTTCAGAAAGTACTTGGTTTCTTTCATGATCATAATTCTCACTTTTCATGGACCAAGTGAGAAGTGATCACAGGGTCACATAAACTGCAGTTCCATACATGTGGTTTAGATTATCAAGTCCCTCTGCACTTTATAAGTATGGCAGCATCAGGGAGGCTGTGCAGAGAGGAGAGCTGGCCTCATATCAGATTGTCTGGGAAAGTGAAGGGTTCAAAGTGTGGTGAAAGCAACAGACCTAAACCAATGTGTATGTATCCCTTTGGAAATTATTTAGTAACAGCCATCTCCTATCCTGTCTTTTAGTACATTTTTTCTAGAAATAACAAGTCCTTCACCATGCTGAAATGGGAAAAACATGTTACCTGGCTGTGTCACTGGGTTAATTTTACATGGTAGCCCTCTAAGAAAGAAATGAAAATAAATTCTCCTTAAGAGATCAGACCTGAGTGGCAGCCTCTCTTCTCCCTTTACAACTTTTCCTGGTGATTGCTTTTTTTTTTTTTTTTTTTGCATTGTCCTTGACAGCCTAGCAACGGAGGCAAAGGAAACCAGTGAACTTTCCAGGGAATATGGGGATTTGAGACTTCTGAGAGCTTGGCATGACTTCAAAGCTCTACTCTGCTACTCTCCCTCTCCTTCTACTTGGAAGGTCTGTCCTTCAAACCCTCACCTAGCTCAAACTCAAGTATTTTGCTCTAATGTTCATTGTTTTCACCTCCAACCCTGGTGGTCAAAGATGTTGGCTTCCTTTAGATTTCTGGGAGAAGGATCTCAGATTCTGCTTTTCAGCATTCTGGTTAAGTTTACACAACCTTGGGATCCTAACATGTCTGTACTGCTCTTCCCCGACACGCCTATCAGCTAGTTCTGGCAAGATGTCACCCAGCCCCTCTGCTCTGAATGAGCACAGCTCCTAGTCCTCTCCTTACTTCCCACATTCAGGCACCAAGCCCTGGCCATTCTATCTCTAGGGCATCCCATAATCCCATTTCTTCTCCTTCTTCCTCCCTCCTCCTTCTTCTTCTTTTTTTTTTTAGGGAGATTTTTGTTATAGGGCGCATGCGCTCACCAGAAAGACAAAAGAGCGAGAACTCACTCTTCAGGGGTATGGACATGCTGCAATCTCTTCTTCTCCTTTCTCCTTTTGGGATCTTGGGTAAGCACACATAGGCACCTGGAGTGTGCTTTAAGCCGCCAGGTCTGGGACTCAAACTGTGGTCAACTACGTGCAAGTCCAGTGACATAACCATTATGCCATCTGCCGGTCTTCCTATTTCTTCTTTTCAAGCTTTACCAATCTAGCTCTGCTTCTTCTATCCTTTACTAGAATGAGTTCAAACAGCCCCACAAACTCACCCTGCCACAAGTCTAGATTCCACACTCAACCAGAATATCTTCCTAAACTTTAACTTTGATCTTTTTAATATACAACCTGTTTCTCATGGCCTAAATAATGATGTGCAGGCAATTTCAAATAATCAAGTGCCCAATCTACTTTTCTAGTTTTATCTTTCACTGTCCCATCAACACATCCACCTCCTCCCCCGACCCTCCAGAACCATAAGGCTACTTGCTATGGTTATGTCAAATCCTTTCTTCCACACAAAGCTGTTTCTTCCCCCATAAAAGCTCATCCTGTGCCAGCAGGTGGCATGGTAGTTGCTGGATTCCCACTGGCAGACAACAGTTTGAATCCTGGACCTGGCAGCTTGAAAATCATGCCAGGCGCATATGCCTACAGGCTCAAAGTCCCAAGAGGAGAATGGCTGAGAGGGGTCTGTGGTCAGGCTATCCCCTCCACCTCCCTATGGAAGAATTTCTCACTTTCTCCCTCAGTGAGCACACATGCCCTATGGCAAAACAAAACAAAGCAAAAAATGCCACCTTAAAAAACAAACAAAAAGCCCATCTCTCTTGCTGCTGGCTAAATGTTGATTTCACAATACTGATTGAGCAGCTTTCCTTCCAGAATTTTCCCATGAAATGAATCCTTAACACTTCTCTGTAACTAGAGCACTCATGTCTGTTGTCAATACATGCCTCTATTTTGTAACTACACTGGCATGGCCCACGAGCTCTTTGAGAGTGGGGGCTGTTTTATTCACTGTGGTACCCTACCACCTGGCCTAGACTTTGGTGAGCACTGAATGAATGTTTGTTAAGAGGAAATGAAATTCAGGTGACTATCTTTCTATCTGAGCCTCGGTACCCATTTTCAACTCTTCAGGCCGAATCACTTTATCCCTTACAGCTTCCTTTTTTAGTGGTCCTATAACACACCATCTGGGCATAGATAAGCAATTGCTATCTTCCCTGAGAAAGCCTTATTTTCACTTCAAATATCAAAAACACTGAAGAACACAAATGCATGGCTTAGCAGGTAAATGTTCTTGTCCCCTATTCACAAATTAGGGGGAAGGGACAATGTCACACTTTAAGAAAATTCAGCATACACTCCCAGGACCATAGCATTCTTACTTTTGATGATGATGGTGGTGGCGGTGGCATGAAGTACCAATAGCCTCTTCTTTTGAAAGGATCTGCCATGCTGCTGATGTAATCATTCTGACAGGATACTTCACGTCGGAGTTCGGCAATTTCTTCTAAAACATTTTCAAAGCCTCCTTTATTGTCTGGGAAGGAAAAGACATTCTATGAAGTTGGTATAAAATCATCTACTTCCTTTCACAAGGTTCCATGACAGCCAATGAATTTATCAGTTCCTCAAAGCTTTTAGCATGTCCTTTGTTAATTAGTTTTTGCTAATAGCAAGAGGACAGACATCTTCTTCTGTCTTAATTAAAGTATGTCAGAAAAAGCAAATAAATAGATTTGTAAATATAACTTCTTTTGGAATTACAAATACAAACCTCTTGTCTCTCTGTAATCAAGTCTCTCAATATCACGTACAAAATGCTTTAAAAAATCTGATTTTACTTATTTAAGCTAATCACCACAGCTCTCTAAATCAAGCACAGAATAGAATTTTGAATATTAATACATTTTCTAAAGGTTAAAAAAAAAAAAAAAGAGATGATTTGATTTTAGAACTACAAAAAGACTGCCAAAAACCAAGTCAAATACTTTACCGGCCCCAGTGAGGTCTAGTAAATTCCGCAGCCTTGTAATTTCTGTCCTTTGTCTCTCCATTGTCTCATTCAGTTTCTCGATTTCAAGCACCTGTGAGTTTGCTGCTTCAGTATCTAAATCTGCTTTCTCCATCTCAGTTCGAAACTATTAGAAAAATCATACACACAAAGTGGTCAATGAATTCTTTCTCTCCCAGAGACATTTATCTTTAGAACTTGATTATAATTCTATCATTTTTATTCACTTTCCCAATAAGGAAACTCTATTTATACTACTTAAACGTTAACTGCTTCTGACATGCAGTAGAAGGATGAAGTACTGCGTGGCTATCCTGTCCAGAACTTGGAGACATCGTTTATAGTAATTTTGTCTTTTAGGAGCTGATAAGGACCCAATAAGAAGGGGGCTTTAGGGTACTGACACTGACCTGCTCCTCTTTGTCCCTGAGAAGATTCTGCAGAAGTTCGATCTCCGCTTCTGCTCGTGTCAGATCCCTAGCTGCTCGCGCTGCTTTTCTGCTGGACCTCTCCACTTCCTGCAACTCCTATTGAGACAGAAGTATGAGAGAGGCACCATTGCCATCACCGACTGTCTTCTGCATTCTTCCTCCCTTTCAGGTGGATTCCTCTGTTTTCATTACACTACCTGCCTGTCTATCCATGTACATAGGGCACCAAGTCCTACCTTCCTCTGTGTGGTTGCTGTCACTGGGCAGCCTGCTCCACCCTTCTAGGGTGCCAAGTGATAGAGTGCCCCATCAGAAAGAACAAAGGGCAATTTTCTGTTAGTCTTCCATGATCTCCCTGGACTCTCATCATTAGATCTTTCATGTCCTATGCGCTACACTCTTAACATCATCAGTATTTATATCTTCTAAAGCACCATGACATTATTGCAGTCAGGAATCATAACAGCCTTATAAAGTAACCTATTTAAGTTTATTTTTATTCATGATTATATGTGAACATGCATAAGAGTGGGAGAAAGAAAGCATCCATGATGGGTCTCAACTCACTACAATCCCTTTCCCTGAGACCCTCAGCTCATCAGGATCATCTTGGGCATCCATGCATACACCTGGCATGATTGAAAGCCTACTTAAGAGATCCATCCCTTCGGTCAACCATGTGGCCTCCAGCACTGCAGGTCAGTTTGCTGTGGACTATGCCACCAGACTGGGCCAGTAATACATTTTGGTATGACTGTACAAAATCAAAGATTTGAGGTGCAGGTAAGTATGGCAAACCTTCAAAACACCACTTGTCTAGACACATACTGACAGCTACTTCTCTAAGCAGATCTCTATACTTTAAGGTAGAGATAGCATGTGTCCTCTGATGGCTCCTTTAAGGACTCAGTAAGTGCAAGCCCATGGCAGCACAGAATAAATTCCTGGGGGTTGTGATGGGGAAAATATAATCGTCAGGTCCTAAAAAAAAATAGACAACCTTACAATACTTGATAAAATCACCCAAGTCTGTAACAAGAGATTAATAACACAAATCGATAAGTTTTTTAATAGTCATAGCACTGGTGACAACTTGATTTGTTCATGTGGACTCACCTCTGCTCGCTCCTGATTAATTTTCATCACTGTTCCATGAAGAGACTTAAGCTGGTCTTTGGCAATGGTGAGTTCAGCTGCAGCGAGCTTATCAGAGGCAGCCACAGCTTTCTTTAGCTTTTTCAGTTCTTTATCTAAACCCAGAAACTGCTCCTGAGATTTGACATCTTCCAGTTTCTTCTAAAACAAAAGGAATATTAATTGAACATATGAATCATTTGATAGCAATGAATTAAGATGTAAGCTCTAAGAGGGCAGGAAAAAAAGAGTTGGCCTTTTTTTGGTGACATGGTGGTTAAGGCAGCTTGATCCTACATGGTTTGACTGCAAGTTCTGGAAGTGGGGGCTTGAGAAACATACCACGTGTGTGTGGGTGAGTGTGAGTGTGCCCAAAGTCCTGAAAGGAAAGAGTGGACAAGAAGGGATTGCAGTGTGGCTGTCCTCAGTGAGCAGTACTCTTTCTCTCTCTCTCTCCCCAAAGCAAACACATGTGACCCTGGCAAATTAAAAAAAAAGAAAGAAAGAAAGAAATAAAAAGAAACCACAAAAACCCTCAAAACTGAGACTAACTTAGAATCAGTTTTCTTTGTCAAGAACCTTAGTGGTCATAGGGGTCAGTAGGTGGTGTGGAGGTTAATGTGGCTGGATCCCATATGGTCAACTATGCAGTTTGAGTCCCAGACCCAGTGGCTTGAAAACCATGTTGGGCACATGTGTGTGCATGTCCAAAATCCCAAGAGGAAAATAAGAGATTGCAACATGGTGATCCCCCTAAGGAGTAATTTTTCACTTTCCCTCCCTCTGTCTTTGTCTTGGGCAAGCACACACTCCCTAAAATAAAATCTAAAAAAAAGAATCTTATTGATCATAAATTTTTTCATTCATTGGAAAAACACTTTCTTGCCATGATCATCAAAGAAATGGATGGATCAACCTTTCAAATTGCTGAATAGGCCCTAGGCATATGGTGGTAAGTAAAGAACTTGATATTTTTGAGGAACTAAAAAAACACAGTGTGAGAAAAGGAATGCTCTAAACAGAGGCAAATTACGCAAGGCCTCATAGGTTTAAGAATTTTGGTCTTAGGCCAGCAGATGGTATAGTCGTTATGTTTTTGGACTCCAACCTGGCCAAGTGTGGTTTGAGTTCCAGACCTGGTGGCTTGAAATGCACGCCAGGCATATGTGCATGCATGCCCAAGATCCCAGGAGGAGAATGGAAGAGAACGGATTGTGGCATGGCCATCCCCCTAGGGGGTGATTTCTCACTTTTCCTTTCACTGTCTCTCTCTCTCTGCAAGCATAAGTACCCTAAGGCAAAATCCTCTTTAAAAAAAAAGGAATTTTGGTCTTTATCCTAAGAATAATAGAAGCTACAGGGAGAAAACTGACTATAGCCAACTTACATTTAGAAAGTTAGATGGCTGCTCCATAGAGCAGGATCCTGAGTAGAAGTGAGAAATCTGTCAGGTGGCTACACAGTTGTCCATAGAGAGATGATAGCTAGATGAGAATGGTACCATCGGAGAAGGAAAACATACATATATTCCACTTCTACTTTGGTGGTAGACTTGATAGGATGACAACTGATGATTTCTTGGTGAAGTATAAAGCAAGTCATTCACTGAGGCTGGAAGAAGGGAGATGGCAGGAGTGGGGAGGTATGAAACCATGGAGCATGAGAGAGTGAGCTTACCAGAGAAAAGGGTAATAATGCTGACCATTTGAGTTCAGTGACTATGAATTTACAATGATGCCACTATGATGGATGAGTAAATTTCCTCCAGAAATGTGCAGCATGGGTACAGGCCCAAAGAAAGCAGACAGCTTCAGTTTAAAAGGGCAAGGGAGGATATTTGTAAAAAATAGCTATAATGACCGACCATGCAATTTAAGTTGGATAAGGAGAAAGTAAAGACAGGAAGGATGGGACCAGCAGATGGTGTAAGGGTTATGTTGCTGGACTCCCATGGAGTTGACCATGGTTTGTTGGAGTCCTGGACCCAATGGCTTAAACCTCACACCAGGCGTGTGTGTGTGCATACCCAAAATCCCAAGAGGAGAAGGGAGAAGGGATTGTGGTGTGGCCATCCTCCCTAGGGGGTGATTTCTTGCTTTCTATCCATCTCTTCAGCAAGCACACGTGCCCTATAGCAAGTACCTCTCAAAAAAAAAAAAAAAAAAAAAAGACAGGAAAGATATAACAGAAAAGAAGAGGCTGATGAATAGGAAGCTCAGTAAGATTGAAAAAACACTAATGTGGGGTGCCAGCAAGATAAGAGGCTATGATCAGAGTGCAATAATTGAGTTTGTGCTTTCAGAGGTAGTGGGTGCAATTTCTAAATGTGAGAAGGTCCAGGATGTGACAATGGAAGTAGATGGTTGAGAAGGGATGGGAAAGGCCATCAGAGAGAAGTCAGAGTAGTAGAAAGAATGATGAGGAGTTTAAAAGTAATTTGCCAAGGACGTGTCCAACTGGGGAAGGGGTTCTAAGAAGGCAAATTCATTTATTATTTGTTAAGTACTACCTGATTAGTCAGTCACTCCTAACATTCCCAATTCCCTTGTTTCCATCTACCATGACACTGTAGTCTCAGGTTCTAGGTTAAAGGATCTGTCTTTTAGACAGATCGTAGGCCAGGATCATTCCTAGATCAGCACTGGGCCTGCAAAGCAATCAGAGGTGACTGTGGATCACATCCACATCCCTCTCAGCTGACCTGATCACCAATGGCCAGGACTCAGGCAGCCAGTATGTCCATGCCTTACTTTCTCAGTCTTTCCCACCTTTTTCTCTAACTCTTTGAGTTGGGCCAGAATTCTCTCCTTTTCTTCATCAGCTTCTTGAAGTTGGAGATCTGTAAGGCCTTGGATTTCCTCCATACTTTTTAGATTTTCTTGTAAATAGTGAATTTCATTTTCCAACTTCTGGATTCTTGCTTTGTGTTGCCGCTTATCAAAATTAATCTGTGTGGAAATCAGATTTCAAAGATGATTTTTAAGTAAAGTATATTTTAAGCAAAATAAAAAAATTTCTATACAATTATCTTTCATTTTATTATAGAGTGTAGTAAAATTTTATGAGTTATAAAGACTAGCTTTATCTTGAATGTTCTCTAAAATCTATTCATATTTGGTCTATTTGTTTGTTTCATCACTAAAAGCATCATATGTAAAAAATAAAGAAAATAAAAATTTAAAAATCCCAGCTAATGCTGGCACATTATACTTAGCACTGTGGTATTATTTACCTGCCTGTTATAAAACATCTCTCACTCGCTTTCAAATGAGGGAACGAGTGTCGCAAATAAGCCTAACTTTGACATCAATAAACATTTTCATGATTGGATTCTTGTCACATCCAGATTGGATTGTTATGAGTGAAAATAACTACCATTAGGTTGTATTTATACGAGAAAGGAGGTATTGTAATTTACTGAGAAACATTAGTATTTGCCAAAAACTTCCCTCCAGCTGCCTCTTGCCCTTCTCTTACTCGTGCTTCAAGAGCTCTCTCACAGGCCTGCCTGAACTCTTCTTGCCCGTTTGCCAGTTTCTGTTGCTGCAGAGCCATTTCTTCTTGGAGTTTTCTCTCTCTAACTTGTGCTTCCTCCTTTTCCCATTGGGAGTGTGCGAGGATTTCACTGAATTGTTTCTGTAGATCAGCAAGACTTTTCCCTAAGACATCTGAAGGACTATGGATTCTAGTAAGCAGAAAAAAAAAGATAACACAAATGTGACATTTTATTTTTTATACTGGATCCTGGCTGCGAATATGCTATTAATAGTGTAAGAGTAAAAAGAGCTAATTGAGGAGACTGGTGTTCATGCACAGCAAGTCACTCATCACAGCTAAATACAAATTACTGTTCTGTCAACTAATTGCTGCCACTCTGATAATACAGGCTCATATCAGGCTAACCAAGTTTGCCCAAAGAAGAAATGTCCATGTTAAATATTGGGTCATCAGAAGAGTCATGATGCATTTTAGCATAGAAAAATACATCATGACTTTTCCAACAACTCAACATAACCCTGTTTTCTTTTGATGTTTATTCTCTATTTAAAATCATAATATGGCTCTTGGGACCAGCAGAAGGCATAATGACTATGTCACTGGACTCCCATGTAGTCGACTGCAGTTTGAGTCCCAGACCGGTGGCTTAAACTCACGCTGGGTGTGTGTGTGTGTGTGCATGCCCAAGATCCCAAGAAAGAACAGAGGAGAAGGGATTGCTGCGTGGCCATCACCCCTGGGGGGTGATTTCTCACTTTCTCTGTCTCTGTCTTTCTGGCGAGCACACACGCCACATAGCAAAAATCTCTCTCTCAAAAAAAATCATAATATGGCTTCATGTTCTGACCACATATAATGAACTTTTCAAGAGTGAGCTACTCAAAATTTTTACGTTTTTAAAAATTAAATAATACCAAAAAGTAGAAAAGATAAAAAAATGTAATAAAAAATAAAATCAGTGACTGACAACTAGAATTAAACAGTCTTATGTCTGTCATGGAAACATCATAAGGAGAACCTTACAAGAGAAATCATCCATCAGCAGAACTTAGACAGGTATGTTTACCATTGAATCTCCCATTACAACTCAGAGGTTGGGAGGCCCACTCTGTATTTACAGGTCTTGATCTCCCCTTACCTCATTTCCCCAGCTCCTAATTGCAGTTTTCTCCTCAGCTCATCCACACGAGCTGCCACATCTTCTGGACGAATTAAACCATCAATCACATGGTTAAGGTGGTTCTGGAACTCTTTGAGTTGCTGCTTTAACAGGTTATTGTCATCCTATGGAGGTGGGGGGGATGAAATGGGTAGTTAGCTGTTATATGCTAGGATAGTTCCATTATTAACAGGCAATGACCTACCTAGACCACAGAACTAAATCCAGATGCTTTTTACTTTTTTTTTAAAGAATTATTTATTGGAAACCAGCAGTTAGCGTAATGGCTATGTCACTGGACACCCAATGAAGTCGACCGCGGTTCGCATCCCAGACCCGATGGCTTAAAACTCACGCCGGGCGCATGTGCGTGCATGCCCAAGATGCCGAGAGGAGAATGGAGGAGAAGGGATTGCAGCGTGGCCATCCCCCCTGGGAGGTGATTTCTCGCTTTCTGTCTCTATGTCTCTTGTCTGTCTGTTTGGCAAGTGCACGCGCCCTATAGCAAAAACCTCTCCAAAAAAAAAAAAAGAAAAAAAAGAATTATTTATTGAATTTTATTTATTGTTGTTATTTTTTAATTTGACTAGAGAGAGACAGAGATGAAGAGAGAGGAAAAGTAAGAAATCAAGCCGCTAAATCCAGGACTTGAATTGCAGTCAGCCATGTGGGAGTCAAGCACCTCAACAACCATGCCACCTGCTGGCCCCAAGCAAAAACAAACCACTAAGATTTCCCTAAATTATACAGAAAAAAAAAAATTTTTTTTTTTAAATTGCCAGGGGTTACATATGCTTACCAGAGAGAGACAGAGAGTGAAAGGAAAAAAAGCACCCCTGAACAGGGCATGACACCCTGAAATCCCTTGTACTCCATTTCTCCAACCTATCCAATTTTGGGCATGCATGCATACGTCCATGGTGTTTTTCAAACTCTCACAGCCAGGATTCAAATGGGATCTGGCTCCCTTAACCACTAGGCCATGGGACCAGCATGAAAGTTACTGATTGTATTCCCATGAGTACTTATAGTTTAACCTGAGTAATTAATTTACTTCAAACTCAGTGTAACACTATTAACTAAAATGGAGATTTTAGAATTGCAATGAACATGTTTTCAAGTGCCTGTCTTATCTGGAGTATCCTTCACTGTAAACTGTCCTGCCACTGCCCTAAGGCAGCCCTTTCTGTACTACTCTCTAAAACTGGCCACAGGTGATCTGACCAAAGACTAGCCAAGGCACTGACAAGCCAGAAAACAGGTTCTTACTCTCTCCAGAATCTGAACCAAGGTCCAGTATAACAAGTTTATATAAGCGTTAGACCTGAAATGAGATGTCAGGTCAGTGGCTGGGGTCTATGCTGGCCTAAATACAATGTCCAGAGAGACAGAGAAAGAATGAGAGAGCCATGTAGTTGCTGACAGATTACTACAGCAGCTCTAGTTCCTAACAATGGCCTCCATCTTAAGGTAGTGTGAGTAGGTTTAGTTCACTGCAAGTAAATGATTTATGACAAAAACAAATGTAGAGTGGATTTAACTTATAAGTGGTATCAGAAGGTTAGTAGGCCAAATAACCAAAAGACCCAGTTCTAATTAGGTAAGTCCCACAGCACGGGACAACATTCTGTAAAGCGGACTTCAGTTTCTACCTTAGAAGAAAAGGCTCTTGAAGTATATATTTTAGCCCATTACTATAGGAGAGGTATATAGGGGGAAAAAAACCTATATGAGGGACCAGCACTTGGCATAATGGCTATATCACTGGATTCCCATGTGGCCAACCGCAGTTTGAGTCCTGGACCCAATGGCTTGAACTCACGCCGGGCGCGTGTACGTGTGTGCCCAAGATTCTGAGAGGACGGAGGAGATGCGATTGCGGTGTGGCCATCCTCCCCTGGAGGGTGATTTCTCACTTTCTGTCTCTCTGTCTCTGTCTTTCTGGCAAGGGCACACACCCTATAGCAAAAACCTCTCCAAAAAAGGAAAAAAATATATATATGAGATTTACGAAATTAAAGAAAAATATTCCACCAAAAGGTGGGAGACAGGGGAGCTAAAAGAAACAGTGACTGCTGACAATTATTTAAAACTAGACAGTGCGCTTAAATAAAAGTCATGAGACTATTCTGTTTTTGCAATTACATAAAAATTTCCATAGTAAAAATAAAATAATAACCCAATGAAGACCCAACATGTACACATACAACTCACACAAGAATGGGAAGTATGAAAAGCTTTTATAGTATCTGCTGTATAAGTTGAACTAAGAGCAACAAAATTTTTAAAGTTTAGGTTATTAGGTTTCCTTACACTACGAGGAAAAAGCATTTGGGGCATTGGAAGAAGAGAAAATTTGGATGAACTCAGGTTTGTCACAAACACTCCTGGGTGGTTTTGGGAAGCCTTCCCTCAAACCACATCAAGTCTGTCCCTTTACTTCTGGTGTTAACAGCTGGCTACCTTGGCTAGCAAAGCAGCCCTTAATGGTACAGATTTGGAAATCTGAGTGTTGCTTCAGGTACTTGTTTGTTCAGATACCTGTCCTCTTTCAAAGAGTTTAATTATCTGGAAAATCCTGCTCACCTGCTTCTCCTACAGTTCATTGGGCAGATTATTATGAGAAGAGCTATTAAAAGTATTCTATTTTACATTCCCTACAAATATAAAATGAACACATTTTTAATAATATCCTTTCTGAGAGAAGGACTGTGAAAACTACAATCAGAAAATTTTACTGCGATCATCAGTCTAGTTAAATTACAGGATAATTACAGAGATATTTCAGTGGAAGCAGAATACACCAGTCTAATAATTTTAGCTTAGTATAGGGACAAACCTGCTTCTAAGAAAAATGCAAAGTGTTGTTTTCATCCAGAGGTTTACACACTATACTATTTACTCTTCACACCGTCTCCATCTCTTCACATTACCATAGCAGGACAAAGGATATTCATGTTAATAACTTTAAAACCATCATCACAAGGGAACAACAGAGGCTATGGTATTGCCCCAATTCCTTTTTTCCTAAAAATTCAAGTTGCTTATTACATCAGCAGGCTGTTAAGTGCCGACTAAAGATACCATCATCTTGAGGCGTCCTATGTAAGAATATATTCTGAAAGAACAAATCTGTACCTGCAGCTGTTTCAGTTTTGTGCGGAGCTCACTATTCTCTTGTTCCTTTTCTTCTGAAAATTGGGCTTTTCCAAGGGCACTCTTGAGGGCTTGCCTTTCCTTCTCAAGTTCTGCTTGAAGGGCCGATTGTTCTAACTATTATCATAGGAAGGAATGGTAAGAAAGTGTAAAACAGCAATAATTTAGGATTTAAAAAGTATAAACAAATTCACACATACACACAATCCCTTGCTAGCTGTGGTTTTATAATATCTAAATTTTATGTTTGTACTCCCAAATTTTAAAATGTGAGATAATTTTTTCACCTGCCCCTTAAACAATTATTACTGAAGGGAAGGTAAGCATAGGAAGCAGCTCAGCCAAGATATACCAAGGGCATATATCTTCAAGGGGAGGCCTGAACATCAACCTTTAAAAGCTCTGCAACTCATTCTGCAGTTATTGCTCTCTTTTTCCTAGATCAACATTTCTCAAACTGTGGCCCTTAAATACCTGTGTTAAAATCACTTGGTGTACCTGTGAAGAAGGCAGATATCTAAGCTGGATGCTTGTGAGCCACGCTCATGGGTTGGCTGAGATGGGGTGGTTCAGTGTGAAGACCCCATCAGAGATGCCTACGTCTGTGTCTGTATCTGTCTGTCTCTCATGGAAAAAATAAGTATTTTAAAATGCAGATGGTTAGACTCCATCTCAGATCTGACAAGTCAGAATCTCTAAGGTGGGGCCCAAGAATCTGCATTTAACAAGCTTCAAAAGTAATTTCATATAACTGTAATTTAACAATTAGAGATCTGAGGACCAGCAGTTGGCATAATGGCTATGTCGCTGGACTCCCATGTGGCGACCGTAATTTGCATCCCAGACCAGTGGCTTGAACTCACACTAGGTGGGTGTGCATGTGTGTCCAAGATCCCAAGAGGAGAATGGAGGAGAAGGGATTGTGGCATGGCCATTCCCCCTGGGGGGTGATTTCTCGTTTTTCTTTCTGTCTCTCTCTTTCTGGCGAGCGCACGCGCCATACAGCAAAATCCTCTCCAAAAAGAAAAAAAAAATTAGAGATCTGAAGATCAGAAAGAAATCTGTTATGCACCATACTGATGCTGTGTAGTTTAAAGAGCAATCCTGGAAATCTCAGTGCTAAGTAGGGGAGCATTTCTTTCAACATCAAGTCCATTGGGACATGTTTGTCAAGACTTACGAGAAAAAAAGTAAAGGTATGTAAAAGTACAAAGAACAATGTATTTCAAGTTACTAAGGACTGTCTTGAAAGAAAAGGAGGATCTATTTAAAAGAAGATGCTCTACTCAGAGTTTCATGCCCCAAGTCAGACATGTGTTCATATATCAGCTAAACTTGCAATTGTAAGTAGTTAATTAAGATATTTTTGTTAATCAATAAAATGTGGGGGGAAAAAAAGGAATGGAAAGCAACTGTAAATAACAGTGCAGGAGGAGGTTGGCAAATGACAAGGTGAGGAATGGGATGGAAGGGGGATCAGCAGGTGGCGTGGTGGTTAAGGTGCTGGACACTCCAACAGGGCCGACCACGGTTCAAGTCCCGGACCTGGTGGCTTGCTTTCTCACTTTCTCTCTCTCTCTCTGCCTCTCTCTGGTCAAATTAAAATAAATGAATAAATAAAATTATTATTTGGGACCAGCAGTTAGCGTAATGGCTATGTCACTGGACTCCCATGTAGTTGACCGTGGTTCGCGTCCCAGACCCGGTGACTTAAAACTCACTCCGGGCACATGTGCATGCGTGCCCAAGATCCCGAGAGGAGAATGGAGGAGAAGGGATTGCGGTGTGGCCATCCCTCCTGGGGGATGATTTCTCGCTTTCTGTCTCTCTGTCTCTGTCTGGCGAGCGCATGCGCCCTATCGCAAAAACCTCTCAAAAAAAAAAAAAAAGAAATGGGATGGAGTGATATTTTTTATTATTTTATACACATAAATAAATAAATATGAACCAAGAAATAGAAAATTATTTATTGATAACATGTATGCATAAGCCACACTATACAGTGTATCCTGGATGGGGAATCACATTTTACATACTGTGATGATGCTCAGTGAATTAATGTAAAATAAATAAATTTAAAAAAAGATGCCATCTAGAAATTTTATTCACAACTATTAAAAACATGTATTTACTTTTTTTTTTTTTGCCATAGAGAACATGCGCTTGCTGGAGAGAGACAGAGACAGAGAGAGGGAAAGTGAGAAATCACCGCCCACCCCACCCCCACCATGCCACAATCCCTTCTCTATTCTCCTCTGGGATTTTGGGCATGCACACACATGCAGCACATGGCATGATTTTCAAGCCAACTGGGTCTGGGACCTGAACTGTGGTTGGCCATGTGGGAATCTAGTGCCTTAACTATGCCACCTGCTGGCCCCACGTTTATTTATTTGAACTCTTATCTCCTAACCTTCTATTTGCTGGGACCCTAATCTTGTCAACTGCAGTTTTGCAAAACTTGGTACTCTTGATAAAAATCCTAGGGGCAGCAGGTGGTGTGGTAAAGGCACTGGATTCTCACATGCTCGACTGCGTTTTGAGTCCCAAACATGGTGATTTGCTTTCTCACTTTCCCTTTCTCTCTCTCTCTGGTCAAATTTAAAATAATAATAACAACAAATGGAATTAAATAAATACATGAATAATTATTTTTTAAAAATTCTGACAACTGCGGGACCAGCAGTTAGCGTAATGGCTATATCGCTGGACTCTCACGTAGTCAACTGCAGCTCAAGTCCCGGACCCAGTGGCTTAAACACACACTGGGTGTGTATGTGTGTGTGTGTGCCTAAGATCCCGAGAGGAGAATGGAGGA
>NW_006159774.1:1908085-1908959 GCF_000334495.1 Tupaia belangeri chinensis
AGTCTCTCCCTGTCTTTCTGGCAAGTGCATGCGCCCTGTAGCAAAAACCTCCCCCCACCCCAAAAAAAATCATGACAACTGGCAAGTGATTATTTGATATCTGACAAGTAAAGGAATACAGTAAGAGAATTACAATAAGGCAGACTTATTTTTAGTTCCTTTTCTAATCATATCAGTGCTGTTTTACATGCATTTCTGAGGTTTAAACTATCTTACTTGATGTCATTTTTATCCAATAATATTGCCCCTTCTCAGGTGCCAGGCACTGTGTAAACCAGATAGCAAATATAATTTGGGCATTCACTGAGCTGAGGAATGTGAGTGGTGGGGACAATCTAACCAAATGATCATCATACACATGATGGAATGAATGCCTTCATTGAAGACAGATTATAGAAAAACCAAAGTAGAGTCCTTAGTTTAAATGCTCAGCATGCAAAAGAAGAAGGTTAGGGTGGGCTTCCTGGAGGAAAATGCAGCCCATTTGGCTAATAGCTTAAACACAATTTACTTATTTTATACAACACAGTCTTATTCTGTCACAATCACTCTGCTACCTAAACCTCCAGGGTAAGAGAAAGTTTGGGCACATGCCACCATGCTGAGCTCTTTCAGACAGCGTCTTGCTATGTTGCCCAGGCAGCCTTAAGCACACGACCCTACTGCCTCAGCCCCCCAAGCAGCTGAGATTACAGAAGTCTGCCACCGTGTTAGCTTTTGGAGTGGGCCAGGAACCAAACCCAGGCCTCCCATGTGGCTTCAGCCTGGAGAGCAGCAGTATCTTAGTAGCATGTATCGCTGTGGCTGGGCCCCAACTTGTATTTTTAACCTGATAATATACTATAACTGGCCTCTGCCTACCTCTCCACTTTGC
>NW_006159774.1:1908985-1913572 GCF_000334495.1 Tupaia belangeri chinensis
TCCTTGCTCTGGCAACCTGCAGGTATACTCTCAGCACTTGAAATGGACTCTGCTCTCTCTCCCTGTCCTCTTTCTAGAACACTCATCTGCTATCCCTTTTACCTCTGCCCCCTTTGCATTAGAAAAACATTATAACTTATTGAATACCAACTTTCAGGTGCATTTACACCCATTACGTCATTTATCCTCCCCACATGCCATTTTACAGAGGAGACAGGAAGGTCAGAGCCCACTTTCACATGAGACTAGGGTTTGAACTCAGAATGTCTTGACTCCCAAAAATGTGTTTTTCCCATGACTGCATACACATTATATTAAAAGTGTTTAATACTGAATTAAATATAAAACAAAGGGAGGAAAATACATTAAGGTACAGTCAAATATCACTTAACAACAGAGATACATTCAAGAAATGCACTGTTAGGCATTATCGAGGCTGAGCGGACATCACAGAGTGTACTTACATGAACCTACATGGTATATATAGCCTTTTACACACTTAGGCTACATGGGACCACTGTCGCATATACAGTCTATTGCTGTCCAAAACATTGCTTTATAGCGCTTGACTGTACTTAGTTTTTAGGTGGCTTTATGTTCTTCCTTACCTGAGTAAGTCTTGTTAATCTGTCCAACTCATCCTTGAGCTGGCTGGCTTCAGCGTCCCTCAGTTTTAGCTGAGCCTCTAGTTCAGCTTCATAGGCACTGAGATCTCCCTGGGTCTGCTGCAAGGAGGCATTCACTTCGTGCTGTTCCTGGAGAGCACTTTCCAGCTCTGCAAGCTCCTAGAAGGAGTTAGCGTGTTTAGCTACAGAACATTCACGGTACTGCTGAAGCATCAGCAAGTCACTATATGTAACTTAAACATTGTAAACCAAATGCTGGCAAGCCACTAAGGGCAGCATAGAAAGTTTTCATTAGCAACATGATGATAACACAGGCTTGTGCATACCCTGCATAGCTGGAAAACAGAATTCTGACTAAATTTAATCAGAAAAGTCAGAAAACTACCAACATGTTGTATTCCAAGGTAACCACTGTGTAGTGCTTTAAATGAGTCTGAAAACATAAGAACGAAGACAAAAAAGGTGGCTAAGACTGCAGTTCGAGTCCCAGACCTGGTGGCTTAAACTCACGCTGGGTGCATGTGCGTGCGTGCCCAAGATCCCAAGAGGAGAATGGAAGAGAAGGGACTGCGGCATGGACATCCCCCATGGGGGGTGATTTCTCACTTTCTGTCTCTCTGTCTTTCTCCGTCTTTCCAGCAAGCATTAAGTGCCCTATAGTAAAAAACAAAAACAAAAACAAAATAAACAAAACAAAACAAAACCAAACCTCTCCAGAAGAGGTGGCCAAGAATAAGGGCTATTTTCCATCAGGCCACTGCCTGACTAAATATTTTCATATTTATTATTTGTTGTGTCTTCACAGTAACTCTAAAACAGATGAGGAAGTAGAAAATGAATACCTAAGTAAATTGCATAGGGCTGTGTATTTAGAAAAAGGATAAAGTCAGGATATGAACTTACATCTTTGACTCCAACAAACATTCTTCTATTTAACCACGATATAAGTCTGGCTTTCGTCTTTCCAGCAAGCATTAAGTGCCCTATAGTAAAAAACAAAAACAAAAACAAAATAAACAAAACAAAACAAAACCAAACCTCTCCAGAAGAGGTGGCCAAGAATAAGGGCTATTTTCCATCAGGCCACTGCCTGACTAAATATTTTCATATTTATTATTTGTTGTGTCTTCACAGTAACTCTAAAACAGATGAGGAAGTAGAAAATGAATACCTAAGTAAATTGCATAGGGCTGTGTATTTAGAAAAAGGATAAAGTCAGGATATGAACTTACATCTTTGACTCCAACAAACATTCTTCTATTTAACCACGATATAAGTCTGGCTTTATAACCTCGGATTGGGTGAGCCAGATCCCATATGGCCAGCCATAGTTCAATTCCCAGTCCAGTGGCTTAAAAAACACACCAGGAACATTTGCATGTGTGCCCAAAATGCCAACAGGATGGAAAGAAAAGAGGACAGGGGATTGCAGTGTGACTACATCCACTGGGGGGATGTTTTCTCCCTCTTTTCTCTTTCTGTCCAGTGAATGTGCCCTCTTGGGATTAAAACAGAAAATAAAAATGCACAGTATCTTCACTTATCAGAAGAATAAAATGGACTGACACTTCCTACTATTATGAATGACAGAGTAACTTAAGAGTGTCAACAAGAATGTACGTACGCACTGATTAGTATACCACAGTTCTGATTCATTTTAGTCTATCAATATTTTTTGTGACTCAATATTATAGCTTTCATGTATTTATTTAAGATACTGAAGAATGAGATCAAACTATTTGGATTATTCAGGAAGATCCTATGATGAGAACTCCTGCAGGAAAGTTTGCCAATGTGTAGTCCAAAGACAACTTGGCATCTGAATAATTTGGGTTATGTGTTTGAAATGCATACACTACACAACCAACAAAGTATTAACATTCAGAATATATTTAAAAATTCCTACAAATCATTAAGACAAAGAATATGAATAAGGAATCCACTGAACAGGAAACATAAATGGCAAATAAATAAATGAAAGGTGTTCTATTTCTCCAGTGATCAGAGGGAAACGCAGTTAAAACAATATACTATTGATATTTTACATCACAACATAGAGGAACAAGTGAAAAAAACCATGAGGAAATAATCAAATTCAGAATGTGGGGCAACCTGCAGGACTATTATCCTGGATTCTATGCACACACACAAACACACAATGATTTATAAAAGACATTCTTGGAAAAATTTGGAGAATCTGAATAAGGTTCAGATATTTGATGACATGTGCATCTCCAGCCGTATCACCCTCAACATGCCTGATCTCATCTGATTTTGGAAGCTAAGCAGGGTTGGGGCTGGTTAGTACTTGAATGGGAAACACAGGGAAATTATTGATCATCTCTAATTATGGCATTAATACAGGAAAGTATCCTTATGTTTAAGGATGTGTGTTAATGGGATAATGTTATAATGTCTGTAATTTTCTAGTAATAAAAAAAGGCATGGGTATGTAAAAGAGAAAATAAATACAACAAAATATATATCAAAACTAAGAGGGCTCAGAGATGTTACTGAACTATTCTTTCAATTTTCCTGTGAAAGCAAAAATGTTCATAATAAAAAAATGGGGGGTGGTCCCATGTCATAGTGGTTAAGGGAGCTGGATCCTACATGGCCAACGGTACAGTTCAAATCCCAGCCCCACTAGTTTGAAAGACACACTGAGGGTGTGTGCATGCATGCCCCAAATTCCGACAGAATGAAGAAATGGAGAAAGGACTGCAGCATGACCACGCTCCATCAGGGGTGCTTTCTTTTCTCTCTTCCTGGCCCCATCTCTCTCTGGCAAGTGCACGTGCCGTCTGGCTTATAAATAAAAACAAAACAAAAAACTAAGTAAAGAAAAATGAGGAACAAGTATCACTTAAAACTCAGCAGGCTGGCAAACATGAAGTCTAACAGAACAGTAAATTTCCTGAATTTGAAAATTATTCTGTTAGAAAATATCCATGTTCTTAGGAAAGACATGCTGAAATATCCAGAGGCAAAGAAGCATGACGTCTGCAACTAATTCTCAAATGATTAAAGAAAAATATCCACATATGTGAAATCATGTAAAAATTATATAAGAAAAAGATAAAGTGAATGTGAAAAATATTAATTGGTGACTCTGGGTGAAGGGTATATTTTTTATTTGTATTATCTTTGCAACTCTCCTGTAAGTTTAAAACTGTTTCAAAATATGGGTTGGATGGTGGCACAGAGGTAAAACCTGACACTACAAGGCCGATCTACATAGGAAGGTTCCAAGTTTGAGTCCAGAGGCCTCTGTGAGTACACTAGGTAGGTCCATGCCCATGATCTAGGGCTGGCTAGGGGTGGGGTGCATCATAGCATTTAAACCCTGATAGGGGTGCTGTTTGTCTCTCTGATTTGTGGAAGAAATAAATAAAACAAACTTTGAAATAAAAGTTTCACTATGAAGAGTAACTTGACACTATCTATTGAAGTAAATTAAGAAGGTACATACTCTCTGATCTAGTTATAATTCCTAATACAGTCCCCTGCTCAAGATGTGTGCAATAATGTTACAGCCAGCATTGTTTGTAACAGCAAAAGACTGGAAACAATGAAAATGTCTCCCCAAAAAGAAAATGAATAAATAATAAATTGTGATATGTATATACAGTGAAAATAGAGCTATATACATCAATGTGTATAATTCTCAAAAACATAAATATATATGAAGAAAAGTACAAAGAACATGTACATGTACACTCTAATATCTTTTATATAAATCTTGAAATAATGGAAAGCAATACTGCTTATGCATATTTACATACATAATAAAAAAACAGATATGCAGGGAAATAACTACCATAATCAGTACACTGTAACTTCCAAGGGAGTACAGAGATGCTTAAAATATATCTACAATGTTTAATTTCTTTTTAAAAAATTATTTATTTTATTTATTATCATTATTATTTTTAATCTGACCAGAGACAGACAGGGAAAG
>NW_006159774.1:1913671-1931165 GCF_000334495.1 Tupaia belangeri chinensis
CTGACCAGAGACAGACAGGTAAAGAGAGAAAGCAAGCCACCAGATCCAAGACTTGAACCACGGTCAGCCATGTGGGAGTCCAGCACCTTAACTGCACACCACCTGCCAGCCCCAACAATGTTTTATTTCTTAAGTTGGGTAGTGAGTACACGATGTCAAGTGTTACTTTTGATGCTTTTTAATGTCTAAAAATTTTCACAATATTACAATACATTAATTCAGATTTTTGGAGTCAGCCTCACTCAGCATGTTTGGGAATCTGCGGTTCTCATGCATGATGAAGTTTGCCAAACAACTAAAATAGAGAGTGAATCTCCGAATGAATGGGCAAGAAATCAGGTACAGAAGGGTTTAATTTACAACACTCTGACTTGTACACTGTAAAATAATGTCTAGATTATCAAGTAGTAATAACAAGAATTAGAAAAATCACATTGTGCTTAATTTTCCTACCCAAATAATAAAATATGAACATTTAACATAGAAATTGTAATAGCTACTATTCATACTTAGTGTTATTTGACAATAATATCTTTCAGGGATAGAAATACAACTAAAGTAACCTTCCTTATTTTGGTAAAGAAAAAAAAATGATTCCAAATGTATACAGCTAAAGAAGAAAAATAAATCCCAACTTTTAAAAGAAACTACCAACCAACCACTAATACTTTTTGCCACTTAAAATTGCACAATTTCTAACTTCATCAACTAAGTTAGTTTGAACATCATCTACTTCTGGAGTTAAGAAAAACAGGCAGGAGGAAACGAATCATACCTTCCTCATATTTTCTGCATCCATGGCAACTATTTCCAGTTGGTCCCTCTCCTGCTTGACTTCAGTCAATCTCTGCAGCAATGTCTCCTTCTCATCCTGTAACTTCCTGCACTCATTCTGGGCCTGAGTTGCCTGACCTTTGATGGTCCCCAGGTATTCCTGCAATCCACTGATGACACCTTCTAAATCCTTTTTCAGGGCTTCATTTGCTGCTATCTGGCCTAAGCAAGGTGGAAAAAAAGTAAAAATGTATAATTTTAAAGTACTGCATTGTGCACTTAGGTATTTGTTACTTAGCCAGGAGTGAAATTCTATGCTATAAATTATTACCTATTTTATTTTTCTTTCTCAGGATATAACATTTTCTTTCTATTATCCATAGTATAGGAGTATTAAGCAAGTAGACACTAAAAATACTATATTTAAGGGGTAACGCTTACAAAATGCCTTACTCATACTGTAAAAAGTTCAATTTCCAAATAAAGTAATGAAAAGTGTGTGGCAAAACTGTCAGTTATTGATACTATACAAAACAAAACATTCAATATGCAACAGTGATCAAAGACTAGCAGTGTAAACATGTAAACTGAAGACTTAAGAAAAACCAATAACCTACATATTGAGTAGCCACTATGTGCTGGGCACGTTATGAACACTAGCTCGTTTAACCCCCCGGAACAATTATGATCAAGATAAAAATAAAAATTGCCTAAGGTGACACAACTGAAAATGGCAAAACAGAGATGGGACCTTTTTAAGCCCAGACTCACACTACAGCCTATTGTCTTCCTCTTTCACTATTATCAGAATGTCACAATATAAATTTGCATTGCAAAAGTATATCATAAGATACTTTCTACTTCTTAAAATTAAATGCTAAATTTCCTGATGCCATTGCCTCTTCGCATTTTATGCCACAGAAGAAGAGTATTACATGCCAGAGCTTGTCACGATGTGCTGACTTCTCACCTACTGAATAGAATGACCTCACTCACTAGGCATCAATGCCAACAAAACAAAATGGTTAGTAAAATGTTTTAATGTTATTAAACAATTTAGGATTCCTGCAAATATTTCTCTGCCAAATCTTGGTACTAAGAGCTGAAATGTATTTAGCTAATATCTAGATTAATGCCTGTCTGGGTATCATCTTTCTTTTATTAACAATGAAACTGATTCACCTTAAACCACACTTAAATTCTCACCTTCGGTAAGCTGTTGTTCAAGGTCCTTAATCTCTTCAGTCTCTTTGGCAATTCTAGTAAGTATCTCATCCAAACGGCTTTCGAGTTGTTTGTATTGCTTGTTCATAATGTCAAGCTGTTGTTCTTTACCTCTTTTCTGAGCCTTCATATGGGACTGAATTTAAAACAAACAAACAAAAAACCCATGACCTCAATTTCTTTAAGCTCTTTTAAATATAATATGCCTTAATAATACTTTAAAAGAAAAAACAGAAATTAAATTGTCACAATTTGCATCTATCTTGTGTTAGGCCCTGTACTGTTTTCACTTAAACCTTAGGATAACTTGACGTGTGAATGATCTCCATTTTACAAATGAGAAACTGAGGATCAGAGAGGTTAAGTGATTTTTCCAAGGACACAGCTAGTAGGTAATGTAATCATGTTGAGTGTGAGCTGCACTGCTTTTTTTGGGAGAGGTTTTTGCTATAGGGAGTGAGTGCTGGTCAGAAAGACAGAGGAGAAACCAGCCCCCCCTCCCTGGGGCGGGGATGGCTGCACCACAATCCCTTTTCCTCTATTCTCTTTTTGGGATCTTGGGCACACATGCACATGCGCTCAGCGTGAGTTTAAGCCACTGGGTCCGGGACTCAAACTGCAGTCAACTCCATGGGAGTCCAGCAACAGACATAGCCATTTCGTCAACTACTGGTCCCAAGCTACACTGCTTCTAAAATGCATCTTTGTAAAAGGTTTCCAGGGCCAGCCCCAGAGCCTGGTGATTAAGGGAGCTGGATCCCACATATTCAACCATGAATCTCAGTCCTGGCAACCTGAAAAAAACACCAGGTATGTGTGCATACATGCCTGAAAATCCAACAGGATGGAGAAATGGAGGGGAATGAATTACAACATTACTATGGCCCATTGGGGAGTGCTTTCTCCCTCTCTCCCTCTCTCCCTGATGAGTGCATGCACCCTCTGGTAATTAAATTAATTGATTATATTGACATATATCTATGGGAAAAAACTAAAAGAAGAGATTATATTTGGGAAGAAAGATTAAAGGAGATTTTTAAATGACTTTTTTATATTTTAAAAGTGCTTATAATAGATATGTAATAACTTTAATTTGAAAAAACACATTAAATGTACTTTTTATAAAAAGTTTCTTACAGAAAAATCTACACAAAATAACTATTTGAAATTCAAATTTATTTCTATTAATAATCAATCTTTACATAAACATTTTGCTTTTATATTCAATGAAATGGGTGCTAAGATCTCAAGCCCATGGGTCTCAGGTGACCACCCCTATACCACTGACCATGCTTCTGGTGGAAAACAGAGCTTTTGCACACCCACACACTTTCTGACACCCTGATAGTTATGGCATTAGAGAGACACTTTTAACTCAAATAAGTGATTCTATTACTCAGGTGTGCTTAGGAAAACAAACAGAGAACCAATGACCTAGTCTAACCCTTTTTTATACACATGAAAAAAACTGAATCCCAGACTTGTCAAATGACTTGCCCTGGAATCCTTAGGCAACTGTTCATATGGAGACAAAATAACTCCCTAGAGAACCTTTGTCTTCCAGCTCACACCCTTATGAATCTTAGGTATGCCCCATAGGATCAGAGGAATAGAACAATAAATGAAGAGAAAGTTACCAGGTGAGAGAACTGAGACTGAACAACAGTTGCCAGGTATCTCAAGTCTTATAACCCACGTAGCCAAAATAGAGCATATTTTGGGACCAGTAGATGGTGTGGTGTTTAAGGTGCTGGACTCCAGATGGCTGGCCACAGTTCAAGTTCCAGACCTGGTGTCTTACTTTCTTACTTTCCGTTTCTCTCTCTCTCTGCCTCTATCTGGTCAAATTAAGAAAATAAATACTAAAAAATAAATAAAATTTAAAAAATAAATCCAAAGAGCACTTCTCAATTTGGAAGTTGCTTCCCCTAACTATGAGAAAGAAAATCTTTTCATTTTTTGATTGTTTTTTATTTTGTTGCCAGTAACAACTGACACTTTTGAAAGTCTTTTACCTGCATTAAAAAAATACCTGTCTGAACTCTTCCTGAAAAGGTAACTGCAGACAACTGCTTACATTTTAAGTAAATTTAGGATGTCTACAGATCCAGAAAAAAAAATTTTTAAACACTGCATTCATATCTAGAATATATATAAAAATTTTTTTAAATTCAACATTAAAAAAAAAAATCACCAAAACCTTTATACGCAGGACAAAAATCAGGCTCAATACGTCAATGATGTGCATTAAACACATGGGAGTAAAAGCAGATGGTGTAGTTTTTCACTACCATGAAGCTCACAAGAGTTATTTTAAAAACAGGAACTTACATCTCTGACTCCTCCTCCTTTTAAGTCCTTTGTACAAAGTGAGAGAAAATTATCATACCTTAACTTAGATTTTCTCCTGTTACAGCTGAGGCGTTGAGATCAGAGAAATTGTGGGCGGAACGCTTTCTAATGCTGTCTTCAAATTCGTGTGCTTTTCCCTCTCTGACAGCCACATTTTTGCTAGCGCCTTCGAGCCTCGGTAACTTTGCAGCGCCTCAAACCACATTCCTGGTTAAGAGTGAGTGGCAGCCTAGCCTACCCAATCACTAACAGGTTCTGTAAACAGGGCCCACCTTCCGTGCTTTAAATCATAACACAGGAAGCTCCCAAGGGCCAATCACACCCGAACTTTTCAACAGCTCACTAATTCCCTGCAGGGAACAGTTACGTTTGTTTCCATAGGGCATTTCC
This sequence comes from Tupaia belangeri chinensis, assembly GCF_000334495.1. NCBI lineage: Eukaryota > Metazoa > Chordata > Mammalia > Scandentia > Tupaiidae > Tupaia > Tupaia belangeri. Next base: position 1,918,412 of record NW_006159774.1, read on the forward strand.
CGATAGGAAAGAACAATACAAATTTTTATTATGCCTGCTCCTGTGATAATCTGTGTTACTAAAATAGCCACAAACAAGTTTATAACTAAAATGTGATTTGATTTTTAAATGGTACTGTTCTCTGAAATGCTTACATTTTTGAAAACCTAACTAAAATTGGTTCTGAGCTAATTTAAAGTAATTAATCTCGTTAGACCTTTCATCCTTTTATAAGGAGAAGTCATTGTCAGTAGTATAAGCAAGAACTCTTCCTAAAAGAGTGATTGGGGCAAACCACTTAAGCTTTCTAAATCACTTTTCATCCTCTGCAAACTGAAACAAAGAATGCCACCAACTTCACATGGATGTCATGATAAAATAAAGGGTCTCATCAGTATATGCAGAGTATCTAGCACAATGCAAGACACATTAAAGACACTTAATATGTTTGTTTTCTATCTGTTCTATTTCATCAAGGTCATGTTTTTACTTTTCATTGCTAGAAGGCACATATGCTTCCAGAGAGAGACAGAGACACAGAGAGAGAGAGAGGGAGGGAGGGAGAAGAAAGGAGAGGAATAAAGTACCCTCCAATGTGATGTAGTCAGTCACAATCCTTTCAACTTCTTTTCTCCATCCTGTCAGGATTTGGGGTATACTGCATGCACATGCACCCAGTGTGTATTTTAAGGTGCCAGAATTCAAGCCAGGATTCAAGTCTTGCAGTCTGTTATGTGGGATACATTGCTCTCTTAACCACTAGGCTATAGGGCCAGCCCCTTAAGCTTTTACTTTTAAATTCTATTTACTATTCAGAAAGATAGAGCCTAACACTAGCCAATAAAGGGATATTCTCTGGTACTGAGACTTATGGTAGTGTTAATAAAACCAAAAAGGACACTTAAATCTGACTTAAATGTTTCCTCCCTGCTACTGATTGATTCTGGCTATTTTTAAAACTTGGATACCATTACTATATCTCATTAGGCTTCTTTGTGTATATAATTCTTTACAGAAATCAAGCAAGAATTAATCTCCCTGTCTGCCAAAAACCTCAGAGTTGATGGTCGAAGGCAAATACATAATCCACATTTTAATTAGTCTCATAGATTAAAAAACTGGAAGGGGCAGCAAAGGATATTTGGGTAGGGACTATAGGTGGGTTCTGTTCTACTCTCTGTGATGCAAGCACTCAATAAAAATGGGGCTGGCTCCTAGGGATACAGATCCCAGTACAATACACTTCCTGCCCTAAGGAGCCTTACATAGGTGGCAGACTTCTGAGCATATAAGTACAATAAACATATTTATGATCACAGTATATTATTTCAAATCTCCTATTTTCTGGAGGTATTAAATGAAATTTTAAATAAAAATACTTTTGGCTTCAATTTTAATACCAAGTTTTAGGCTTCTGCTAGACTTTACGTGCCAGGTCTTTAAAAAGTCCATGGAAAACAGATATTATCAAACAACTATGCAAAGATTTTAAAAGTTTTTACACCAAAATAAACTCATATTTTAACTCCATTTTTCCATAATTTAAAAAAAATATCATATCTGATTGAACAGTTACCCTTTATTGAAACTAGCTGGCCCCATGGCACAGCATCATAAGCTCTTCAGCGAGGAAGACTGATCCCACTTAGTAATGGGGTTTGAATTTGGGATGCTTTGGCCTCACACAAGATGTACTTGTGTGCCTAAGATCCTAATAGGATACAGAACTGAAAAAGAATTGAGGCAAGACCAGGCCCCATTGGGAGGTGCTTTCTCATTCTTTCTCTCTTGCATATATCCTCTATCATTATAAAAAAAAAAAATGAGCTGTTCTACGAAAAACACACATGATGGGAACAGCAGTTGGCATAATGGTTACGTCGCTGGACTCCCACATAGTGGACCACAGTTCAAGTCCCGACCCGGTGACTTAAAACTCATGTGGGTGTGCATGCATGTCCAAGATCCTGAGAGGAGAATGAAGGAGAAGGGCTTATGGTATGGCCATCCCCCTGGGGGGTGGTGGTAGTGATTTCTCACTTTCTATCTCTCTGGCAAGCACACATGCACTACAGCAAAAATCTCTAAAGAAAAGTATTTTATTAAAAAGCTTAAATAACTAATTTGTCAAGTACTTAAATCAATTATAGCACATTATTCTTAGTTTGTTAAATTCCACCAGTTCTGTCAATCCAGAGTAAATCTTAACTTTTTAAAAAAGATAATTTTACTTTTTATTTTTTAAAATTATCTATTTAATTTTATTTGTCATTATTATTACTATTATTTTTAATTTGACCAAAGAGAGACAGAGAGAGAAAGGGAAGGTGAGAAAGCAAGCTGCCAGGTTGGGGATTTGAACTGCAGTCAGCCATGTTCAGTGCCTCAACCACCTGCCAACCCAAAGATAACTTTATTATTCAAAGTCACCAGGAGAATATGTAGGAAGCATTTTTACTTATATTTTCGAAACATCCACTAAAGGGACCAGTAGGTGGCGTGGTGGTTAAGGTGCTGGACACGCCCATGTGGCTGACTACAATTACAGTTCAGGACCTGATGGCTTGCTTTCTTACTTTCCCTTTCTCTCTCTATCTCTGTGTATGTGTCTTTCTCTGGCCAAATTAAAATAAATGAATAAATAAATAAATAAATAAATAATTCTTAAAAAAATAATATAAGCCATTAGTAAGAATTCTCAGGGTAGAGACAGAAAGAGGCAAGAGCCTGATGCTATTATCCAGCCACCTGACCACATCTGGTCACATCACAGAAAGATATATTCCAAAGAGAATCAATTCCCCCACCCCATAGGTTGCGTGTGCTCACCAGAGACGGACGGACGGAAAGAGAGAAAAAGTGAGAAATCACCCTCTAGGGGAGATGGCCATGCTGTAATCCCTTCTTCGTTTTCCTCTCAAAACCTCAGGATTTTGGGCACACACACACACACAAGCACCTGGAGTGCTTTTCAAGTCACCAGGTCTGAGTCTCAAACTACAAAGTTGGCCGAGTGAGTACAGCACCTTAAACACCATATCACCTGCTGGCTCCAAAATGGTTCATTTTTATGAATAAAACAAGAAATTTTTACAGATAAAGTATAAAATAAGAAGCCTGAGTGGAACATTTGTATAAAGGATTAAAGAGGCAGAAAAAGGACGCTGAATTTCCCTCAGTTCTTTCAGCTTTTTTTTTTTTTTAATAATTTTTTTTTTTAGCTTTATTTGTAAAAATTTCTAGAGAGGGACAGAGTCAGAGAGAGATAGAGAGAGAGAAAGTGAGAAAGTAAGCCACCAGTTCCAGGACTTGAACCACAGTAGGCCATGAGGGAGTCCAGTGCCCCTAACCACCACACCACCTGCTGGCCCCAGTTCTTTCTGCTTTTAAGAAAAAAGAAAAGAGGGCAAGGAGAGAGAAAAGGATAACAAGTTTGGAGAATATTTTGGGCAGGCATCTGTTGCTCTGAAATACAATGAAGCTTAGCCACTTTTAAAAATGTCAGTATACAATGCAGCCATCATTTACTGAAAACTACTTCCTTTAACCCCCAGGTTGTTTTAGGATATACACATACTATTTCATACATGTATACATGTATATACATGTAAATCCATATGTTTACCCATAATACATACATATATGCATACTGATATATACATACATATTTTAAACACACACACATACACATCCCTTAAATTTGTGCTTCAAACTAAGAGAGACTTTCAGAAAAGACTCTGTTGCTAAAAATGATGACACAGGTGGCCAGCAGGTGGCATGGTGATTAAGGTGTTGGACTGCCACATGGCCAACTGTGATTTGAGTTCCAGACTCAGCTACTTGGAAATCATGCCAGGCATGTGTGTATAGATTCCCAAAATCCTGAGAGGAGAATGTGGCCCTTCCCCCAAGGGGTGACTTCTCACTTTCCTTTGCACTGTCTCTCTCTCTCTGGCGAGTGCACACACCCTATAGAAAAAATCTAAAAAAATTTAAAAATAAGAAAAAAAAAAAAGATATGTACTACTTAGAGTAACATTCTAGTCTCCATAACATAAGCCAACATTTTAAAATTTACTTACATGCTTTGGGTCTTTGGAGTCCAAGTTATCTATGACTATTTGCAGGTCCTTGATCTCCTCCTCCTTTTTAGCAATTTCTTGTCTTTGCTTTTCCATCTGCATTTCTAGATCCAGAGCTTCCTGCCGTAATTTATTTAGAAGTTGTATCTTACCACTCAACTGCTTGAAAAGAAGGTCTTTCTCTGCTTCTGAAATCTAATCCCCCAACACCCCAACACATAATTAACAGAAGAAAGCAAAACTGATTTATCATCTCTTGGCTTGTACTGATCAACAGGCCCTTAACTGATACACACCGCTCTATATTTCCATCTCCTTCACCTCATTTCATTCTCATGCATTAACTAAGGTGACCTTAAATGAATGCAGAAATGATCAGCTACTCTGTTTTTTGTTTGTTTGTTTGTTTTTTAGAGAGAGATTTTTGGTATAGGACAAGTGTGCTCACTGGAGAGACAGAGAGAAAGTGAGAATCACCCCTCTGAGGGGATGACCATGCCACAATTCTACCTTCTCCATTCTCCTCTTGGGATTTTGGGAACGCACACACAAGTGCCTTGTGTGAGTTTTCAGGTCTCCAGGTTCAAAGCTCAAATCATGGTTTGCCAGGTAGGAGTCCAGCAACATAACCATTACACCATCTGCTGGTCCCAGGATCACCTACTCTATTACCCAAAGCCCTTCAAAGGTTTTGCACTGCAGAATAAAATTCAAACTCTTTATATCAGCCTTTGAAGACTGGCATGATCTTTACTTCCTACTATATTCTCCTGTCCTCTGCAGAGGAACCTTCACTCTGAGGCTTTAAATACACTGTCACCTCTGAATAATATATTCCTTCCCTCAGCCTCTCTAACTGGCTCCTTCTCATCCTTTATGTCTCAGCCTAAATATCACTTGCTCAGAGAGGCTTTCCTGGGTCCTCACAATCTAATTTATAGTTCTTTTAGTCCTCTGAATTTTCTCCTTCTACAACATTGATGCTTTTAATCACATATTTCCTTTCAACATTTTTATGCTTATTTATTGTCTATTTCCTTACAAGTCTGTCCTTGATGGAGGTCACACATTGTTTTGTTTACTACCAGGGCCTAACACAGTGTAGTAAGCTTCCAATAAATTTCAATTAACTTCTAGTTACTACATAATTTGAAAGTGACAATACAAAGTATCTTTTAAAACAACCTACCATTTGAATGTCACATTCTCATTCTATTATGGTTGAATTCAGATACCATTGTAATTTTGAAAATCAGAGAGGAGAGGAGAGGAGAAAAGATTATGGCATGGCCATTCCCCTGTGGACTGATTTCTTTTTCTGTCTCTCTATCTTTCCCTGGCAAGTGCATAACCACATAGACCAAAAAAAAAAAAAAAAAAGAGGTTGTAAATAACTTACATTGTTTATTTACATACTTAAAAACTACAATGTTGGGGTCGGCAGGTGACAAGATGGCTAAGGTGCTGGAGTCCCAAATGGCTGACTGCGGTCTGAGTCCTAGACCTGGTGGTTTGCTTTTTAGCGTAATGGCTATGTCACTGGACTCCCACGTAGTCGACTGCAGTTCGCGTCCCGGACCCGGTGGCTTAAAACTCATGCCGGGCACGTGTGCGTGCATGCCCAAGATCCTGAGAGAATGGAGGAGAAGGGACTGCGGCGTGGCCATCCCCCCTAGGGGGGGATTTCTTACTTTCTGTCTCTCTGTCTCTGTCTGTCTGGTGAGCGCATGTGCCCTATAGCAAAACAAAACAAAACAAAACAAAACAAAAAACTCCAAAAAAAAAAAGGATCCTATTTGACTCTGAAACTTATTATTTCATAATTAATTAAGCAGTATTGATTTAAAATCTGTTTAATATGGTTTTAAATGGAAAAAAATTTATTTTTCATTTCCTCTTAGCATTGTTGCTTTGCTCTTACATACCTTTTTTAGTTGTATAGCTTCTTCCAGTTGTTTAAATTCTTCAGTAGCTCTTAAAATTTGTTGCTCTGCCTTTTCTATTTCATTATGCAGTTCTGATAGTCGTGTTTGAGCTAGAAATTTAAAAATGATGTTCACAAACACACACAAGAAAATCTTGAATTCTGACATTTCTACCAGATTTTCTTTATTTGTATAACCTTCTCCTTCTAAAAAAAATCCTGTCATTACAGACCTCAGAAATCATAAAAAGTATGGTAGCTTTAATTTCTAGAATAAAATATTTCATGGTATGCTATAGAACTATAATTGGCCCTTTCATTTGTAAAATTCTTAATATAAAAGGAATATCTGAGGCTGGCAGGTGGCGTGGTGGTTAAGGGCGCTGGACTCTCATGTGGCTGACCATGGGTCAAGTCCTGGATCTGGTAGCTTGCCTTCTCACTTTCTCTCTCTCCTTCCTTCTGTCCCTCTCTGGTCAAATTAAAATAAATAAATACAGTTAAATAAAATAATTATTTTTTAAAAAAGGAATATCTAATTGATATTCTTAACACTAGTAAATACTCAAAGAATATGGATTTTATTGGGAAGTATGTTACTTTATGTGTCACTGAGTTATAACTAGGTTTGGTCTATTAATGAAAACAAAAACAAACCTGTGTGTTTGATGCTTTAGGATGAGATTCAACATAAAGAAGTTTACTAATAGGTAGTCTCTTTCAGCTGGAAATTACCTCAAATCAATTACTTTCTACCTCAAATTACAGATTTCTCTCTCGCTCGCTACAGAACTATGAGCCCCTTGAAGCTAGTCTACACAAACATCTATTTTTTCTTTCCCCCTCCAGAGCATTGCTTATAAACTGAGAGAACTAGTCTCTTCTCTCCCCTCGCCAAGTCAATCTGTACTGGTCTTCTATGTCTTCCATATAACTACCAAGAAAGGAAGATGAACTCTAATCTGATTGGTGAGAGATCCACAATGAGCCATGATTGCTAGCAGAATGCATGAACTCAGATTGGCTTTCTCTTTCTTTCATATATCCATGCAACTGAGTGGATAAGTAGATTCAGACTGTCATTGGCAGGGTTTCTAAAGTGCCCTCTTGGCTTGATGACTTCTATGTGATTTGTCAAAAGGCAGTAAAATCCCTTAGATGGAGAGGGTGGGGTGATGAGGGGAGAAGATGAGGCAGTATAGTGCAGGGCTCATCAGAAAGAGTCAGAGGTCAGTCTTAGGCCCAAACCTAGAGTGTGTTCTATTCCAGCTTATCCAAAGCACTGGTTTAGGTTTTGGCTACATGCAAAGTAATCAATAAAGTGGTTCTTTATTTGCTTCAATTAGTAGTAATTATGTCTCTGAATGTATAGGTGTAATGCCGATAGCAGGATGAGATTTATGCATGCTTGGATCCCCGAAATGTGCTGCCAACAAATTACTGTCAAAAACCCCATTCTCAGGAACCAGCAGTTAGCGTAATGGCTATGTCGCTGGACTCCCACATAGTCGACCGCGGTTCGCGTCCCGGACCCGGTGGCTTAAAACTCACGCCAGGCGCGTGTGCGTGCATGCCCAAGATCACGAGAGGAGAATGGAGGAGAAGGGATTGCGGCGTGACCATCCCCCCTGGGGGGGTGATTTCTCGCTTTCTGTCTCTCTCTGTCTCTGTCTGGCGAGCGCATGCACCCTATAGTGAAAATTTCTCCAAAAAAAAAAAAACCACATTCTCACTTATAACAGGAATCATTTAAAAAAATAATCTGCCCACATTCTCAATTATAACAGGAATCATTTAAAAAAATAATCTGCTCAATGAATTACTACTTTGGTTTTAGATTTTTCATGTAAACAATGTGATAAATACCATAAACATGTTTAATTAAAATAATTACAAAACAAAACTGGCTTATATATATTTTTGAATTTTTAAAGAATTTAAGATAACATCTTAAAACCTGAACTTATTTTTCTCTCTTTGTCTTCCAGTTGTATGTCCAGTGGTGCATGGGCTCTCAAGTTCACATGCTCATTTCTAGATTGTTCCCCTTCATCTTGCTCCATCTTCTTGATCTGTACTGCCTGGGCATTATCAACAATGTAACTCTCTGTGGTGAACATATTTCTCTTGTATCTTGATTTGCCAATGTAAGGACTTTCATCTGGGGCTTTATCAATTTCAGCATACTAAAAGCAAAATAAATTAATAGATTTATGGTTTAATAAGTAACTTTCAAGCAGTCAAATGACATTATTCATTTTACTCGTGGCAAACATCAGAGAGCTGTCTAAGTCTGAGTTAATACTACATGTGTATAAGATGAAAAAAATTATTCTTTTATTCTTAATATACCCAAAAGGAATCAGAATTAAAAATGGTCTCAAAAAGTGAAAATTTGGATTAATTAAAGAACTACTTATATGATTTTAAACACTGCTTATTCTTCCACATCAAAAATGTGGGCATTTTATTTTAGTTTCTTGGTTAATATAAGTAAAACCTCAGTCTAGTAAATTTTAATCAAAATTTTAAAATTAAGCAACATGACATGGGTTGGAATGTCTGGGTCTTAGAAGTTAGGCTGTTCCCCTGCTGCAGTGGCATTTATAGTATTTGTACCAGTAATGGTTAACTAACACTGAACTCAATGATTATTAAATAAACCATGTAAGTAAATGACTAGTTTATGGTACTGAGCACCTTTTCTGAAAGTCTGGATTTCAAGGAGCTGATTAGTGCAAACCCTCAAGCACAATAACTATGGGTTAATTGGCTGATTTGGGTTATGAATAGGGCTAAAGAAAAGACCTTAGGACTTTTTACTTTTTTAGGACATTGTTTTAACTCCCTGAGCCAAATCATTCACAGATTCAACCAAAATACAGTTTATTATGTTGATGCCCTCAATAAGAAAGTAGAATGGATACTGATAAAATCCCTTGACTATCTCTACTACATGCCTTCTCCCATCCCACCCCATGCTGGCTTTAACTCTTGATTACTAAAATATTAAAATAACTCACCTCTGTTGGATAATAATTTAGTGGTTCAAATTTGGCATCGATTTTATAAAAGGCCAATTCCTGTTCTAACTCATATTGCTTCTGACATGCTCGCGTTAGTTCCATGGTCTTCCGTTTTAGCTAATGGCCCAATTTAATATGAGACAACACATAGTATCAGTATGTTAGTAAGAAGATGCAATGGTATGGCAAGTTCTCATCATAATTAATAACTCTACTTTTTAAAACACCACAGCAAAATAGAACAACATTCATGTCATTTTATCTTAATTCTAAAGTATTATAAAGAATAAAATATAAAATCATTTCACAGGAGATCAGGTAAAAAGACCTTTGAAATATAAAATGAGTAATATGAATAAAGTAAATAACGATTTTTTTAAATCATTTAAATTTGTTTTAACTAAGCATGAAAATAACTGTATCAATTATTTTTAATTAATTGGCCTACTAAGTACCTGCTTCCTGATTTCCCAATAATTAGCACTAATTTATTTATTTGTTAATTTTAATGATACTTTTAGATCATAAAAAGAAATGATATTTGACACTGAATAGAGAAGAATAAGAATGAGGGGAGGGAGGAAATTATGAAATAGATGTTAGTGGTTGTACTGCTGCTGCTGTAGTATTGTGGCGAATGGCATCTCAGTTTTGAGTGTTCAAACATTATTCTTTGTATTAGAGGGTAAGGGAAATGAATAAGCTCAATCAGATTTAAACATATAATACAAAATTTTTAATAAAGTAATTCTGGTATAATGATAGCATTTTAGTCAGTGCTGGGAAAACACAAGAAATCATTCGATATAGTCCTGGGTTTGTAAATAAAGTAGCTGAGTCTCAGACTGGTGAATTGACTTGTCAAAAGTTACATATTAGGTTAGAGGCAGAAGCTAAGTACCAGTACTGGCCCCCTTTCCTCCTCCTTTTTTTTTTATTTTATTTTTTTTTAATTTTTGCCAGAAGATGTGTGTGCTTACCAGAGAGAGAGAGAAGGAAAGGGAGAAAGCATCCTCTATAGGGAATGGTTATATCACAATCCCTTCTCCATTTCTCCATCCTGTTAGGATTCTGGGCACTCACACATATGCCCAGTGTTTTTCAAGCCACTGGGGCCAGGATTCAAAACATATGGACAGCCATGTGGGATCTGATTCCCTTAACAACCAGGCCACAGAGTTGGCCCACGAAGGAACTGCTTAATAAACTAATCCTTTGAGTTTATTTCAAAGGTCCACTAAGTGATTTGTGTCATTTTTTAATTTTTGCCAGTGTCTGATAGAGTTCAGACAAAAAAACATGCAGAAATTTTAATATAAAAATGCAAGCTGAAGAGAATAAAACATCAACAAATATAAACATTTCACAAGGCCCAGGAAACCAAAGTCATGCATGATTTAGCTTATAGTCACCTTCTGATTATCCATCAAAATGCAAGTAATGCCAGCCTGGACAACAGATAACACTGATCTGAGTATTCACTGTGTGCCAGACACTGCACTAAGCATTATACACATACTTGTCTCATTCAATGTCCACCATCACCCTATGAGATGACAAAAGCTGCACAAAGAGGTTAAATAACTTGGCCAATCACATAACTGGTAGTGGATGAGGTAGAGTTCAATTCTGAGACTCCTGATTTCAAATTTAACACACTGCCTCTTGTACTTTACTGCCTTTAATGTACTGCTGCAGTGCATCTACTTCTTTATCCACTAACATTTTTTTTCATCGGACACTCATAAGTTTCTGAGTCTCAAGAAAGCAACTTACAACCAACAGTGTCAACTAATCTTGGGCTTCTCTTCCCAGTTCATTGGGAACAGGGTAAAAAGAAATGCAAATGTGACTGGAACCACAGAAAATGCATTGGGAAAATAATAAACAGTCTATGCACTTCAAAGTACTTTTGTGTCTTATAGTCTACTTAGCATATAGTAGGCACTGAATAAATGTTTGCTGAAGAAATGTATGAATGAGAGCAAAATAGGAGTCAAAAGAACTGAAACATAAGCTAAATATAGTATTAGCTATGGATAATCAAGAGTTGACAGTAAACATATTTACAATAGGAAATATGATACAAATTGCTTTCCCCACATTCAAATTTGCTCTCCTATGTACACATCCATCAAAAAAAAAAAAAGACATACACATAACAAGCACATTTCCCGAGGAGGCAAGCCTTAATAGTTTCAAAACTTAAATGTAAACAAGCACATTATATGAGTTATCATGCAAACCATGAAAAATGCAAGTGTGTAGAACAGCCCTAAAACAACTACCTTTATGGAAGAATAAAGAATCAGCAGAAAAGGGCCTGCAAGAAACCAAGACAAGGGCCGAAAGGAGAAAGAAACAAACAGATATTGTCAACTGGAGGAGTTAAGCTGTAATAATACAAGCGAGATATTGTCACCTGGAGGAGTTAAGCTGTAATAATACAAGCGACTCTTTACTGAAAACTTGTTGTAGAAAGATAGTTATTAGTACTTGCATTATTACATGAGCAAATTTTATCATCACTCTGAGTTATATATTTACCACCTTCCATTATTTAGCTTGATTCATTTCAAATTATTTTCAAATTCATTACCTCATTAAATCCTCACAATTCAGTGAAGCTAGCAGACAGGTAAAACATTCTCATTTCAGAAGTAAGAAAGCTGAAGGACAGAAATTAAACAACTTGCCAAAGGACAAAGAATAAGTCCAGTTAATATTTACTGGTGGTATGATGGGAAACTACCATAGTTTAAATGGCCACCAGAAGACTTATTTCAACTCGACTTTTCTAAGTACTATAATTAGCGTAATTAATAGTTACTTTATGGGGACCAGCAGTTAGCGTAATGGCTATGTCGCTGGACTCCCACGTAGTCGACCGTGGTTCGCGTCCCGGACCCGGTGGCTTAAAACTCATGCCGGGCGCGTGTGCGTGCGTGCCCAAGATACCAAGAGGAGACTGGAGGAGAAGGGACTGCTGCGTGGCCATCCCCCCTGGGGGGTGATTTCTTGCTTTCTGTCTCTCTGTGTCTCTGTCTGTCTGGCGAGCGCACGTGCCCTATGGCAAAAAAACCTCTCAAAAAAAAAAAATAGTTATGTTATGACACTGGAAAACATTACACCACTGTAGGTGATATTATCATCAGATATTCTGTAAAAGACAATGTAAAATAATTTTCAAATGTAAGCTCTTAGAATAAGACCCAAATTCCTTTTTTAAGCATATAATAATCCTTTGGAATCATTATAAACTGGTAATTTAAAAAAGAAGTATAAAACAGCTAATAGGGACCAGCAGTTGGCATAATGGCTATGTCACTGGACTCCCATGTAGTTGACCATGGTTCGAGTCCCAGACCTGGTGGCTTAAACTCACGCTGGGTGAATATGCGTGCGTACCCAAGATCCCAAGAGGAGAATGGAGGAGAAGAAATTGCGGTGTGGCCATTTCCCCCTGGGGGGTGATTTCTCGCCTTCTGTCTGTCTTTCTCTGTCTTTCTGGCAAGCGCATCCGCCCTATAGCAAAAACGGCTCCAAAAAAAAAAAGCAAAAATAAACAAGAAAAAACACTAATAAATATATTTCTGATACTCGGTTCTCCAAATATTGAAACGTAAATGTCTACCAAAGAACATTTCAGTTATTTGCAACTTTTGGTAATATAAACAATGAATTGAATATTCTTGTGTGTGTGTGTGTGTATGTGTGTGCACACACGTATAAAATCCCGAAAG
>NW_006159774.1:1931666-1936727 GCF_000334495.1 Tupaia belangeri chinensis
AAAAAGAGCACAAGACAAGGATGCCCACTTGCTCCGCTCCTTTTCAATATTGCACTGGAAGTCCTCGCCAAAGCAATCAGTTAGCAATAACCGCGCCTCAGATAAACCTCATTGGCTACAATACTGCCACTGAGCAAAGCCGGTGCCCCAGCATGGTTTTAAGTCACTGGGTCTAAGACGCGAACCGCGGTCGACTACATGGGAGTCCAGCGACATAGCCATTACACTAACTGCTGGTCCCTATACATTCTTGATATCAATCCTATAAATTACATTTTTGGAAATGGAAGTTCTGAGACACAGGGTTATATCCATTTAAAATTTAGATAATTTTGTCAAATTGCCTTCACAAAACTTTGTCAATGCACAGTATCACCTTCAATATTGTTTTGAAAAAATACAAAACTCTAGAAGCAGTCTCACCAACTCTCACAGTGTGGAATCACCTTTCCCTTTTGTTCTGGAAACCACAGTTTACATAATATAGCCCCAATGTAGCATTAATCTTTTAAGCAACCATTTCATACAATATACAGTCAACTACAATCTGAAAAGCTGGTTGTGTATGTTTGTTAAACTATGTCTTCCCTATTCTATGATCAGAAAATTTTATTTTGAGGCCCAAGGAAAAAGAATTCTTTTTTTTTCCCCTGCCAGAGAGAGCATGCACTCGTAGGAGACAAATAGGAAGGAAGGGCGAGGGGAAGTAGCAAAGAAAGACCCCCCCCCCCCCCCGCCCCATCCATGCCATAGGGAATGGCTACGTGGCAATCCCTTCTTCTCCATTTCTCTCTCCTTTTGGGATTTTTGGTCATGCAAGCACATGCCCAGCAAATTCTTCCAGTCACTGGGCCCGGGACATGAAATGTGTAGTAGGCCACATGGGGTCCAGCCACCTTAACTGCCACCAGCTAGCCCAAGAATTATCTCTGTTAAGAGAATATAGCCAAAGCAATGTAAATATTGGACTTACCAATTCATTTTTCGTATTCAGGTCACTCTCTAGCTCCTCACAGCTCTGTTTTTGTAACATGGCCTCCTCTTTCAGTGATTTGTTCAGCTTATCTTGATTTTTAATTTCCTCAAGGAATCTTGTTTGTTTGTTCTTAAGTTCTTCAGTTTCTATCATCTTCTTTTCCAGATCTCTTTCTAGTCTTTCTATCTCTTCTACCAATGAAAATTTAATAGTTTATCTATATTTCCTCTTTGGAAAAAAGTAAGAATATTTCTCAAATAAAAAATAGCAAATGATGTCTAGGAACAGGATAATATAATTCTGCTTTCTAAAGTATCTAACATGATTTTTTGGGAAAAAATAAAACACCTTGAGCTTGAAACTGATTTATATTAAGAGACAAGAGGGTAATACTTTGGATGTTATTTTTAAAAGATAATACTTTAGAGGCCAGCAGGTGGCATGGTGGTTAAGGGTGCTGGATTTCCACACAGCTGACTGTAGTTCGAGTCCTGGACCTGGTGGCTTGCTTTCTCACTTTCCCTTCCTCTCTCTCTCTCATTCTGTCCCTCACTGGTCAAATAAAATAAATAAATAAATAAATAAATAAATAAAATAATTATTTAAAATAAAAAAAATTAAAAAGAAAAGAATAGCATGCCAAGCATGTGTGCCCAAACTCCTGAGAAGAAAATGGCGGAGAAGGGATTGAGGTATTACAGTGTGGCCATTTCCCCTGGGTGGGGGTGGGTTTCTTTCTCATTTTTTTCTTTGTCTCTGTCTCTGCTGAGTACACATGCTTTACAGAAAGAAAAAAAGAAAGGCGGGGCCTTTCGGAGTTGATTAGGATTAACGTGTAATCAGGGTGGGGTCATCATGATTTAATGTTGGTGGGTTTATAAAGAGAGAGAACGGGATAGAGCTGTGGACACCACGACTCAATCATAGGCTCAATCATAGACAGGCAAGCTTTGCCATGAGATGCTCTGAGAGGACTTGGATCTTTGCAGAGAGTCCCACCAGCAAGACAGCTTTCACCAGCTGCAGCCCCTTGACCGTGGACCTCCAAAACCATTACCTGAATAAACTTTAGTTCTTTATTAAATTGCCTAGTTCCCGGCATTCAGTTATTAATCAATAAAAAGCAGACTAAGACAGTCTTTTTCATGCTAAAGTGAGTCAAAGTAACTAAACATTTTTCGAATACAATTGGCTTGAGTGGAATCTTTTTATGTGGGAATTTAAAAATTTCATTATATTTTCTCTGTTTAATATGCAATATTCTTTCATAAATAAGAAGAAACAACAATACTGTCAACAAAAAGACAAGCTATTTATCACATTATTGTTGACTGCAAAAGTCAGAGAAAAGCCTGAAAAAATTTAATGATTACCACACTAAATATTCACACCTGGATGTAAATTCTGCATTCTTAAAAAGAATTAATACAGATTAATTGATTTTATAACATAGTAAGTGGTTTTTAAAGTTTGAGAGAACTAAAAAAAGTAAGGGAATGCAGTAGTTTAAATGTTTTAGTTTAATGAAAAGTAATTCTGCTTAAATTTATCTTTAATTTGTATGCATAGATACTAAATATGTGCCAAACGAAAAGAACATTTGGAGAAGGTGATGTCCTAGATATCAAATGAAATAAATATGTCTAGAAAGAAGGTGTGATCAACTTGTCAAAGCTGCTGCTCATTCTGAGTTCTGAGAATTCACCAGAGGGGAAACATATTCATTATTGGTAATCCTGACAAACTGTCATTTTGTGGAAGTGCGGGTGTTCAAGAGTGAATCGGAGGTGAGGAATTGGTGACAAAAAACTTAGTCAACTATTTGGAAAGTTATAATATGCAAAGGGGCTTAAAAACACTCCCTATGGGTGAATTCTGGCAATAGCTTCACATTGGGTAGTGGGCTTTCACTCTCATCCACTAGATTTTGACTTTCTTGCTTTCAGTTTTTAAATTCATGTGAGGATTCAATGAAAGCTGTGGACTCTCTCCCTACCAGTCCCAAATCCCCTTCCCCTGCTCTCTTCACACAATATTCGTAGGTTCCCACCCAGCAAATTTTGACTACAAGCTTAGTGGATTTATGGATCTCCTGAAGCTTGGGGAACACCAAGTGAAGAACTGTACTCCTAAAGTCAAAATCTGATTTAGTTCTACTGTTTCCAATCTATACCCCACCCCACTCCCATTCCCACCCTGCCCCCTGTCCCCGCCCCCGCCCCTGCCAAAGCTGTTAGCACAAAATCAAATGCCACATGGTACAGGATGACAGATGGGAGAATGCTCATTTACGTGGGGTGGTTAGAGGGACAGGGTGCAGAGCTAGTCGTTGGGGCTGTCGCGGAGTGGATGACTTGGCTGTCTAGGAGAGAACATGAAAGGGATTAGTGTGTCTACCACTTCTCATTCAATCCTTCCAGTTTAAGCGTTCCCAGGTGCCCCACTCTCCCCAAGCAACCAATGGAACTAATGACAGGGCTGTAACACTACAAAAGGGGAAAACGTTGTCTCTTTCAGAACTGAAACTTTAAAGACACTACCCCAACGAAAGAGGAATATGTTTTTTTTTTTAGAACTGAAACGTAAAAAACAATCAGCTACACGAATGAAAATATATAATGTTTTCCAGCCTCTATATGTCCCTTCGACGAAGATATCTCACATGTCTCCTTCAAAGATTTCAGTCTGACTTAAACGGAGACTCGGGTAATACTTTGGATGTTATTTTTAAAAGATAATACTTTAGAGGCCAGCAGGTGGCATGGTGGTTAAGGGTGCTGGATTTCCACACAGCTGACTGTAGTTCGAGTCCTGGACCTGGTGGCTTGCTTTCTCACTTTCCCTTCCTCTCTCTCTCTCATTCTGTCCCTCACTGGTCAAATAAAATAAATAAATAAATAAATAAATAAATAAAAAAAAAAAAAAAGTTAAATAAAATAATTCTTTTAAAAAAAGATTTTTTTACTTCTAAATACTTAATTTGATTTAGTTTGGTAACAAATGAGGGTTTCCCTCAACCCAGGTCCCCCTTTAAAAAATGCAGTATTTTATTTGATGTTAGTAGTAACACTTAAAAGGATGCTGTAAACATTTCTGTAAAATACTACATTATCTTAAAATCCTTAAAAGGTTTCTTATTACTACTCAGGATAAGATAAAAAAAAAAAGCTTATAGGAAGAGCTAACAAGGCTCTTTAAGATCGGGTCCCAACCTCCCTTTTCAGCCTCATTTTCCAGTGCAGCTTTCCTGAAATGATTCCAGTTCAGATTTTTGATGCCTCTTCTCACTGACAGGCTTCTATTCATACCCTTTGCCTAGAACTGTCTTCCTTTATTTCCTACTAGGCTATTTTGCATGCTTGGGTCTTAAGTTTTATAAAACATTTTGAGAAGCCTGCCCTGACCAGGTGCTCTATCTTTCTAGATGAGATGCTTCTTATGGATTCTCCCATGCAACCGCAAGCTTCCACTGTGGACCTCGTCATGTAGGGAGTTGTAAAATGTGATCAAATAGCTTGGCTGGCTGTCTTCCTGAAGAATGCATCATGAAAGAGGAAAATGAATCTCTATGATTCACCACTAGATTCTAAAAGCCCAACATAGCAAAAGCTTCTAATTAATGTTTAAAACCATGAATGAACCATGAGGAGTTTGAACATTTCCCCAATAGCATTTATATTTACATGATGATTTTTCTCAATTATTTATATTTTTAAGATTTACTGAATTTCATTTGTTATAATAATTGTTTAATTTGACCAGAGAGAGACAGAGAGAGAGAGAAAGGGAAAGTGAGAAAGCAAGCTGCCAGGTCCAGGACTCGAACGGTGGTCAGCCATGTGGGAATCCAGCACCCTTAACCACCACCTGCCAGCCCCATGTTATTATATTTTTAATAATTCTAAAACATAAACTTCTAAATGACAAATGCTGAGTTTGGGGATCCCAAACTAATAAAAATTTACCATGTTTTTCAAATATTGGACCAAACTATACAAAATTGCCATTTTGAAGGTCCAAACAGATTAACACCAATTTTATTTATTTATTTATTTATTTATTGAGGTTTTTTTTTTTTTTTGCTA
>NW_006159774.1:1936741-1953377 GCF_000334495.1 Tupaia belangeri chinensis
TTTTTTTTTTTTTTTTTGCTATAGGGCGTGTGCGCTCGCCAGACAGACAGAGAGAGAGAGACAGAAAGCAAGAAATCACCCCTCAGGCGAGATGGCCATGCCGCAATCCCTTCTCCTCCATTCTCCTCTCGGGATCTTGGGCACGCATGCACACATGCCCGGTGTGAGTTTTAAGCCACCGGGTCAGGGACACGAACCGCAGTCGACTACATGGGAGTCCAGCGACATAGCCATTACACTAACTGCTGGTCCCCCATCACCAATTTTAAATGGCTGAACATACATGCTCATTTCTCAATACTCTAAAATGGCTATTTGATACCTTTCTCTTTGTCCTCAAACATCCCATACCCCTTCTTCTATTCTGTCTCAGCTGATGACCTCACATTCCACTGAGAAAACAGATTCATCAGTGGGAAGTCCTTATTTTCCTACCACCAAACAACAAGACTACCCACACTCATATATATCTTCTCTCCTTCCAGATGGAGAAAATGTCCCTCCTACCAAGAAGTCTTTTCTCTTTTTCTCTAATTTCATCACCCTGTCTTTTCAAAGACCAAAAGAACTGAGCCATGAATTGTCTCTAGACTCAACTCTTGAATATTCTGTATGTTTCATTAATTACTGGCTTTGAGCTTTCTTGCATTCAGTGTTGCTGCCCATTTCACATCTAGAAGAAGTTATTGGTGAACTTTTTATTCTTTTTAACTTTTCAATAGTAAAACAAACAAGCAAACAAACAAAACCTCACTTATTAAAATACTAGGGGAAAGAAGCTATGTGAGGAAATTCCAATATTCAGTCAAATGTCTCCCTTCTATTCACTCTTTAATCCATTATAATCCTAGCATTTGTCTGCACTGCTCTTAACTGCTCCTTGTCAAAGTCATCACCCCATGGTGCTAATCTAAAGCACTTTCTCTGTGCTCATCTTAACTTCAAGTCTCTGCAACATTCAACACGGTTGACCACTTCCTCTCTTGAAATCTTCTCTGGGCTTTTGCAACCCACTGTTTCCTGGTTTTCTTCTTCCTCATTAAATTTTCTTTCTCAGTCTCTTTAGCTGGCCACCCTTCTTCCTGTTCCCAAACAACAACCGCCTGAGTGAACCATGATGCTCATGGAATTAAATATCATTTTTATACTAAAGACTTCCAAATTTATATAGCTAGTCCAGATCTCTTTGAAATCCAGAGTCTCATTTCCAACCTTCCACTTGACATCTTTTCTTGGATGTCTTACGGACATTAAAAATTCAACATATTCTAAACAAAACTTTGAAATCTCTCATTTTTATAAATGATACTGCCATCTTGCCACTTACTCAAGCCAGAAGTCTGGGAAGTATCCATCCTTTTACAAAGCACTGCCTTTAAAATGGATCCATCCATTTTTTTCATTTCCACCTCCACCACCTAAGTACAGGCCACCAACATTTCTAGCCTTGATTATACAACAGCCTCTAACAGGCCCCTTCATCTCCATTTTGTCCTGTTCCAAATCTTTTCCCAACACAAAAAAGAATCTTCCTAATGTATCAATCAGACCATGTCCCAGCCCTGGTTAAAAACCATCAATGCTAGACTCCTACATGGTCGACTACAGTTCGAGTCCCAGACCCAGTGGCTTGAAACTCACACTAGGTGCATGTGTGCCCAACCACCTGGGGGGGTGATTTATTTTCTCTTTCCCCATCTCTCTGTCTATCTGGCAATCCCACGTGTCCTATAGCAAAAATCTCTCAAAAACCAAACAAAATATCAATGGTTTTTTCTACTGGACTAAAAGCTAAACCCCAAGGTCCAGTGTCATCTTGTACCTCCCTATCATTCTCAACCTTTTCTTGAGCTAGCCTTTAGTCATACTGATGGTCTTTTAGCTTCTCAAATTCATCAGGTTCTTCCTAACCTCAAGGAACAAGCTGCTTCATCTCCCTAAATGCCTTTTATTACATGGCTAAGATTTACTTCCCTCTGGCTTCAGCTTAAATGTTACATCCTTAGAAATTTATAGCTTTACACCACTTTACACCACAAAGAGAATTCCCTTCTCTTCTTTTATTTGGGTTTATTTGCTTTTTGTCTTGCCCACTAAAAAATAAGCTGCACAAAGGCCAACACTATATGTCTTCCTCACATGTCTATTCTTAGTGCCAAGCACTGTATCCAGTAGGCAGTACATGTTCAATAAATATTTGTTAACTGACTTACAGTGCCATTTTCCAAGCAACATTTAATAACAGTATAAAGTCCATAATGCAATCTGCTTTTCTAGACTAATTTATGGAAATAAATTCCTTCTTCACCCAAATTTAACTTTTTAAAAATATGTTATCTTACCTAAGTTGAATCTCTCAAAAGCTTCATGTCTATTCTGAGTGGTTACTGGCTGACCTTCTAAACTTTCCAGTGAACGGAGGTGGAAAATGGTAAACTGGAGATAATGAGGAAGGGTCACAACTGGATTTTCAGCTAAAACCAGAGAAGTCAAATCTTGAAGTGGTTTCAACTTGCTTACATCCTGGAGCTAAAATGATATAACATTAGTATTGGTACAATTTAATTAAAAAATCATAAACACATCTAAAAGAAGTATGAGGAGACTTCAAAAAGTTTATGGAAGAATGGAATTAAAGTGAGTTCATTTTGGCACAAAAAATTTCAAAAATCCATCCATCTAGTTTTTTTATAAGCATTTTCCAGGAACTTTTTGAACAACCTTCATAAATCAGTTAGGGAAATTGCTCTTAACATGTCAAGGAGCCTATTCATAAAACATATTACCAAAAATGATATAAGAGGAGGAAAAGAAAGAGAGTATAGAAGAGTATTTATAGTATATCAGGGCAGTATTAAGCTTTTTCCATATATCATCTGATTTGTGATATTTAACAACAACCCAAAAGACTCTTAATTTTACAGATTAAAAAAAAATCTGACATTCAAAGAAGTTAGTTGATCTGCCCAAAGTTGAGAGCCCATAAGTGAATAAACCAGGATTTGAATTCAAGTCTGTTTAATTCTAAGCCTATGACTTTTCATTATACTGACTGAATAAATTGAAAATATGAATCGGTATTAACAAAAAGATTTTAGGGGGCTGGCAGGTGGCATGTTGGTTAGGGGTGCTGGACTCCCACATGTTCAACCATGGTTTGAGTCCTGAACCTGGTGGCTTGCTTTCTCACTTTCTTCTCTTTCACTCTCTCGCTCTGTCCCTCTCTGGTCAAATTAAATAAATAAAAAGCTAAAATAAAATAATTTTTAAAAAGATTGAAAAATATTTTAGTAAATCTTCAGATAACTGAGTTAAATGATAGTTAAAAGACATGTATATTTGGAGATACCCACATTTTTAAAGTAGTATTCTTATGCTAATCCAAAGAGGGATTTTAAAAGGTTGAGAAATACTACACCAAATAGCTAGTACAAATAAACCTCTCATGAGTGAATGTGCATCATTCTTAATGATGCCAATGTTTAATACAAGGATAAGTCAAACAAATTAGGGATCATAAATATTTTATGAATGATTTTCCTCTTACTGTTTGTTAGCTGACATTGAGTGCTATTTAAGGATTAACTACTTTGAGGAGTATTTGTGGCAAACTTTAGATTTAAGGCTACCTCTTCCTATTACCCCCACATGCTTCAAGAGCTCCATGGTGATGCTGTATAATATGTGTGAGGCTTGGGCTTGAGGTTCTTGGGCTATCACAGAGAATGGAAGAGTGTTACCTTACCAGATCTTTATGAAGATAAAACAGGAAAACATAGACATTGTTAATACACAGAATTAAACATATGTTGCTTATTATTATTGGCTTCCGTGGGTGAAGATTTAAGGGATACAGTCTTATTTTAGTGTTTTAAAATTCTTAAAGTATTTTCATATCTATCATTTCATCTGAGTCCTTAATCCCCCTGTAAAAAATGCAGCATAGTGATTATTTTCTTCAGTTTAAACAGAGGGCTTAAGAAGTCTCCAAGGTCATAAAAGGCAAGTATAGGCCCATACTTGAAGTTACATTTTTTCTCTTCTATTCTGACTGATATTCTTTAAATTATAGCATAATTTTTCCTATTTTAACACAATTGTAAATAAATTAACATTTTTACTTAGCAAATGCTGATTAAAGATCTAACTGCAAATGAACCACCACAAGAAAATCAAAAATTGGAGCCAGCAGGTGGTGTGGTGGTTAAGGTGCTGGACTCCCCACATGGCCGACCACAATTTGAGTCCTGGACCTAGTGGCTTGCTGTCTCACTTTCTCTCTCTCTCTCTCTCATGCCCTATAGCAAACTTAAAAAAATAAACTAAATAAATTGTTTTTAAGAAAAAGAAAATAAAAAATTATGCTTCAGGAAAAAATATATATCCTTATCCAAATTTGTGAACCATGATAACAAACTTCCTCTACTGTAAAAACCTAACGATCACCTGTAACACCTAATATCATAATAAAGATCAATTCGTAAGTTTGAAAACTTTATTATAAGGTAATTCTGAAGAAAAAAGAACTCTGATCAAGGCTTTCAGTGGTCTGGATTCTGGCACAAGCTGTGACTCTGGGTAAATCGCTGAGTAAACTTTACTTATAAAATCCAAGTAATAAGACACTATTTAATTCATAGTATTATAGAAATGATTTCTGCACACCTTCCTTACAAGATTATTACAAGGTTCAAATGAAATGATAAATGTGAAAATGCTAAGAAATCTACTCTCAATTACTATGCAATCCATGCAAATGAGGACTGTCTATATTTAATTACTTTAGAGAATCCTAGGTTATGTCTGAATTTAGGCTTTGCTCAGAGGAACAAAGACTTTAATTTTGTTTTTAAAGCCATTAAGACTAACTTATTTAAGAGAGATTTTTGCTGTACGGTGCTTTTGCTTGTTAGAGACAAACAGAAAATGAGAAATCACCCCCCAGGGAGACGGCTACTCTGCAATCTATTCTCCTCTTGGAATTTTGGGCATGTACGCATATGTGTGTGGTGTGTTTTAAGCTGCCAGGTCTGGGACTTGAACCACAGTCGACTGTGTGAGAGCCCAGCTACATAACCATTATGTCATCTGCTGATCTCTATTTTTTTTCTTTCTTTAAAGATTTATTTATTTTTCATTTAATTTATTACTATTATTCAATTTTGATCAGTGTGTGACAGAGAGAAAGGAAGAGTGAGAAAGCAAGCCACCAGGTCCAGGACTTGAATCATGGTTCGTCATGTGAAAGTCTAGCACCTTAACCACCTGTCAGCCCTCATAATTTTTTTTCATATTTTTTTTTCCCAGAGGTTTTTGCTATAGGGCGTGTGTGCTCGCCAGAAAGACAGACAGAGGTATAAAGTGAAAAATCACCCCCTGGGGGGATGGCCATGCCACGATCCTTTCTCCTCCATTCTCCTCTCAGGATCTTGGGCATGCACGTACACATGCCCGGCATGATTTTAAGCCACCGGATTCGGGACTCGAATCACAGTTGACTACATGGAAGTCCAGCGACACAGCCATTACGCCAACTGCTGGTCCCACCCCATAATTTTTTTCAACAAGTCCAAAAACTTGAAAAAATTCTTGTGACATTGAATAACTTACCGATGATATCTTGTTGCCTTTCAGATTGAGGACTCGTAAAGATTTTAACTTCTTCCCTAACCATACTGGAATATGCTCAATTTCATTTCCTGCAAGGTTTAACTTTTGTAGATTACACATATTTTCTAGGCCTTCAATCTTGCTAAAAACCAAAGAATAAAAATCAAACTTAGTAAATACAATTATAGAGTCCCTTCACTGTATTTTTATACAGTCTTGGTTCCATGGGGGATTTCTTTTAATAATTACAATTTATTAATCTTTTTCATAAGTTAAAACAAAAAAAGTACCTAAAAAATTCACCAGAACAACTAAACTGCCAATTTTTCATTACTATGCCCAAGAATGCTATCCATCTTACTATCAGACTTCAAGATCCTGTATCACAAAAGAGTATGTCCATAGCAATCTCACTAACCACTACAAAAAGTATGAGTGGACAGCTAGGGAGAGCTGGAAAACTCAATGGCACTATGTGTGCAACGTACAGCTAGCCTACCCAAGAGAAGATAAGATGTCCCTAGTTTATCTTCAGCTATCACAGAAAGACAAGCTATGCCAAGACGACACGGGAGTCCCTAGAATGATACTATGTTTATGCATGTAAGTAATTTAATCAGAATATTTAAATTAACAAAACATTTATCATCAATATTAATTAATTTTCATTGATAAAATTTTCCCCAAATTACTTCCAATTTAATTGTTAGTTTACTTTGTGGTCAATTTTTTTACACCAGGCAATTCTTTCTTTTTTTTTTTAATTTTAATTTTTTCTTTTAAATGCTATGGGGGTATATGCATTTTTTGGAGACAGACAGAGGGAAAGTGAGAAAGTACCCCCTGTGGGGATGGCCATGCCACACTCCCTTCTCTCCTGTTCTCCTATTGGGATTTTCGGCACACATGTACATGTGCCCGGTGTGTTTTTCAAGATGTTGGGTCTAACTGTGGAGTTGGCCATGTGGCATCTAACACCATAATCACAATGCCAGCTGCCAGCCCAGGATCAATTATTTTTTAAATAAATTTTATATGAAAAGTTTCATTCATTAATCTTTCTTAAAAAAATTCACTTTTGTCTTAAAATGAACTGTTATTATTGTTTGTATTGTTGGTCATCATATTTACGAAGTCTACCTCGGGGGTAGAGTGTACAAATATTAAGATTATCAAGATTTGGGGCCAGCAGGTAAAGTGGTGTTCAAGGGGCTGGACTTCAGCGTGGTCGACCATGGTTTGAGTCCCAGACCCAGTGGCTTAAAACTTACACCAGGCGCATGCCCAAAATCCCAAAAGGAGAATGAAGAAGGGATTGTGGCATGGCCATCTCCCTGGGAGGTGATTTTTTGCTTTCGGTTTGTCTCTCCAACATCATACATACCCAAAAGCAAAAATCTCCAAAAAAAAAAGATTTTCAAGATTTGATTCCTGTATCATTTTGTCTACAATAAATTTTCTATATACAGGTTAGCCACTAGTTTTATTATATTTATTTCTCACAGTAATATTCTTTATGAATTGTAAACAAGATTAAGAGTATATTTCTTGGGGGCCAGCAAGTGGCATGGTGGTTAGGGTGTTGGACTTCCTCGTGTCCAACACTGGAGGTTCAAGTCCTAGACCTGGTGGCTTGCTTTCTTAGTTTCTCTCTTTCTCTGGTTGGATTAAAAATAAATAAAGAAATAAAACTGAATTAATAATAATTTTTTTTTTTAAAAAGGAGGGTATATTTCTTATAGCAATTAGCAAAGAACATCAGGATAATACCAATTATCAAAATGGGTTAAAATATCTTTGGGATAGAAGTGACAGAGTTAAGATAGTCTGCTTCATGTCAACATTTTTTCTTTTTGGGGGGAAGGTTTTTTGCTATAGGGCACGTGTGCTTGCCAGACAGACAGAGAGAGACAGAGAGACAGAAAGTGAGAAATCACCCCTCAGGGGGGATGGCCATGCCGCAATCCCTTCTCCTCCATTCTCTTCTCGGGATCTTGGGCACGCACGCACACGCGCCCGGCGTGAGTTTTAAGCCACCGGGTCTGGGACGCGAACCATGGTCGACTACGTGGGAGTCCAGCGACAAAGCCATTACGCTAACTGCTGGTCCCCATGTCAACATTTTTTCTTTTTGGGGGGAAGGTTTTTTGCTATAGGGCACGTGTGCTTGCCAGACAGACAGAGAGAGACAGAGAGACAGAAAGTGAGAAATCACCCCTCAGGGGGGATGGCCATGCCGCAATCCCTTCTCCTCCATTCTCTTCTCGGGATCTTGGGCACGCACGCACACGCGCCCGGCGTGAGTTTTAAGCCACCGGGTCTGGGACGCGAACCATGGTCGACTACGTGGGAGTCCAGCGACAAAGCCATTACGCTAACTGCTGGTCCCCATGTCAACATTTTTTATGTAATAAGGCATAGATAGCATCTGGGAAAATTCCCTGTCAGAAATGAAATTTAGATAAAATTTGGTAATCAAAAAATGTATTTATTTCTTCAATAATGCTAAATAGTACACTGTACTTGAGAAATCAAAACATAAACTCACTTACATATGAAAGGGTAGAATATCAATGAATAAGAATCAAAATACCTGGTGTTGCAAAGTATTCCTTTACTGATGTGGGCAGCATTACTCTATGTCTCTAACAAAGACCTTGATTACTCACCTGATTTTGTTATAGGATAAATTGAGTTCATGTAATTTTAACAGCTTGTCCATCTTCTCAATCTTCCCTATGAGATTATAGCTGAGATTCAATACTTCAAGCTTAATACATTTTTCCAAATTCTCGATATACTAATTGGAAACAAATGAATAAATACTTTACACAACAGATACCTTGATATAAAGCACAACATTTAAATACATGCATCAGAAGCTGTTTGATCGGTCATAGAGAATAAGAACCTTTACTGCTCTCCTGGACAACTGCTTGATGCAGCTCTCCTTGGTTAGGGATAGCATCACCCCTCAAACCATCAAACTTTCTCTTAGTAGTCACTTCCTACATATTAAGAAGCCCAAGACTATCCAAGAATTTCCCCATTATCTTTCCTTTTACATCAACATATAAAGCTCTCTTTTGGGACCAGCAGATGGCATAATGGTTACGTCGCTGGACTCCCACATAGGTGACCACGGTTCAAGTCTCGGACCAGCAGCTTAAAACTCATACGAGGCACATGTGCATAAGTGCCCAAAATCCCGAGAGAAGAATGTAGGAGAAGGGACTGAAGTGCGACCATCCATCCAGGGCTAGTGATTTCTCACTTTCTGTCTCTCTGTTGAGCACACATGCCCTGTAGCAAAACTCTCTCTCTAAAAAAAAACAAAAACAAAGCAAACAAAAAAAGCTCTCTTTATTTCTCTCTTTTTTTCTATTTTAAAAATAGAAAAATCAGGAACAATATTGGTACTGAGAAATTTGTAACTTACCCTAAATTTCTTGCCACCATCTTTAGAAAGTGAAAGGTTCAGAGATTTTACTAAGGCCAAATTATCCTGTTTAGTAAGTTTTTTTATGAGGGCTTCTGTAATATATCGGACTCCTGCACGTGAATCAGCTCCTAAAATTACATAAACATATCAGTAGAGGAAGATATGACTACTCCAAAAGACAAATCATTTTGATATAACAAAACCAATTTTTTTAGGCAATGCAAATGTTAACAGAAAACTGGCTAGCCCTGATCACAATGTTTTAATAATAATACTTTACTTTATAGCATTGTGTAATAATGGAAACAATGATAGAAGTTATACTCTATATGTATTAGCTCTATAAAAAATTAAGCAAGATATTTTCTAGTGCCTTATGATTAAAAAATTTAATTTGTACAACAAAATTTTTGAGATAGAAATAATGTATTAATATACTCATTTAAAATAATTTTCTCAAGATCTTGCTGCTAATAAAATGCAAATCCAGAATTTGAACCCAAGCAGATAAATATACAATTTGCACCTTTAACTACCTGCAGCATTAAAGTTTTTAGCAATATTTTTGCACTTTCTTAAAACAAACTGGCACTATAGAGTTGTTCATTTTCTTTTTTTCTTTTTCTTTTTTTTTTTGCTATAGGGCACATGTGCTTTCAGATGGGGTGGAGGGAGAATAACAAATCACTCCTTAGGGAGATGACCATGGAGTAGTCCCTTCTTTTTTCTTTTTTTTTTTTGGAGAGATTTTCACTGTAGGGCATGTGCGCTCGCCAGACAGACAGAGAGAGACATAGAGACAGAAAGCGAGAAATCACCCCCCAGGGGGGATGGTCACGCCGCAATCCCTTCTCCTCCATTCTCCTCCCGGGATCTTGGGCACGCACGCACACGCGCCCGGCGTGAGTTTTAAGCCACCGGGTCCGGGACACGAACTGCGGTCAACTACGTGGGAGTCCAGCGACATAGCCATTACGCTAACTGCTGGTTCCCTGGGTAGTCCCTGCTTTAGTCTCCTCTCAGGATTTTGGTCACTCACACACATGTGCCCAGCATGATTTTCAAGTCACCAGGTCTGGGATTCAAACTGTGCAGCTGGCCACGTGGGATTTAGCACCTCAATCTCCATGCCACCTACAGGCCCTGCTTGTTTATTTAAAAAAAAAATTCTGATCTAGGACCAGCAGATAGTGTGATGGTTAAGGTGCTGGACTCCCACATGGCTGACTGTGGTTCGGATTCCAGATCTGGCAGCTTGCTTTCTCACATTCCCTCTCTCTGTCTCTATCTCTCTCTAGTGAGCATGCACGCCCTGCGGCAATATTAAAAAAATAATAGTAAATAAAATTAAATAAATAATTCTTTAAAAAGGATTCTAATCTAAGGGCCAGCAGGTGGTATAGTGGTTAAGGTGCTGGACTCCCACATGGATGACCACAGCTCGAGTCCTAGATCTGGTGGCTTAAAACTCACAATAGGTACATGTGCGAGCATGCTCAAAATCCTGAGCAGAAGATGGAAGAGAAGTGATTGCAGTGTGGCCATTACCCCTGGAGGGTGATTTCTCACTCTCTTTCTCTCTGTCTCTCTTGTGTCTTAGGCGAGCACATGTGCCCTATAGCAAGTTCTCAAAAAAAAAAAAAAAAAAAAATCCAAAGTTCTGAAGCACTGAAATTCTTTTTTTAAAAGAATTATTTATTTAATTTTGTTCATTATTATCATTTTTAACTTGGCCAGAAAGAGACAAAGGGAGAGAGAGAAACTCAGAAAGCAAGCCACCAGGTCTAGGACTTGAACTGTGGTCAGTCATGTAGGAGTCTAGTGCCTTAACCACCATGCCATCTGCCCCAGCACTGAAATTCTTAAAAGTGTTCCTTTCCTTTTTTTTTTTAATGGTGAAAAACTCTAACTTTTAAGTAGAGAGGATCATAATATGCTTTCTCAACTATTAGCTTGATAGATAGCACATTATGCCTTATATTATGCCTTATGATCTTCCTGGATATTGCTGTCAAAGATGGTTACAATCATATTACATTTTATAAAAGTAGCCATAAAAAGAGAACTGCCTCTTGGTTCTCACTTTATGAATAAGAAAAGATGAATCTTGGATTCAGATACAAGTTGTGGGCCCAAGATTTCCTGTAACTATTTATAAATTAGTATTAAATTTCAGTTCAAAATTATTTATTTGATCTGTTTTACAAAAGAAAATAACATTCTAGAATATGAGTCAGATTAGAATTAACATGTTCCAACTGGCAGCATGGGCACAGTAGAAACTCAATGCTCATAATGTTCATTAATAAACACTGATCAGATATTTAGGTCTAAAGAGTTTGATAGCTGTGATTGCATGACACAGCAAAGAATAGTACACTTTTGGAAACAGATTCCCAGACTAACAGAATGCTTTTAAGAAAAAAAAAAATAGCTGGCAATTGACATGGTGATTAGCGGCACTGGACTCCCCCATGGCCAACTGTGGTTTGAGTTCCGGACCTGGTAGCTTGCTTTCTCACTTTCCTCTCTCTCTGTACCTCTAGTCAAATTCAAAAATAATAATAAAGTTAAATAAAATAATTCTTAAAAAAAAAAGGGTGGAACATACATATGTCTTATATGTGGAAATCAGTCCATTAAAAGATAACCAGTTTGCTAATAAGCAGAGTAGCATAGCCCAAGTGTGGATAACATTTTTATACTGACTTAAGAAACTCTACTCGAATTGAACAGATATATCCTTCCCCTAACCAAAGAGGATGGCAAATTTGAGGCATGAGCTTTGAAGCACTCTTGTACCACATTAAATAACGCTTCCTCTTTCTGGAAAGTCTCCTCCCCTCTTCCTTTCATACATCTCTATCCTCAACCAGAAGCCTTAGTCTTCTCATTGTCTTTACACAATTTCTGTCACTAAGAACAACTGGTGAAGTTAGTAATAGTACAGATGTTACATATGGACCAAAAATGCAAACTCAATATTTTCATCTCTTATTAAAAGTATGCAGTTGGATAAATTTTTAGATTAAAAAGTGATACCTTTATGGTCTTGGTGGTCCAAAAGTACATTATTTTCATCTGTAATCTCAACTTGCTCACACCACTGTACTTCAGAATGAAAAGGCAGAGTCTCAGATCCAATCAAAGGTGAAAGTGACCTAGATCTCATATTGGATGTAAGAGACAAAGGACTGGAAGACTGAGATGATGGTGGCATCTTTGCTTTGGAGAATATTTTTTGCTGAGGACCTTTCTTCATTGCAAGAATAAGGCAGATGTCTGCTAAAACCTGTAAGTTTTCAGTATATTTAATAAAGTTAGCTTTTTAGATCTACCAAAATATTAATTTAAATCTAGAACTTTCAAGACAACAAAACTATAAACCCAGAGACTACAGATTTTAGGACCCATACTATTCCAAACTGATAAAGCAGGAATTATTTCAAACTGATCATCTTGCCAGAAGGAAAAAGAGATCGCCGGAATATCTAGTATTGACACTTAACTCCAGGCCCAACATGTTGTCTTTTCTGTTCTTAGTTGTGACCAAACTGGTCACAAAACCCATCTATAAACACACAGAATCCTAGAGTGAAGGAAGCTGGGTGTACTAGGCAACTAGCAGTATTTAATACTGATGAGAATGCTCTTCTTCCTGAACAGTTTCTTCCTTTACTTCTGGGATAGCAAACTCTCCTGGTATTCTCCTGTTTCCTTGGCTACTCTGTGGCCTCCTTTGCTGGCTCATGTTACTCTATATGGATTAATGTCAGAGCTCCTCAAGGCTCCCTTCTAATCTCTCTCTAATCTCATTTTAGACAATCTAATGAATACCTATGGCTCCCAATGCCATGTGTATGCTGATATTTATATCACTACTCCGACCTTCCTCTGAGCACCAGACTCCTTCCTATTCCCACTTGTATATTTGATATCTTACTGATATTCTTTTTTAACACTGATTTTTTAAAAATTTATTTATTTATTCATTTATTTTAATTTGATCAGCAAGAGAGAAAGGGAAAGTGAGAAAGTAAACCTCCAGGTCCAGGACTCAAACCATGGTTGGTCATGTGGGAATGTCCAGGTCCCCCTTACTGACATTCTTAACTCAACATCCTAAACTCTGCCCACACTGAGTTTATCATGTTTCCCCTTTGTCTCTCACCCTGCTCCCATCCTGTACTTCCGACACTGTTACATATTAGTGAAAAGTATTCACTAAAATACCCAGGAAACAGGGAGTGATTCTTGACATTTTCCTCTTCTTTTCAATCATTAAGTCCTGTTAATTCTGTTGGGTTGTCAGAAAAGTCATGATGCATTTTTGCATAGAAAGATATGTCATGACTTTTCCGACGACCCAGTAATTTCTAAATCTCTCTCAAATTTGCCTACTTTCTTCCATTTCCACTCTCATCCACTCTAATTCAAGACTTCACCAAACTGTCTACAAGTTCTCTCCTGCCTTACTCTTCTATCACTATATTGTAGTCAGACAGCCAGGTTTACTTTTTGGTGAGGGGTCGGCAGGTGGCATGGTGGTTAAGCTGTTGGACCCCTACATGGCCAACTGTGGTTTGTGTCTAGGACCTGGTGGCTTTCTCTCTTTCTCTCTCTCTCTCTTGCATGTGCCCTACAGCAAATTAAGAAATAATAATAAATTATTCCCCCCCAGAAAAGTAAACTTGGTATAATGAATATGATCCAGAAGGTCCACATGGATCTGCCCATCTCTACAGACTTACCTCTCTCATTTGTTCCTTCAACTCCAGTCACACTGTCCTCTACACATAATTCCCTCTGTCTCAAATGCCTGACCCTATTCTTTTCACCACATCAAACCTCAGTCTTCCTTCAGAGATCAGTTCAACTGTTGCTGCCTCAGGAAAGCTTCCAGTATAGAGTAGATTCAATGAAGTCTCCAGTTCTATACTCACGATCAATTATGTTTTCCCCAATCAGTTTGAAACAATACATTTATGGATGTTGCTTAACATCTGTCTCTCTGCTAAACTGGTAAGCTCTAGGAGAGCTCTGGTTTGTTTAGTACTATCTCCCCAGTCTAGCACAGTGCCTGGTTCCTAGTAGGGATGCAATAAATCTTTGTTGAATAAATTAACAACTAGAGTTACCTCCTACACATTCCTCTCCCTGATCCAATAACATATTAATTCTGTCTCTAAAATATTTCTAAATTCATCTGTATGCATCTTCATAGGTATTGCCCTAGATCCAACATTTACCATCTCTTTCTTAGACTATCATATTTTCCTAATTGCTCTTTTCAATCCTCCTTTGCCATTGAAAAACTAATCTTCAATCTCTGACCAATTTACCTCACAAAAATAAAAAAAGTCTGATGGTTCCCTAAGCCGGCAAGTGTAAACATTTCAGCACCACATACAGGAGTCATCATAATCTGGTCCCAACTTTCAGGCCTAACCTCAAACCCCTATACATCACGCACCCTATACAAGAGAGTCACAGAGAAATTCATGGAAAATGTATATTATGAAGAAAACTATGCATGGGTTCCGATTATTTTTGCATGAGAATAAACATACCTTTTTCTTCTTTTTTAAATTTGTTACAAGGCTCGTGCACTTGCCAAAGAGAGAAATGGAAAGGGAGGGTGGCCATAATCCCTTCTCCTCCATTCTCCTCTCAGGGCTCTGGGCATGCATGCACATGCACCTCATGTGTTTTTCAAGCCGCCAAGTATAGGACTTGAACTGCACAGCCACCCATGTGGGATCCTGTCACCTTAACCACCATGCCACAAGCTGGCCCTTCTTTCTCCTTCTCTAGTCTGTTCAATTATCCCAATTTCCAGTCCTCTTCAAAGTTTCTAACTCAGCTGCTGTTCTTTCAAAAGCCAACTTGCCCATCCTGTGCTGCCTACTTCTGCCTCCTAGCCTTCATCCTATTCTGATTACGTTTCCCACAAAATTCTGCCCCAGTTCCCTAAAACCTCATTTCTCCATGGTTCTTTCCAGCATCCTGCTGTTAATATTTCAATATCCATCCTGACATCCCAAACTGTTCATCTCTCTTCATTCCAGCAAATATCTCAATATCTCATCCACTTCAATACTCACCCCTTGTTATTTCCCTCCTTGAATGAAATATTCAAACCTCTACCCATTACTCTTCATTTACCTTCTCAGTTACCTGCCTGCTTGTCTTCCCACACTAACACCCTGGCCCCTGTGTCTCATTACTCTTCATTTACCTACTCAATTACCTGCCTGCTTATCTTCCCACACTAACACCCTGGCCCCTGTGTCCTCCTTCCTATTAACACCCCGATCTCCCCTCTCCTATTTCTCTCATTCTATTCTGATATTCAATATTCTCACCCCTTTCATTAATTTCATTACTCAAACCTACTGAGCAACATTTATATACCAAGAACTGGGCTAGACTCTAAGAATACAGAACTGAGAAGGTAGGGTGTCTATCCTTGACATGCACAACAGGATTATATCTCCTGTTGTACACTTTCTCAGTACCAAACAGTGTCCTTTATAACATCTGCAGTTAAATAATTCTTTTTTTTTTTTTGAGAGGTTTTTGCTATAGGGCGCGTGCGCTCACCAGACAGAGACATAGAGACAGAAAGCGAGAAATCACTCCCCAGAGAGGATGGTCACGCCGCAATCCCTTCTCCTCTATTCTCCTCTCGGGATCTTGGGCATGCACGCACACGCGCCTGGCGTGAGTTTTAAGCCACTGGGTCCGGGATGCGAACCGCGGTCGACTACGTGGGAGTTCAGTGACATAGCCATTACACTAATTGCTGGTTCCCTGGAGTTAAATAATTCTTGATGAAATTACTAACTATTGAGTGTTTATCCTTTTAGATTACAAACTACAAGGGAACAGAGACTACCTGTCATCCTGTAGACAATATTTGTTGACTGAGGGACTGTACAAACACTTTAGAAACATCAAATTTATTTTTATTTATTTGTTGATTTTTAGTTTGCTATAGGCCATGTGTTCTCACCAGAGGAGGAAAGTGAGAAATCATCCCACACAGGGGATAGCTACATTGCAATCCCTTCTCCTCTATTTCTCCTCTGGGGATCTTGGACACACACACGTGTCCTGTGTATTTTTTAAGCCACTGGATCCAGCACAAGAACCACACAGTTGGCATGTGGGATGCAGTTGCCTTAACCACCATACCACCTGCTAGCCTAACCTTATCAAATTTAAATCCTCACAGATGCTGTATAAAATTAGAATTATTAACCTCATTTACAGATGACAGTGTATCATTAACAGTTAAGTGCTTGGATTCCAGACCCAGACAGCTTGAGTTCAAAATTCTGGTTTTCCACTTACTAACCTGTGTGGTTTTAGGCAAATTACTTAACCCCTCTGGTCCTCCACCATCACTTTTAAAATGGAGATAACCTCACCCAAGTTATTTTAAACTCTGAGTTGATGAATGGAAAGTAGTTAGAACTGTATCTGATACCTAGTGAACACCCAAACGTGATGTACAATGATTTTTACAAAGCCTCTTTTGTCAGGAA
Source organism: Tupaia belangeri chinensis (assembly GCF_000334495.1). Lineage (NCBI taxonomy): Eukaryota > Metazoa > Chordata > Mammalia > Scandentia > Tupaiidae > Tupaia > Tupaia belangeri. The sequence continues at coordinate 1,953,344 of NW_006159774.1, forward strand.
GGTTAAGGAAGGAACATGCCTAGAGTCACAGAGC
>NW_006159774.1:1953408-1953684 GCF_000334495.1 Tupaia belangeri chinensis
CGGTTCAATAACACAAGGTGGCAGAATCCCCAGGTCTGTCAGGCTTTGAATTTCACCGGTTCCTTAAGCATTATATAACAAAGTAGTTGTTCTCCCCCTCCTTCGTCCAAAGCCGTGAAACCATCAAGATACTCAGGCCGACCCTCATCCGGGCCATGCCTCACGGCAGCTGGCACACCCCAGGCTCTCGCCCCCATTCTCAGCGGCCGGACCCCGCTCCTCCTCAGCGCCGCACTCTAGTCGCCCCCGCCCACCCCACCCATTCTCATCCAAACC
>NW_006159774.1:1953883-1967584 GCF_000334495.1 Tupaia belangeri chinensis
TTTTGTCGTGCCTTGCCGGTTGCCGAGGCGCGGCGCGCGGCGGGGGCGGGGCTTGCCTCGGCCACGCCTCTCCCGGGCGCCGTTGGACGGGGCGGGGTGAAGCTTCCCGCGGTCTTTGCCGCGCAGAGCGCTGGGGCCGGGCTTCCGGCCGCGCCTGAGGCGCGGGCTCCTCGGGGGCTGTCGGAGAACGACCTGAGGGACGAGGGAGCGCTGTCACCAGCCTTCCCCACTGACGATGCTGGCTTGTGTACCTCGCAGCTCGGACCCCATCCCACGGCCATTTCTGAGGCGAATTCTCTTCAGGGACTGAATAGCCCAGACGTGGGTGAAGCCCAGGGCCGACGCAGCCTGGGCCCCGGCTGACACCTGCGGTGTAGGGAGCGGGACCGCCCGGGAATTCCTTTGGTTGCCGGCGAGAATAGTTGAGCTTTTACCGAGACTTCAGCTGGGGCTTATCTGAAAGTGCCGCGTTGGCCGCATACATTCAGCGTTTAAGGGAATTTGGCAGGTGCTGTACTGGATGATAGGGAAATGCAGAGTTATTGTTTAATCAAGAATCGTACCTTTTCTGACTCTAGTTTCCAAAATACTCTCCAGATCAAGTATACTCTCCAGAAGTCTCCAACGCAATCACTGCCTTTCTTTTATTATAATTCTCTGATCCTAGCAGCGTGTCAGTCCCACCTATCTTCCAGTTCCTTTTTTCGCCACAGTTCATGGGTTTTGTTTGTTTGTTCGTTTTGTTATTCTTGTTTTTTGTTTTCTGTTTTGCTATAGGGCACTTATGCTTGACACAGAGAGAGAAGGTGAGAAATCACTCCTCATGGTGATGGCCACACCGCAACCCCATCTTTACTCCCCTGTACGGATTTTGGGCATGCACATGCAGCAGGTGTTTTTCGAGCCACTTGGTCTGGGACCCCAACCGCTGAGTCGGCCATGTGGGATCCAGCTGCCTTCACCTCCAGCCTGCTGCCTCCATTTTTAATTTTTACGCTATTGGAAATTCCATCTATCTGTGACTTACTGTCCTCATCTATGAAATGGGGTACTCATACCTTCTGAAAATTAATGAGTGTAAAAGGACTTAGAGTTGTGTGTGGCCCAAAGTATGCAATATGTTTTAGTTACTTTATTGTTAGGCAGAGGTTTCCCAGAAAAAGTGATATTCTTGTTTTAGGCCTGAAAGAAGAATTTAGTCAAAGAGTACAGGGATGGAGAAGAATTTGCTTGGCAAAAGGAACAACGTGCAAACCCAGGAAGAGGGGTGAAAAAGCTTGCCAATGAGCTGGATGTTAGTAATTCAGTGTAGCTAGAATAAAAGGTAAGTAATATCAAAACAATTAGTTCAATGTAGTTGGCACAGAAATCTAGGGTGGAGAAGCTAAAGCTGGAAGAGGGGGCCTTATAAGCCGCAATAGACATTTTTTTCTTAAGGTAAAGATGGCTTCACCTCAACAGATAATTCAGGTGACTTCCAACAGGGGGCACCATCCACATTCACATTTATGTATCTATGCAACAGAGGGCAGGCAGCCCTTGGACTTGTGGAAAGCCAGAATTCCCAAAAAAACTCCATTTATAATTAAAAGGACGTTATATCCATATTTAATAGAAGTTCAAATGATATTTATCAGTATAGAATGTATGCATTATTGTGTTTCAATTTTATTATTTTTGTTTTTGACACTCATCTTTTTTTTTTCTTTTCTACCAGAGACGTGGATTTATTGAGTAACTACATTGCTGTGCCCCTCCACATTGCTGAGCCCCTCAAATTCTGTAGTGGTGTTCAAGCGGGATCCTTTGTAAAATCATAGTGGATTGGAGTAGTTCACTATCAACCTTATTAGCCATAAAATTTTTTTTTTTTTTGAGAGGTTTTCACTATAGGGCACATGCGCTCGCCAGACAGACAGAAAGAGACATAGAGACAGAAAGCGAGAAATAATACCCCAGAGGGGATGGTCACGCCGCAATCCCTTCTCCTCCATTGTCCTCTCGGGATCTTGGGCATGCATGCACACGTGCCCTGCGTGAGTTTTAAGCCACCGGGTCCGGGACGCGAACCACGGTCGACTAAGTGGGAGTCCAGCGACATAGCCATTACGCTAACTGCTGGTTCCCAGCCATAAAAATTTTTTTTAAAAAGCACCCAAAATCCAGAAGATAGTGCAAAAACCCTTATTTTTTCTTTGGGTAGTCCATATCCATTGAGCCTCAGATAGGCACTCTCCAATTCCATCTTGTCTAATATCCTCTAATATATATATATATATATTCACTTGGGAAAAAGTATTTATATATATGTATGGAGGGCTTCAAAAAGTTCATGGAAAATACTTATGAAAAAAGTATGCATGGATTTTGACAATTTTTGGCACCAAGATAAACTCATACTTAAATTCCATTTTTCCATAAACCTTTTTTCAAAGTCCCCTCATACATACCCTTTGCTGGTGTCTGTCATGGTGAAGACCTTGAAGATATGTACCTTAGAAGTTTCCAAGGGGAGATCTTTTTCTAGTTAATCTGAATAGTAACTGCCTCTCTTAGAATGCTAAAAGAATTCTTCCCAAAGCAGGAATAAGGATAGAAAAGGAGTGAGTGGAACTGTTTTCATTCCACGCTAATTGGTATTTACCCAATAATATAAAGAAGTTGTTCTTTTTTTTTGAGTTGCCTTTATAATACAGATATTTGCCATGGCAGACTGACTGAGCTACCCCCTCAGTTCTTTTTTTCTCAAGTGTGAGTAAAGCTTTTGTTTGCTTTAACTTGCCTCATCTTTTGCAACCCAGTTTTATCATTTTTGCAAATTTGCTTCCATTATTGACTTTCATTATTGTCATTTCTGTGATGTGTTAGTGTGACTTTTAAAATAAACAGAATTATGGGACCAGCAGTTAACGTAGTGGCTATGTCGCTGAACTCCCATGTAGTCAACTGTGGTTCAAGTCCCGGACCTGGTGGCTTAAATTCACGACGGGCGTGTGTGCGTGCGTCCCCAAGATCCCAAGAGGAGAATAGAGGAGAAGGGATTGCTGCATGGCCATCCGCACAGAGGGTGATTTCTCGCTTTCTGTCTCTCTGTCTCTGTCTGTCTTTCTGGTGAGTGTACGTGCCCTGTAGCAAAAACCTCTCCAAAAAGAAAAATTAATAGAATTACATATATATATTTCTACATTTTTGCCACAAGGTGTGTGTGCTCCTTGGAAAGAGACCAAGATAATGGGATAGAATTAGAACTACTTGATATTAATCTCTCTGAATTCATGCATGAATTTGGGTCAGAATAGGAAGGACCTATTTTGTTCAGTGTTCTATAAAAAACACTCAAGTTAACGCTGGGCTGTTTCCAGGTTTAAGGAGTGCCAAAGTTTGTGATGGAACTGTGACTCAAGGAATTTGTAGCCTGCCTTAGGAGTTTAGGTGTACTCAGAAGAAGGCCTGTACAGGCTTTGTGTTCATGGATTCAAATCAGACAGACCCAGTCCGGCAAGCTCAGAAGTCTTCAGTCTCTGAATTCAGCCACCTGAAGTCCAGCTGTTATTTACTATTCACTTCACTAAAACCAGAGTGACTCTCCCATGTGACTAAAAGGACATACCCAGAAAGTACTTAGAATCACTAAATGTCAATTCCTTCTCCCCTATTCTACCATGTTGTCTAGACACACTATCTCTACTTCCTTTTATCTCAGCTTTCTCTATTCTTGCTTTTCTCCACTGCCACACTGAAACTACCAAGGTCACTTATGATGTTCATGATACCAAAAATCAATTAACACTTTTCTAGTTTCATAAAATTAGGATTCTGGCGAGAAACAATTTAGTTTACATGTGAAATCCCTATACATCTTAAAAATTTACACAGAAGGTTATAAGTCTCTAATTCATGAGTTATGTTCCTCTCCACCAAACTCACAGCTCCCCCTAACAGTCAATTGGCCCCAAACATTGATAGTGCTGTTGTCGAGAAACATTGAGGTAACCTACCTGTACTGTTCTTTGCCTCCTATTTGTCACAAGGGCAAAAACTTGAAAAGTTTCAGTATTTGCAAATATCAAATATTTATGGCCTGAGTTACATAAGTACTGATGATAATGTGAAATTTGACCAGAAAAGTTGGCCACAAACATTTGACAACCTAGGTTTTATCCATTTCTCTTTGCATTTTATCTTAGAGAACAGTCTCCAAAATCCAAAAAGTGGCCTAAATATTAGCATATGTTTGTTCCTTCTTAGTGACAATGTGAATCTATGTATGAGATTGTGTACAAAATAAGAACAAATTGTCTTCTTTTGACCAAAATTCTGAAATGTGTGAGACAAGTTAACCGTATGTTCAGTATGCCCTTTTGGCTGGCCATGTAGTACAATGGTTAAGCACGGTGCATTGGGAGCTGGATCACGCATGGGTGACTGAGGTAGGGATGCCAGTCCCAGTGGCTTGTAGGACATATGGGGCATGTGAGCCCCAAATCCTTAACAGTGTGGAGAGGGGATTACACAGGATGACCACACCCTGTTGAGGTTGCTTTTTTTTTTTCTCTTTCTCTCTCTCTCTAGCAAGCACTGTGCTCTCTGACAATTACAAAAACATAAAAAATAAATGATCTTTAAAAAATATGCTATTTGGGGCCAGCAAATAGCATAATGGTTAAGGTACTGGGCTCCCATATGGCTGACCATAGTTTGAATCCTGGACCTGGTGACTTGCTTTCTCACTCTCCCATTCTCTCTCTTTCTGTCTCTCACTGATCAAATTGGAAACAAATAATAATAAATAAAATAAAATAAATAATTATTTTTTAAAAATGCCTTTAAAAATATGCTTTTAAAATAATTTTCTTAAGATGATTTCAGTTACTGAGATAATTGCCAAAAATTAAAATATAGCTACAATCACTGTCAGGTGAGAGTATTTTCAGTCATTGGTCTGAAAATGGGCTGGACTAGATTGATGCTAGATTTTACCTTTGACATTAAACCATCCTTTTCAGTTCATTGTTGATTACCAATTTTCCAGTAACTGTTTCTTCAGTTCCTGTTTGATAAGGTTCAAAATCCAAAAAGTGGTTTAAATATTATCATACTAGCCTCAGGTCAGAGGACATGTGTACTTTTCAGCAACATCACTTTCATGAGAGTGCTCATTCACTACTCATAAAATTCTAGTAGTCTAGCTTTGTAGTTATAAAATTTCTGTTTAACAAATTATCAAAATATAATGCTTTCATGGTATATCTTTCCTTTTTTAGAAATATTTTTCTTTTATTTATTCCTTTTTAACTTACCACAGGGTCTATGCACTCCTCCACAGAGAGATAGAAAGAAAGAAGGAGAAAGCAACTCCCACCCCCGTGGGGCATGGTCACATTGCACTACCTTCTCCAATTCTCCATCCTATTGTGACAATTACAAAAACATAAAAAATAAATGATCTTTAAAAAATATGCTATTTGGGGCCAGCAAATAGCATAATGGTTAAGGTACTGGGCTCCCATATGGCTGACCATAGTTTGAATCCTGGACCTGGTGACTTGCTTTCTCACTCTCCCATTCTCTCTCTTTCTGTCTCTCACTGATCAAATTGGAAACAAATAATAATAAATAAAATAAAATAAATAATTATTTTTTTAAATGCCTTTAAAAATATGCTTTTAAAATAATTTTCTTAAGATGATTTCAGTTACTGAGATAATTGCCAAAAATTAAAATATAGCTACAATCACTGTCAGGTGAGAGTATTTTCAGTCATTGGTCTGAAAATGGGCTGGACTAGATTGATGCTAGATTTTACCTTTGACATTAAACCATCCTTTTCAGTTCATTGTTGATTACCAATTTTCCAGTAACTGTTTCTTCAGTTCCTGTTTGATAAGGTTCAAAATCCAAAAAGTGGTTTAAATATTATCATACTAGCCTCAGGTCAGAGGACATGTGTACTTTTCAGCAACATCACTTTCATGAGAGTGCTCATTCACTACTCATAAAATTCTAGTAGTCTAGCTTTGTAGTTATAAAATTTCTGTTTAACAAATTATCAAAATATAATGCTTTCATGGTATATCTTTCCTTTTTTAGAAATATTTTTCTTTTATTTATTCCTTTTTAACTTACCACAGGGTCTATGCACTCCTCCACAGAGAGATAGAAAGAAAGAAGGAGAAAGCAACTCCCACCCCCGTGGGGCATGGTCACATTGCACTACCTTCTCCAATTCTCCATCCTATTGGGATTTTGAGGACACATGCACAAGCATCTGATGTGTTTTTCAAGCCTTTGGGGCCAGGATTCAAACCACAGTTGCCCGTGTCTAATCCAGTTTCCTTAACTACATGACCAACCATAGTTTGAGTTCTGGACCTGGCGGCTTGCTTTCTCCCTTTCCCTTTCTCTCTGGTCAAATTATAAAAGAATAATGGCAAATAGAATTAATTAAATAGTTCTTTTTTTTAAAGGATTATTTACTTAATTTTACTTACTCATTTATTTAATTTGACCAGAGAGAGAGATGGAAAGGGAGAAAGCAAGCCACCAGGTCCAGGACTCAAACTATGGTGAGCCATGTAGTGCCTTAATCACCACACCACCTGCTGGTCCCTAGCAAATCAGCTTTAAATGTTCTTGTTCCTGGGACCAGCAGATGGTGTAATGGTTTTATTGCTGAACTCCCATGTAGTCAATCACAGTTCAAGTGCCGGACCCTGCAGCTTGAAATACACCGGGTACATGTGCGTGTGCGTGCACTCTCCTCTGAGAGGAGAATAGGGAGAAAAGATTGCAGTGCCCCCATCCCCTTATTGGGAGTGATTTCTTGCTTTCTGTCTCTCTCTTTTTTTTGTCTGTCTGGCAAGCGCGCGGGCCCTATAGCAAAAATCTCTTTTAAAAAAAGTTCTTGTTCCTTTTCAATTATATACAAAATAAAAGTTCCAACTCCTTAGCATTCAATGCCATAGACAACCTGTCCTCAGTCTACCTTTCCATATTATCTCCCCTGGCCCACATGATCATGCATTTGGCAACAATTTATCTAGGGCTTAAGTATCTTTTAGGCACTGTGATAAGTTCTGGGATGTGTCGCTTTTGACTGGCCTTGTAGTACAGTGGTTAAGCACAGTACATTGGGAGGCCAGGTTCCTATCTTCATGGAACTTATAAAAGAGACAAATGAAGAGGCGATTACAAAACCAACCATCCTAACTACCAGCCACACTGACCAGCATACCCAGAGACTTGTAATGCAGTATGTGTTCTTGCATGCATTTGGGCACAGGCTGGAGGAAGTCTTATGTCAGCAATAGCTTTATAATTTCCTTGCCCATTCCTGGTTATTGAATGCTTATTTCTAGCCCAGAGTTCCTGGAAATACCTCAGCATTTGAGAGATTGCCTTGAGACTTTGAATCTGCTTTAAAAGGGTTGGTACAGTTTTTGTGGATTCTAACAGACCTGACACATTCCATATGGAGCCCAGGGTGGTAGTCCTCTTCCATGTTCCTTAATCAGATCCTAAGATGGAGAGAGATTCTCCTCCATGTGGTTTACTGAGAGACTGCTCTTGAGAATATGTAAGCAATGAAGAGAGCAGGCAGGAAAGGAGAAGCTAAGCAAAAATGTGGTATCAGCTAAGGTCTAGATTCAGTATCTTGTAGGCACTCTAGAGTCAGAATGATACTGCCAAATTGTCTCACTTGGTAGGAAGGAACCTAGCCTGTTGTATCCCAGAATCCGTCAGTTACGACTGGACCGATATCAGGGAGAGAATATAACTTTCAAGGTATTTCTGGACAGGCTATCTTCCACAGGTGAGGTAAATTACCTGGAGAAACATGCAGTTAGGAAATTTTAGCAACCAACACTCACAGCATTTGTAGAATGCCTGGTAAAGGGGATCTGGTCAAGAGACCAGCAGGTGGCAAAGTGGTTATATTGCTGGACTCCCACATGGCCGACTGTGGTTCCAAGGCCTGGATGTAGCGACCTGAAAATCACACCAGGCGCATATGCTTATGTGCCCAAGATCCCAGGAGGACAATGGAGTTAGAAGGGATTGGCCATGGACACCCCAATGGGAGGTTGATCTCTCACTTTCCCCGCTCACTGTCTCTGTCCCGCTCTGGTGAGTGCACATGCCCCTTGGCAAAACAAACAAAAACACTCTAATAAAAAGGGAAAGGAATCTGGTTAAGGTGTTAACTGTACCTACTACATCCTAAAAATGTGCAAGCTGGACCAGCCAATGGTGTGGGATTAAGGTACTGGATCCCACATGATGGACTGCATGGTTTAAGTCCTGGACCTAGTGGCTTGAAAAACACAACAGGGAGGTCAGTGGATGGAGTAATGGCTACATTGCTGGACTCCCATGAAATCGACTGTGGTTCAATTCCCAGACCTGGCAGCTTAAAACCTACACCAAACATGTGTGCGTGTATGCCTTCTGTCACTCTGGGTCTCTCTGTCTATTTGGCGAGTGCATGCGCCTTATAGCAAAAACCTCTCCAAAAAAAAAAGAAAAAAACAATCTCATTTTTTGTTTTTAGTAACATTTCTTTTCACAAAAATATTTCAATTTCTTACTAAAATTCAAATTGTGAATTAAATTGCAAAATCCACCTAGCAATATCTATCTTATGTTTTAGCTGAAAACGATTTCAGTCTTCTTTCTGTAAGTTCCTTCTTATAAATTATCTCCAGAGAAGGAAGAAAGGGGGTGTTCTGAATTAGTATCACTTTATGGATGGCCATTGAAGTTGATGGTAATAGTCATGATGCTAATTAGGCGAGTTAAAATGGAGATCACCACCATAATTTTAGCAACAGGACAAGGTCCCTGCCAGTACACATGAACTTGGACTTTTCAGTAGCATGGTCTCTTGGACACCTAACTAGAAGATGATTATGAGTAAAAGGAGAGAGGTCATGCCTATAAGGGTCTCATTCTTCTGAATGCCCAAGTGCTTGCTTAATCACACCTTGAAACCCACATATTCCTTTTTTAAAAAGAATAATGATTTATTTAATTTTATTTATTCATTTATTTTAATTCGACCAGAGCGAGACACACACACACACACACACACACACACACACACACGCACAGAGTGAAAGGTGAGAGAGCAAGCCCACATATTTGGGACTTGAATCATGGTCGGCCATGTAGGAGTGTCCAGCGCTTTAACCACCACGCCACCTGCTGGTCCCTAGATCCACATATTCTTGCCTGCCTCTTCTTTCAGGATTAGAGAATGCTTCATTGACAGGCTTCTGTTGATAATACTCTGCTTTGGTTCTTCCTCTTCTGCTTTATAATACTTTTGGATACCAGTAAACTGCAGTCTTTCTTATCTATCAGTGGTTGTGGCTTAACAGTACAAAAGGTTGGATAAGAACTGTTCTTAGTAAGTTAAACTTATATTTTAAACACATAGAGAAATATTGAACTCATTCAGGAAATTTTTCATGAAAAGAATTTTTTTTCCACTTTAATGTAAAGTTCAGGTCCAACATCCTAATTCATCTTTTCTTATAAGCTTGATTTTGTTTCAGGCTCCCTTAATTTTATTTTTAGTTTCACGTCTTTGTGTTATATGGTTCTTAGTAATATTGACATAATTTAGAGTTGAATCAAGTTATAGACGATGACAATTTTTCTTACAGTAAAGGTTAGAGTTTATTCATTGGATGAAGACCTAAAGCCAGCCCAAAGAGAAGTCACCTTAACTTTTATAGTGAGTATATCATTAACTTAATCCAAAATGTAACCTTGATATTTCCTTTACATGAGTAAAAAATTTTCATTATTATAACTATAGTTATATGTGGCATCAATTTATTCACTATTTAAATCCAACAAGTATTTTTCTGCATTTACTGTGTATACAACCTAGTAATTTTATACTTTTATTCTAATTGACATTTTGTGTATAAATTAAATGTTAGTTGGAATATATATATTTTTTTTTTTTGAGAGAGATTTTCGCTATAGGGCGTGTGCGCTTGCCAAACAGACAGAGAGAGACATAGAGACAGAAAGCAAGAAATCACCCCCCAGGGGGGATGGTCACGCCGCAATCCCTTCTCCTCCATTCTCCTCTCAGGATCATGGGCACGCACGCACACGCGCCCGGCATGAGTTTTAAACCACCGGGTCCGGGACGCGAACCGCGGTCGACTACGTGGGAGTCCAGCGACATAGCCATTACGCTATGGTTGTTTTGATGGTTTCATTAAAGAACACGTTTTGATGACTTCCATCTGTAAAATGGGTCAGTTAATCAGTTTGTATTCTCTTGCTATCTATGAGGCAAGGGCAAATGTGGCAATGATTATAGAAGTATAAAATATGATACCTGTGAGAAGAGTACAACATGCATTATAGTCTCATGACAACCTTACAGATCAACATAGGCCCAGCTGTGGTGGCATATGCTGGATGCTGCTGTTCCACAGACTGAAACTGTATGGGAGGTCCAGTTTTATTGTGGCCCACCCTAAGAAGATTGACACAATGGCTTATGCCTGAAGTCTGAGTCTTTTGGTAGACTAAAGTAGAAGGATCTCAACATGGCAAACACTGTCTAAAACAACAACAACAAAAACATACACACACACACACAAAGATCAGTGTAATTATTATCCCTATTTTATAGATGAAAAGGCTAAGAGTTAGAGAAATCAAATAGCCACTGAGATATAGTGATAATAATTAGCTGAATTAGGATTCAAACCTAGGTCTATCTGTAGAGCCTTAACACTTACCTTCTCTTCATTTATTTGGTGGATTATGAGGTGTGTCATTCTAGGAGCATTCACATTTGGGAGATCAGACAAGGACACATAATTATATAATAACACTTGTATAATATAGTAAACAAAATAAGGAGTGATATGGGATGAATAGACCAGGAAGGCAAGCTGCTGAGGATGATGGCTCCCTCTCTGGAGGAAATTATTGAAGGACTAGGGCAAGTCCTATGTTGGTCCATAATGAATACCATGGAGAAAATTTGATAGGGAAGCTATCAAAGCAGAAGGAATAGAGGTCTGCAGCCAGGAGGAAGCAAGACATGCAGACAGCCATGTGGCTTAGTCCCCACAGACTGGCTCATAACACTTAAGGGAGAGATGTGGCAGCTCTGGTGTATTATTTTGCATTTGCAGAGTTGTAGTGGGACAGACAGATTCAACTGAACCTATCATAAAGGTGAATATCTGTCCTCATAGACCCTACCATGCCCCTGTTAGAATTCCCCATGAAGAAAAGACATGAACAGATCAGGAACAATTGCTGTGGCAAGTCCAGATGTGTTGAGGTTTGATATAAAGTCAATAATGAGCTAAAGGAGACTTTTGGCCATGGCAGTGACATTTTGAAAATGGTATTTGAGACAAATTATTCTAGAAGTTCAGGAAAAAGAGAGATGGGGAAGGTGTCCACTGGAAATTTATTTAGCATTATCTTACATATTTACTGTACTACTTATGCCCATTCAAAATGTGCCATTGTGTCTTAGAAAGTAATCTTTGTTAACAAGTCTGACCAGTGTGGATTGTGGCCTCAATGCTAGGCCAGCATCACATATGTTTAGTTCTAACAAAGTTTCTTAGAACATATTAGTGAATATAGCTATTAGAACTACCCATCACATATTATGTTTATGTGTGGGTTCTGTATTTATAGGTTGTTAAGAAACATAACCTTGTATTTTTGTCTTCCTTTTCACTTGAAGGATCCAGAAGGGTCAGAGGTTGCCATGCTAGAGAAAACAAATTACACTGGAATTATCACTTTTCCTGACTTCAGAATTTCTTCTAATCCTAAGTATTTTAAATAATTTGTTGGTAAAGTTATTTCTCTTAAAAGCAGTAGAAGCACCTGGGGTTATTGAATAATTTAGTGGAACCATTTATATAAAACCGAAAGGTGTTGATTTAAAGAAATCTTGGTTTTGGCTATTCTTATCAGGCCTGGTGAGTAGCCTGACCTAAGAAAAGGTACTTGGACTCTTCTGCATCAAGGCAGAAGTCTTGATATAATACTACCAGCTGTAAGCATCAGGCTAGACTGCTCTGTTCACAGCAAAGTCCAGTGTAGTGGACACTATGGGAATGTAGACCCTCTGTCAAAATGTTGAGAGCACAGTAGAAGAGGGAAAAATAAAAAAGTACAAATAGATGACATCCGCTAGCATGTGTTTAATATTCCTTAGAAATTTTGAAAATTTCTCTGACATTTTAGTTCATATTCCTAGAACTTGGAAGATATTTTACAGTATTACTTCGGTCTTTATATTGTGTAATGCCTAGAAAATGTAACACTTCAAAAGGTAAGGGAACTGACATTTATGGCTCTTTTGCTATGTGCCAAGTACTCTGCAAGATCTTTATTATTTCCATTTGCAAAATAAGTAAACTAAGGCTCAGATGAATTTATAGACTTGTTCAAGGTCATATAATCATTAAGTGATGAGAATGAAATGGGAACCTAGATCTCTCTGATGGCAAGCTCATTCGTGCTCTTTGCTTCTATCATACCACCCCTCTAAAAATCATTTCACACTGACCTTGAGTTGTAGGATTTCCAAAACTATACATTTGTATAATTTAGATGAGTTTAACCTGATCAAATAGTCCTAGAAATGTAGTCCTAACTTTCTGGCAAACTATATAGAATATATATTTAGTAATATGATTATGTTTCAAGATTGGTTCATCAACTGAATAATTAGCGATTTAAATGAAAAATATTTTCTTGTCAAATATATACTATGATAAACTAGAGAATCAATAAAATAAAAACAACGGTGTCTTTAAAAATAATTATTTATTTAATTTCATTTATTATTATTATTTAATTTGCTAGAGGACATGTGTGCTCATCAGAGAGAGAAACAGAGATGAACTGTGGTTGGCTATGTTGGGAGTCCAGTGCCTTCACCACACCACCTGCTAGTCTCAATTAGTGTATTTTTTTAATGCCTATTTTTGTTTATAATTTTAAAACATATTTCAAATATGGCATACTAATTAATTTTATGCATAAATCTAAAGCTACTGTCAGGGTCATCAAAGCATGGAGCTATGGTCAAGGGCTTAAGAGCTGAAATGACCGAACTGTGTCCCAGCTCTATTAGCTTTGTGTCCCTGGGAAAGTTATTTCACCTCACTGGGCCTCAGTTTTCTGATGATAAAATAGGGGTAATAGTATAACCTATTACATGTATGTTTGTGAAGACTGAGTTAACACATGTAAAAACATTTGGGAAAGGACTTGGCCTATACTGAAGTGTTCCTTTGAATATTAGCTCTAATCCTTGGGTGGATTAAAGATACATTATTTGATGATACCTAAAATTTTAAATATCTTGCTTTCACAGATACGGTTTATGGACAATTAAAGCTAAATACAAAGAGGACTTTACAACAACAGGGACTACATATTTTGAGATTAAAAATTATGGTAATTTCTTATAAATAAGATTTCCAATGTATCTTTTAACAAATTATGGTAATTTCTTATAAATGAGATTTCTAATGTATCTTTTAAAAAGTTGTCATCAATAATTTTGTAGAATTAAGACTCAGTAAAGAATAAAGAGGGACCCAACAAGCTCTACACTGGTGACCTATGTACCTGTTACCATTTTAAAAAATCTACAGTGTGCATGAGAACTAACTGCTGATTTTCAAA
>NW_006159775.1:0-40252 GCF_000334495.1 Tupaia belangeri chinensis
AAAAACAAACAAACAAAAACTTGGTGATAAGTGACAGTACAGAGTCTGGTCTTAAAATAATACAAACTCAGGGTGAGCAGATGTTGTAATGTTTATGTAGGTGGACTCCCACATGACTGACCACTGTTCGAGTCCCAGACCCAGAGGCTTGAAACTTACACAGGGCATGTGTGCGTGTGTACATGCCCAAGATCCCATCAGGAGAAGGAAGGAGAAGAAATTATGGAGTGGCCATCCCCCCAGGAGGTGATTTTTTTTCCCTCTTACTGTCACTGTCTCTGCCTCCCTGGCGAGCATACACACCCTGTGGCAAAAACCTCTGAAAACAAACAATTAAACAAACTCATTGTATTCTTCCTGCTTATCAACTATCTTCTATTTTGCAGCCCCATGTTGAGTAATTGCAACTGTGTTATCATTTCTAACTGAGAACATCTCACTTATTTGACTTCTGACCAAAACAATTATTTGATATTATCAATTTTGTATGTAAGACATTGGATATAGCAAATATTGGGACAAAGGTTTTCTTGGGGGGTTTTGTTTGTTTTGTTTTGTTTTTATTGCCAAAGGGTATGTGCAATCATTGGGGGAGGAGGAAGGAGACAGAGAAAGAGAGAACCCTCTAATGGGCCCTGTTTATGCTTCAATCCTTTTTCCTCCACTTCTGCATCTCAGCAGTATTTGGGGCATGCATGTACATTTACCTAGCATATTTATCAAGCTGCCAGAGCCAGGATTCAAACTGCAGTTGGCTATGTGGGATCCAGTTCTGAATGCACTATTGTACTACAGGGCTGACCCAGGACAAACGTTCTTTTTAAATTCTATGTTTTAGAAATGCAGTTTTCCTTTTGATGTTTCCCTGGGAGATTGAGTATAAAAATGAATTCATTTAAATGTTTTTTTTTTTTTAACATGAAAGGTTGTATGTGTATGTGGTTTATTTTTGTTTATTTTTTAGTTTATTATAAGTCATGTGTGCTTGCCAAAGAGAGGCGAGAGGGAGTGAGAAATCATCCCCACACCAGTAGGGGTTGGCCACAACGTAAGCTCTTCTCCTCTGTTCTCCTCTTGAGATTTTGGGTGTGCATGTACACATGCTGGGAACCGGGACTCCAATATTGCTGTCTGCCATGTGATATCCAGCTGCCTTTGAGTACAAATGCAATTGAGGTAGCACAACAGAAGCTATCTGGCTCTTATAAAGGTTACACCTAGAAACAAATAAATGCAACAAAATGATACTGTTATTTTGATTTAAATACAAATAAGATACAGTGGGGAAAGAAAAGAAGGGGTATTCAATTGTACCAGTGAAACTATTAGGATTCTTTCATAAAGTATTATACATATTTAATTCAACAAAATATTAAACAAATTAAGTTAATTGAACAAAGTAGCTATAAAAACATTTTACAGTTATGCAAAGAGAATTTTTTTGTGTTTAAGTAGTTTCAAGTTTTTAACAGCCAACTCACTTTTAAAATTAGGTGATTTGTTCTTTTTCCTTCATTTCCTATTTCTTTCATTCGGCTAACCGACAAGTGATTCAGCGTATACTTATGTGTAGTGTGTGTGTGTGTGTGTGTGTGTGTGGTGAGCAGGAAGTCTTTATTACAATATGAGACATGTAATAATAGCATCTTGAGCATTCTACTCCAGACACAAGTAATATTTAAAAATTTGGTTGATAGTAGAGTTGTGTTTAGACTCAATATGAAATCTAACTGGGAGACACTGAGTTGTTCACATATGCTGAGAGCACAATACTTACGATTAAACTAAACAAAAAGTCTATTCTTCAGAGAGCCTGGAAGCATGACATGAAAATAGTTGCTTTCTCTCTCTCTAAGTTAATAATCAGATATTGTTATAAACTGAACATTTATTTCCTCCTCCTCCTAAATTCCTATATGGAAATCCTAACCTCAGTGCAATAGTATTAGAAAGGGGGGGAGCTTTTGGGAGATGATTAAATCATGTTGCAGAAATAGAAAGAGAGAGAAAGAGAGAGAGAGCGAGAGAGAGAGAGAGGAAAAAGCACAACCCGGGTGGGGGATAGCCATGCCACAATTCCTGCTCCTCCATTCCTTCTTGAGATTCTGGGAACACAAGCACATTCACCCTGCATGTTTTCAAGCCACTGGGTCCGGGACTAGAACCAAGCAGTTGACCATGTGTAGTCCTATACAAGGTACAGAATAACTGAATTATAAAAGTCAAATAAGACACAAGATTTAAACCTTCTTTGCGTGTTGGCAGTAGTTCAGAAGAAACACACTTGTTTATGTTATTTTGTTTTACTTTCCTAATGTAAGAAAAACAAGTGTGTGTTTAAAATATAAAGAACAACTTTTTCTGGGGTCAGCCATTGGCATGGTGGCTGGATCCCACATGACTGACTATTTGATTCAAGTCCCAGAACTGGTGGCTTGGAAATCATGCCAAAGTGCACTTGTGTACATACCCAAAATCCGAAGAGGAGAATGGTGGAGAAGGGATTGCAGTGTGGCTATTCTTGCTGAGGGATGCTTTCTCATTTTCCCTTTGAGTCTCTCTTTAGTGAGCACACATTCCCTGTAGCAAATTTAAGGATAAAAAGAACATGTTCTCAATGCAGGGAAAAATATAATTGTACTTATAAACTGTTTTATATATACAAATTTGAGCTTCTATGCTACTTTATTTCTAATACATAGCACTATATATGGCACAAGAGATACTAAATTAATATTGCTCGGTTAATGCTATTTTACTATTCTTGGAGTTAGGCCATGGAACCATATGAATGCAAATGTTTCTATGATGAAATATTTGTTGTCTTTCTGTAATTAAAGTATTTGGGATATACTGCAAGGAGGAACTCAATAACAAATTTTGCTTGATGATGTGTATTTCAACAAGGTAGTAATATTCTCAAGAAAGTAACAGAGTTGTACTTATTGGGTTACCAGGAAAGGCATGACACAGGTTTGCATAGAAAAACAGAAAAATGCATCATGACTTTTCTGATGATCTATTAACACTACATCTAAAAAGTTTAGTAAAAAATACAGATGTGGGAACCAGCAGTTGGCGTAATGGCTACGTCGCTGGACTTCCACGTAGTCGACCGCGGTTCGTATCCCGGACCCAGTGGCTTAAAACTCACGCCGGGCGCGTGTGCGTGTGTGCCCAAGATCCCGAGAGGAGAATGGAGGAGAAGGGATTGTGGCGTGACCATCCCCCCTGGGGGGTGATTTCACGCTTTCTGTCTCTATGTCTCTCTCTGTCTGTCTGGCGAGCGCACGCGCCCTACAGTGAAAATCTCTCAAAAAAAAAAAAAAGTCAAAAAAAAATACAGATGTTTGGTTGTTCCCATGCCTTATGGTTAAGGCAACTGAGTTCACATTACCAACCACATGGCTCCAGTCCCAAACCTGGCAGCTTGAGAAATACTCTGGGCATGTGTATACGTGCTTGCCCAAAATCCTGAAAGGAGAGGGAGATGAAGGTGAAGGGATTATAGTGTGACTGCCTCCTATTGGCAGGCTTTGTCCTTTCCCTCTCTCTAGTGAGGGGACTTACCCTCTATTAAAAAAATACAGGTGTTTGCCAATAGCAGATATATGAATATTTAGAAAGTTATGGATAATTTAAAAAAAAGAAAAGAAACTTATTCATTGGAACCAGCAGGTGGCATGGTGGTTAACGCACTAGACTCCCACATGCTGACAAGTCTTGGACCTAGCCGCTTGAAAATCATGCTAGGTGTATGTACCTTTACACCCAAAATACTGACAGGAGAATGGAGAAGGGATTGCAGGGTGGACTTCTCCTGGGGGGGAGGGGTGTTGGTTTCTCACTTTCCTTCTCTCTGTCTCTTGTCTCTCTGGTGAATGTACACACTCTATGGCAAAAATCTAAAACAAAACAAACAAAATACCTTACTCATTTATGGGCTATCCCATGGTATGGTGGCTGGGGTGCCTGGGTCCTGCATGGCCAAGTGAATAACTTGAGTTATGTTTCTAGTAGATTGAAAAACACACTGGGCACAAGGGCGTACATGCCCAAAATCTCAGAAGGAGGGAAAAATTGAAGAGAAGAGATTATGGCATGACTATTCCCCATGGTGGGGGTGTGGGAGGTGGTGCTTTCTCAGTATCCCTCCTCCCTCCCTCCCTCTCTCCCTCCCTTCCTGGCTGGCTCCCTTGCTTGCTCCCTCCCTCCCTCTCCCTCCCTCCCTGTCTCCTTCCTTCTCCCTCATGAGCATAGTCTCTGGCAAATAAAAGGGGGAGAAGAAAAAATGACGACCCAGGTTAAGTTGATTGACTTTAAATTTTGCTTTTGTTTGCAACTCAGATAAGATTAAGGCTGTTTTTAGTCTTTGCTTTTTTTAGTTTAGGGAATTTTCCAGGCCTAGTCTCCATTACTTTAATTTTGCTTAGACAGGTCCTCCATTTTGGTTATCCTCTCAGCAAGTGGAGAGTGTGACCAGATAGTGTTACTCCCAGTTACCACTGTTCACGTAATTATTGGAATGAAAGGTGAGGTCCGTACTGTCATCATTAGTAGGTACACCAGCTGCTGGTCCCCCGGATATTTATGTTTTTATATTCATGCCTTCCCTCCACAGTTCATCCCTTCACAGCTGGAATCTCATGGAATCCCCGTTAAAAACTGGTAGATTGGGACCAACAGTTAGCATAATGCTATGTCGCTGGATTCCCATGTAGTCAACCATGGTTCGAGTCCTAGACCCGGTGGCTTAAAGTCACGCCAGGCATGTGTGGGTATGTGCCTAAGATCCCGAGAGGAGATGGAGGAGAAGGGATTGCAGCATGGCCATCACCCCTGGAGGGTGATTTCTCGCTTTCTATCTCTCTGTCTCTCTCTCTGTCTTTCTGGCAAGCTCACGCCACCTATGGAAAAACAAAACAAAACAAAACAAAAAAACTCTCCAAAGAAAGAAGAAAACAAAAAACCTGGTAGATTGTACTTCATGTGTTTTTACCACTAGGTGGCACTAGTGATCAAAATCCCCAAATGGATGCTGGCCTTTTGGGGTGATAGGAGGGAGAACCTTGTCACAACAATTTTAAGCTTCTTATATGAGGGTCCCTGCAGTTGGAAAAAAGAATCTGCGTGTACGCTTTTCTCCCTCTGAAAGCACAGAAAAATGTAGTCACATAGGAGAGACTAGGAGCAAGCCGTAAACACCAGATAGCTTAATAAGTAGGAAAGGAGTCAATGAATCTCTTAAGTTTCACATATGTGAGATTCAGAACTATATGGTGAATAGATTAAAAAAAAAGTTCATGAGAAAATGTATTTTAGTCCTTAGATTAAATTAATAATGTCTTATTAAAATGGCAGCTGTTGTCCCATTTAATAACCTAAAACCACTGTTCAAAATCACCTGCAGGGAACCAGCAGTTAGCGTAATGGCTATGTCACTGAACTCCCACATAGTCGACCATGGTTCGCATCCCAGACCCGGTGGCTTAAAACACGCTGGGCGTGTGTGCGTGCATGCCCAAGATCCCAAGAGGAGAATGGAGGAGAAGGGATTGCGGCCTGACCGTCCCCTCTGGGGGATAATTTCTTGATTTCTATCTATATGTCTCTCTCTGTCTGTCTGGTGAGCGCATGCGCCCTATAGCAAAAAAAAAAAAAACTCTCAAAAAAAAAAAAAATCACCTGCAAGTAGGGACCAGCGTTGGCTTAACAGCTGTGTTGCTGAACTCCCATGTAGTTGAACGCAGTTCGAGTCCCGGACCTGGTGGCTTAAACTTACGCCGGGCGTGTGTGCATGCATGCCCGAGGAGAGGGGATTGCAGCGTGGCCACCTCCCCCTGGGGGGTGATTTCTCACTTTCTGTCTCTCTGTCTCTCTCTGTCTTTCTGGCGAGCACACGTGCCCTATAGCAAAAACCTCTCCAGAAAAAAAAAAAAATGAGATTTTGATTTGGGAAATCTCAGGATGATATTCAGTAAACACTTTTAAAAATCACCTGCAAGTTTGAAGCTTACTTAAATGTCTTAAAGATACTGTGGATTCCAATCATAACAACTTCCTTGTTCAGTATCTAAAAATTTGGACAGAGTTACTAATGTGTTATATCTTTGCCTCTGTAACTGTATCAAGAAGTGACTCTAGTGCACCCAAGAAAGAAACTGGAGAAGTAATCCTTCTTTATATTCCAGGGATTTGAGTTGGTCACAGAACACTGGTCACTGCTCTATTGTGAGTTATTTTGAATTTAGGGCTTGCTCCTAATATCTCAGAAAAGGATTCTGAGCTATCCCACAAGTTGGGATGATTTAGCTATATGAAATATTTCTGTGTATCCTATTGAACATTTTTATTTTCTAAGAACTGCCAGAACTCTTGGGTCATCGGAAAAGTCATGGTGTATTTTCTTGTTTTTCTACGAAAAACTGCATCCTGACTTTCCCAATGACCCAACATTAGAACAAGTTCACTGTATTAAATGTTCTAGAAATATGTACTCTTCGCTTCTAAGATGTTCTCATTTGTCCAGTAATTTGTTTAGAAAAGAATACAGAAGCATGAATATGAAATTTATGGCAATGATTGCCTTGGCACTTACATAATATGAGTTTATCTAGGAACCCCTCTCTCACAATGTCTTTTTGTGCTGTTATAACAGAGTACCTGAGACTGGGTAATTTATAAAGAACAGAGATTTCATACAGTTCTATAGGCTGGGAAGTCTAAGGTCAAGAGCCTGGCATTTGGCAAGGGCTTTCTTGCATTGTCATCCATGGCAGAAAGTGGAAGGACAAGAGAGGACAAGAGAGGGGGAAAGTGGGCCAAATTCATCTTTTTAGCAGGAGCCCTCTCCTATAAATAATTCCCTCTTGCCATAATGACATTAATCCATTCACGAGGGTAGTAGAACCCTCATTCTCTAATTGTCTCTTAAAGGTCGCACCCCTCAACACTGTTGTGCTAGGGATTGAATTTCTAACACATGTACTTTGGGGAACCCTTTTGGACCATAGCAAGATGTTCCCCTGTCTCCTCAGCTTACTCTCTGAGGCACTAGCATGGCAGAGTAGACATCTAGTCTGCTTTGTCTGGTGAGGCAAAAAAAAAAAAAATCAAAACTCGTGGCCCTGCTGGCAGACCCTAGTGCCTTTCTAATACGGTCTTACAGGTGATTATCAGTCTTCTTATTTTAGGGATCTGAAACATGGCACTATAAGACTTCAAAAAGTTTATAGAAAAATAAAATTATGGTACATGTTTATTTTATCATGAAAAAATTTTAAAATCCATATACAGGTTTTATAATATGAACCGTCCATGAAATTTTTGAACACCCCCATCAAGTCTCCAGTGCTTTGAGCCATACCCTGGACCCTTTTCCCCAGTCCTGATCTAACACTCAGCTGCTTTGTCATTTTTAGAAAAATAACTGTACCATGCCTGAGGACATGAAGAACTTTTACCTGATGACTAACGGCTTCCACATGACATGGAGTGTGAAGCTGGATGGTGAGTTAGCTTCTTGCTGTAGGGGACCATTTCCCTGGCTGAGAGGTTGGATAGGATAACTCCAAAGCCTCTTATACTTACTGAGTCTGGTTCTGGATGGTTTTCTGGGTGCTCAAGTCCCGTGTCCAGAAGCTGTAATTATCTTCCAAGCCTAACGAATACCATTATTGCCTCACCCTCCACTATCCTGTGCTGCCTAGGCAATACTGTACTGGAAACTCAGTTTACAGGCACTACACAAAAAACCTGAGCCACCTCAAACTTAAAGCCTCTGAGCCTTCTGCCTCAGAACAAACCCCTCAAAGTAAGCTGCAGTGAGAGCCTCCAGTGTTCGCAGGAAGAGCAGAAGGGCCAGTTATCTCTCTCAGGCTCCTTCCTTAGTCTCACCATCATGAATACCTGGGATCTAATCCTCAAACCAGAGCCTTTCATTCTCTCTCATATCACCTTAGCCTGTGTCACCAACCCCCTCATTGTGCAGGCTGTCATCGTATAGCATGACCACGGCCTTATGCAGTGGCACTTGGTGCTTGCCACCTCCAGAGTCAGGCCTTCCGATTTCTTTTTGAATGCCACCTTGTAAAATTTTCGTTAAGTCCACCTTAATATTTGCAGTAAGACTCTTCATCACCCATGGTTCCCAGTTCCTTTTTTGCAGAAAGGTGGTTGTTGTGGGTCATGTAATGAGCTATCTTCTTTCCACCTTACATCAGGTCCTCAGCCATGGGACCAAGCGATAGCTGGGCTAAAGTTACTCAAGCATAAACCATTATGCTGTAACTAGTCTGTTACTCTATGTAATTCTCTCTTTTAATGTTCCCGTAGAACACATCATTCCACTGGGCAGCATGGCCATTAACAGCATCTCAAAACTGACTCAACTCAACCAGTCTTCCATGTATGCACTTCCTAATGCACCAACTCTGGAAGACCTAGAGGATGATATACATGAAGGTACCTGGTTAGAAATCAACCCACTTGTTCCCTTTTATAATAATCAGAGCCATGGAAAGACAATGTGACATTATAATGTGTTCCTTTAAACTAAAATTCTTCCCCTTTATAAATTCTTGGACCCTGGGAGTAAAGTAAACAAGTAGTATCTATCAACAAAAGAAATTTTCATACAGAAAATGGCCAGGGTTGGGATCTTTGTTTTCTTGCCATCACCCAAGTTTAGTGCTTCTCATGTAGTAGGCACTTCATGAATACTTGGTGAACAAATGAACGTTTTAGATTACACTTCACTCAGCATTTCAGTATCAGGAAGATTCGAGGAATATGGCAGTCTAACTACAGTTCCTTTTCTCTCTATTCCTACCTCCAAGCTCTTTGGTACTTCTGAGTGAAATGGCTTATAAGTCAAATTGGCATCTAAAACTCACAAGCATTGGGCAGGAGGGAAGACTTTCTGTCAGTTACAGTACCTAACTAGTGGTTTATTTTTATCCTGACAAATCTGGAACTAGGCTGGTGTAGCTGCTTGAAAAACCAAATGATAACGTCTCTTTTCTGGCTTTCCACTGCACCAATTTTGGGGTATAGTTTCCATCCCTGTAGTTGAAGATTGTAGACTATACCTCCAGGCTTCAGGTCTATGTTCCTGGTAAGGAAAAGAAGAGTAAAATGCAAAAGGCAAAAACAGTGACTCTTGGTAGAATCTCTCTCTTTTTATGAGGAAAACAATAGTTTTCTCAGAAACCTCTACCAATAATCATTATCCAGAAGAGCCAAAAAGTTCTCCATAGCTACAGATAAGTATGAGGAGGTAAGCATTTTTAGTTGCATGGTACTGCCTCCTCATACAGAATTGGAGTTTAATTTTAAAAGACAGGATGAGTCATGAGTATGCAACTAGTGTTCCCAGTACAGACCTTAAATTTCATTGAAGTCCTGGCAAAGAGAACTAATTTAAGACTTTCTTCCTTATCTGGACAAGCAGTTAGAAAATAGTAGCAAAAGAGTCTTAGAGTGAAGACTGGAAAGTGATGGACCCTGGGAAAAGCCTGTTACTCAGAATGGAATCCCCAAGAGTGAGGACAAGGTCATACTACCTTTATATGTGTGTGCTGGGGCTTCTCTAAAAAGCAAAGATGTAGTTAAATGGGTAGATGAGATTTTAATTAGGAACTTAAACCTACTCTAGTATGACTATACAAAAAGAGGATATTTGGGGCCAGCCAGTAGCCTGGTGGTTAAAGTAGCTGGATCCCACATGATGGACTGAGTGGCTTGAGTCCCAGACCCAGCAGTTTGAAAAATATATCAGGTACACGTGCATGCATGCCCCAAAGGAGAATGGAAGAGAAGGGATTGCAGCATGGCCATCCCCTCCCCTCAGGGAGGGTGATTTCTCACCTTCCCTCTCACTTTCCCTCTCTCTTTCTCTCTCTCTCTGATGAGGGTACATACATAATAGCCAAAAAAAAAAAAAAAAAAAAAAAGAAAGAAAAAGAAATTTGGACAGAGGCACACATAGGAGAATACCATTTAAAAATGGAGGTATTATTTGAGGTAATGCCTCTACAAACCAAGAAACACCAGGAACTGCCAGCAACCCACCAGAAGCTAGGGAAGGGTGTAGAACAGGTTCTTCCTCACAATTCTCTAAAGAAACTAACTCTGTGAACCCTTGTTCTCAGGCTTTTAGCTTCCAGAGTGTAAGATAATACCTTTCTGTTGTCTGAGCCACTTAGTTTGTGGTACTTTATTGTAGCAACCATAGCACATTAATATAAGGAGTGTTCCATCAATAGAGTGTAGAAAAGGAGAAAGTAAACTATCTCCTCCAACTGTAGTAAAGAAATAGTAAACCTTGTTGGGAAAAACAGAGTGTGTTGGTGTAACAGTTTTCTATTGCTGTATAACAGATTACCACAGATTAGAATGACTTAACACTTCACAGATGTACTTATTATTGGTTTTATTTATTCATTAACAGTTTGCATGAGTTAAGAATTCAGCTCTAGGTAAGCTGGCTCCCCTGCTTAGGGTCATACCAGGTGGAAATCAAAGTGAGCTGGGGCTATGAGCTCATTTGTGGCACAGGGACTTTCTCTAAACTCATGGTAGCTGACCATTTTCAATGTCTTACACTGTTTGCATCTTGGCCCCGGTCAGGGGTCACTCTCGGCTCTTTTAGGCTTCCCTCAGATTCTAGCAACAGGACCCTCTTACAGTATGACAACCTACTTCTAAGCCAGCAGGAAAATTTCTCTGTAGTGTGCCACAAAAAGAGTCTGTCTTAATGTAACCTAATCAAGGGAATGACTACCCATTAAATATCAGGTTCTGAACACACTCAGAAGGGAGGAAATTACATGTATACTAAGGGTCCAGAATGTTGGAGGCCATCTTAGAATTCTGTATACCATTTGGTTAGGGAAATAATGCTCTGCTGTTTTCAAGTAAGGATAGAGTTGTATAGGTCTAATTGTGTACGCCAAAACAAAAAAAGGAGGTACATAGTAATAAAAGGCTACACTGAAATCACCAGTCTGAAAAGGGGACTGTTAATCAGCATGAGTAAAATTAAGAAAAAGGGAAGAAAAGAAACAGTATTATAAAATAATTAGGAAATATAACATTAAGATGAGAGGGATAAAATAGATCAGAATCTTATCTATTGGTTGTCAGAAAAGTCATGCTGTTTTTTTTTTCTGGTTTTCAGTGCAAAATGCATCATGACTTTCCCAACAGCCCGATATATGTTTTGTAGGAACATACTTAAAATAAACTGATGAAGCAACTTCCTTTTCTTTCTTTTCTGCTAATGGCAAGTAGGTATTTCAGAGTAGCCTTCCTACTGAAGACACTGAAAAGCAGGACAAAAAAAATTTTTTTGAAGAGGTTTTCACTATAGTGCGCGTGCGCTCGCCAGACAGACAGAGACAGAGAGACAGAAAGTGAGAAATCACCCCCCGGGGGGATGGTCACACCGCAAACCCTTTTCCTCCATTCTCCTCTCGGGATCTTGGGCACGCATGCACACGCACCCGGCGTGAGTTCTAAGCCACTGAGTCCGGGATGCAAACTGCAGTCGACTACGTGGGAGTCCAGTGACATAGCTATTACGCTAACTGCTGGTTCCCAAGCAGGACAAAATTTTAAAGTCATTTTCTGGAGGCCAGCTGGTGGTGTGGTGGTTGTGGTGCTGGATTCCCACATTGCCAACTACAGTTTGAGTCCTGGAACCAGTGGTTTCAAAATCATAGCAGGCACATGAGCATGCCTGTAAAATCCCAAGAAGAGAATGGAGAAGGGATTGTGACATGGCCTTCCCCCTGGGGGAAGTGATTTTTCACTTTCTCTCTGTCTCCAGCAAGCATGTACACCCTATGCAAAAACCTAAAAAATGAGAAAAAGAATTATTTTGCTAAAAGTGTCAAAGAGCTAAAAAGATGATGAGTTGAGATACAAGATGAACGTTCAGAAGACAGAAATCCAGGGAAAAGGCTCAACATGTGGACTGGCTTTTGCCTAGAGTAATTGTCCTTTCCAAAAGAGGCATTGAGGCTTCTAAAAAACAGAATCAAATCCATTTGTGAGCCACAGGAATAAAATGAAGACTAGGACCTACAAAAGACAGCACTCAGAAAAGCCACTCTGCCTTTGAATTGGCCCTGTGAGGAGCTGTAGCCTTGGAGACAGGATGAACCAGAAGTAGTCCCCGTATACGTAGACTGAAGCTTAGGTATGAATCATCTCTGTACCCTAGAAATGTTAAGTCCTCAAATTAGACCAAATCGATCCCAGATTATTTCCTTAAGGATCTTGAAGAAATAGATAAAAATTTATTGTAAAGAACTATTTTCTGAAATTGTTGAAATGGTTGCACAACTCTGTGACTACGCTAAAAACCATTGAATTGCACACTTTAAACAAACTTAAATTATATCTCAAAAAAACTTATAAAAAAAGAAACCTTTGAGCCAGCTAATGGTATGGTAGTTAAGGTGGCTGGATACCACATGGACAACTGTGCAGTTAGCATCCTGGACCCTCTGGCTTGAAAAACAAGCCAGTTGTGCATGTGTGGCCAAGATCCCAAAAGGAGGAAGAAATGGAGAAGGGATTGTGGCATGACTATTCCCCATAAGGGGTGTTTATTTCTCTCCCTCCCTTTTTCCCTCTCTCTGTTTTGCTCTCTGTCTTTGGTAAGTGCATGTGCCCTCTGGCAAATAAAATTAAAAAGAAGAGAGAGAGAAGGAAGGGAGGAAGGTTGGTTGACTTTTGAGGAAGCTAATATCCTAGACCTCAAATTATTTTCATAAATAATTTTTCAAAAAGTAATCACTACCAAAAAATCACTAGGCACATAAAGAAACAATCCCATGAACAAGATTCAGTACCAGTAACAAATAACAGGAAGAGGACCACTGTTACTCCCCAGGGTGACATTATTAGACACAGACTATAAAACAGAGTGTGCTAATGCACACGTGGAGAGTAAACCAAACTAACATTTTAGGGAGAAAATAAAAATAGTGACATTGCATCACAGATGTGACCCCCCCAAAAAAATTCAAATATTAACGTTATAGTTCTGATAATGGAAGCATACCTTTTACTAGATCCGAGCTTTTGCAGATAATATCTGTACTCTGGAAAAGTTTAAAAACAGTTAACCTAAAAGGACTGAAGAGTAACCAAATGCAGGCAAGAACTAGAATGGAATCTACAATTGGCAGAAGTAAAATAGGGTGAGTTTCTATTTTTACAACTTTTCACCTGAGGATAGATACCTCTCAGCACCTGACAAGGCTGATAAAATAGTATAGGAACCTCTAGTCTGGACTTTTAATTTCATCCAAGGTGGATTAACAGGGGCCAGATTTATTTTCCTACCTGGAAGATACAAACAACAATAAACTGACAAAATATGTAAAACAATGATTTTTAAGATACTGACCATTAGGCAACAAAGGACAGTGAGCTCTGAGCAATGCGAAACAACGTGAACCCTATAATTTCTCAAGCTTAGTACCATGGAACAGTTTCCAGTTCACAGTGTAGACTGAATCCAGACAGGACCTATTGCACTCTGAGTTGAAAATACAGAGTAGAGAGTCCAAGATAGATCAAGGTAGCTAGTCTACAGGACTGGGTAATGAGATATTCTGTATAAAGAGAGAACTCCAGACATCCGCAGAGGGTCTTCTTCAGGTGCTCAGCAAAGAAATGATAAGCACATGCACGTGAAGAAACTGCCCAAGGCTGGGGATAAAATCACCCAAGGTGATACAGGGAGCAATGCCTGGTACTCAGGAACAGTGCCTGTTTCTAGATATGATTCACGCAGCATTAGGTAGAGTATTCAGAAGGGTCTTACATCAGTAAGGGTAATAATTAGCCTTAGATAAATGCTGCCCTGGTCCTGCCTAGTTTGTAAGAGAAGAGCCTAAAATATCTCTAAGTAACTTAATTATGTCAAACAACAAAGCTCAAGAGTATTTACAGACATATAGTGTTGTGCACTCAACAATACAAAATTGACTTTTGCTAACATCCATTCAGATGACCAGACATGCAAAGAAACAGGAAAATACAACTGCAATAAGGAGATAAATGGAAGCAACTCAGAATTGACACTTTATGATTGGCATATGTTAACATTAAAGGAGCAGCAGGTGGCATGGTGGTTAAGGTGCTAGACTTCCCCACACAGCCAACCACAGGTCAAGTCCTAGACCCAGCAGCTTGAAAATCACACCAGGCATGTGTGCCCCAAATCCCAAGAGGACAATGGAGAAGGGACTGCGGTGTGGCCATCCCTGCTGAGGGATGATTTCTCAGTTTCCCTCTCTTTGTCTTTATCTCTGGCGAGTGTACATACCCTATGCAAAAACCTGAAAAAAATTGTTGAAAATATATTCCATATAACAAAAAATAGGTACAGACATGGAAGATACATATATTTCAGTGTATTTATATATGTGTGTGTCTGTGTATGCATACAGTCATATGCCACATAACACTGTTTCTCTGGTGAGTGCATGTACCCTCTGCAATTAAAAAAAGAAATTCTTTTTCCTGTTTTATTTCAGATCACTTCGATTATACTTTCAAGTTCTCTAATCTTCTGCAATGTCTAAGCCACCATTTATTCCATCAGTGTATTTTCATCTCAGAAGCTAATGTTCTTTAGAAGTTAAATTTGGGATATACACACACACAGTCATATCTTGCTCAGTGACATGCATACATTCTGGGGAATGCATAGTTAGGTGACTTCGCCATGGCATGATCACAGAGTATACTACCCCTAGACAGACCTAGATGGTCTCCCAGATCCTCCACACAGCTGGAGTACAGGGCACCATCTCATGGGCCTACCCTTATATAAGTAGTCTGTGACATTTCTTTCCCCATTTTTTATTCCAGCAAAGTTGGCTGTATAGGTATGTGTTTGAGTTGTGTTTGTTTAAAAATTACCATGAACTTCTATGTTTGTAGTCAGTGAAGAGCAGCCAGAGAAGCCTCACTTTGACTCTCGCAGTGTGCTGTTTGAGCTGGATTCATGCAATGGGAATGGGAAAGTTTGCCTTGTCTACAAAAGTGGGAAACCAGGTGAGAAGCATTCACAAGCATTGTTGTATAAATAGGACCGTCTCGCCTGACCTCGCCTGTCAGCCATCACACAAATGGCACCTATCTCCCTCGCCCCCTGAGATGCTGCCAAGTCTCTTTCATGGGCCAAAGAAATCCTTTTGGTTCTCTTTGAGCATTCTCCCCTGGACTGATTATTAGTCTTTTTTTTTTTATTTTTATTTTTTTCCTTTTTGCCATCTTCATTTCTAAAATACTGCAAAACAGTCAGAGTTAGAATGATGGGTGAGTAAAAACTAACAATAATAGTCTTTCTGTTCATAGACGACTCATAGTAGGCTCATGTACTAGCTAATAAGCATCTATGAAACAATATCTGTTTCATATGAGGAGTCTTCAGAAAGTTCATAGAAAATGTGTATCATGATAAAACTATGTATAAATTTCAAAATGTTTTACACCAGAGTAACTCCTACTTTTTTTTTCTATGAGATTTTTGAAGTCCCCTTCTACTTCCAAATGTAGGCCAATTAATAGGAATAAAAAGTTGAATTACCGGTAGGCCAGCAGATGGCATGGTGGTTAAGGTGCTGAACTTTCACATGGCAGACCACAGTTTGAGCCCGGGACGTGGTGACTTGAAAATCATCTGGGGGGACCAGCAGTTAGCGTAATGGCTGTGTCACTGGATTCCCATGTAGTCAACCATGGTTCGGGTCCTGGACCCGGTGATTTGAAACTCACTCCAGGCGCGTGTGCGTGCGTGCCCAAGATCCCAAGAGGAGAATGGAGGAGAAGGGATTGCGGCATGGCCATCCCCCCTGGGGAGTGATTTCTCACTTTTTGTCTCTCTGTCTGTCTCTGTCTCTGTCTGGCGAGCATACGCGCCCTATGGCAAAAACCTCTCAAAAAAAAAAAAATCATGCTGGGCACATGTGCTTACATCCCCAAAATTCTCAGAGGAGAATGGAGAAGGGATTATGCTGTGGCCATCCTCTAAATAGGATGATTTCTCACTTCCCCTCTCTGTCTTTCTCTGTCTCCAGTGAGCACACTTACCCTATAGCAAAACCTTAATAAAAATTTTTAAAAAAAGGTGGATTACTGGACCATAATACCCTAGATGGGAAAAAGGCTCTGCTCTTGAACAGCAGCTCCCCTCTGGCGCCTAACATCACTTAGTTCATGTCCTTGATTCAGGATTATGAAACTACAGAGCTGGACAAGGCCAAGCACTCTTGTAGCTCTGTATCTGATAAGGGTGATAGTATCTGATAGTATTTACCTTTGGAAGAAGGGAGAGATCATCTCCAGCTGGAAGAATCTTTGCAAAGTAGCTACGAGCTGCATCTTGAACTATGGGTAGGAATTAGATATGGGATATGGGGTGAGAACGTTGGTGGGAGAAAGGGGGTAACCAAGCAAGGGGACCAAAAAAAAAAAAAAAAGTTGTGCTGTGTTAGAGTACAACTGATGTGGGGGAGAATGACAACTATTACTGATTCAGTGAATTGCGTGGTTCGTCTAGGGGATGAGGAGAAGATGAAGCTAGAAGGCCAATTGCCCTTGCTCATGTGGAGCTCTGAAAGTCAAGAGGAGGAGTTTGGACATAATGTGAAAGACAGTGGGGAGTCCTTCAAGGTTATTTAGCAGAATGCCAGGATTCAAATTACAATACTTGTGACCACAAGCAGTTTTGAAAAAGGAAGAAACTAGATGATGGAGGCCACTTAGAAGTTACAGCTGTCTCAACAGCAGATGAACTAGGATAATCTTGAAGTACTGATAGTAAGAACGAAAGGTCAGAAACAGGTGCGAGACAGGCGCTCTGGTGTGGTAGTGCCTGCTTTGGCTCAACCAGGACTTCACACAGCACAGGCAAGACTCTCAGGATTGAGCTGCTCTGGGCTGCTTCATGGTCGTTTTCATAGCACTTCTGATACCTGAGAAAGACCTCTTCAAAAATGCCTGAGCCAGGCCAGCCAGTGGTGTGGTGTTAGGGTAGCTGGAGCCTACATGGCTGACTGTGCGATTTATATCCTAGACCCATCAGCTTGAAAAACACATCAGGCCCATGTGCATGCATGCCCCAAATCCTGAAAGTGGAGGAGTTGCCGTGTGACCATCCCCCATAGGAGGTGCTTTCTTACTTTTCTCCTCTCTGGCGAGTGCACTCACCATCTAACAAGTTAAATAAATAAATAAATAAATAAATAACCTGAACCATTCAGAGTTCTCTCCATCAGGAAAGATGAGACTATAGTGTGTATCCACTGAGGAACAACAGAAAAAGAGCATCTGCTTAGATGGCCCGCATGTACTTCCAGACGGTCAGAGCCCAGCAGATAGATCCATCAATTGATCAATCAAGAATTTATAAAAGAGTATCAAACGGACATAAAAATGGCCACAGGGGAAGTCAGAAGGGGAGAAACTAACTTTTACTATATTTTTCATCCTTTTCGTTATTGTAATTTTGTAAACCGTGAATATATATTAACTTTATAGTTAAAAAGAAAAAGCTTTAAGCTATCCCTTATCGTTTATTTTCTTTGCTATTTCAGCATCAGCACAAGACACTGAAATCTGGTTTCTAGACAGAGCATTATACTGGCATTTTCTCACAGATACCTTTACCGCCTATTATCGCCTGCTCATTACTCACCTGGGCCTGCCCCAGTGGCAGTATGCCTTCACCAGCTATGGCATTAGCCCACAGGCTAAGGTAAGGGAGGAACACCTGTTACCTCAATTGTGTGTATCGAAATATTCCATGGAAATGATTAAACTGTAGTTTCCTACCTTCACCATCAGATTCAGCAGATTGGGGCGGGGGGCAGGAGGTGGCACCAAAAAACTCACAGTTTCAATAAACAAAGCAGGCGATTCCAATAAGTAGACTAGTGATAGTTAAGTGGTTTCCAAACAGCCAACTGTCAGAGTCACCTATAGAGTTCATTTTTAATTAAACTTTACTGAGGGGATTGAGTCTGATTGATCAGCAATACATGCATATAAAGAGAGTGGAAAGTTAGTCTTATTTTCCTATACTCCCAGTGTTCTCCCAGAGGCAGCCACTGTTACCCACTTTCTTACATACTCTTCCCAAGGTACTCATTGCATCTACCAGGGAGATTCAGAAAGTGAAGGTAGAACATTCATATTATGAAAAAGCTATGCGCAGGTTTCATTTTTTATTTTTGCACCAAAACTAATTTCCTTTCAGCTTTTTGAAGTGGCATTGTAAAATATGCACGCATACGTTTTAGGCTTTCTTTCTTCGAAATCACAAGTATAACGTACTATTCACATTGTTCTGTGTCTTATTCTTTTCAGTTAATACTCCATCTTGGAGCTCATTACGATTTCGTACAGAGTTATCTTCTTTTTAATGGCTACAGAGTATGCCATTGTATGGATTTGCCTCATTTAAATTACAGGTCTGGGCTCCGTTTCAAATAAACAGATGCCAGGTAATACTGATATACAACCTGGTTCGAGAAGACCAAGTGTAGCCGGAAGAACTTTTGACTAGAGTGAGCTAATCTAGACTGCCTCACGGTGGTTTTTCACGGCACTAAACTAGCAATAAATTATGGGCTCTTCTCCATTGCCACCCTCCTGGATATCCATCCGGCGAACTTCATGGTAACTTAAATGTTGCAGACTGATAGCATCCATCTGTCCACCTTGAGGTGGTTCTTATCAGTGAGAGGTTCTGTGCCCTCAGCTGCCTAGAGAGGGAAGAGAACAACACATGCAGCTTTGTTCAGCAGAAGCTCACAGGGGTCTTTTGTGGTGTACCCCTCCTGGGAGAATGGTGGTATGCTGCCAGAATCCACCCCATGGGGAAGCTGGTTTGAAGATAACAACTAGGAGTACACTGTCTCCTGGTGATTTGGAATCCAGCCTCTCAGGCTCAAGGCTTATTAGATCAGAAGAAAAGGGGGTAATCAGAGTCTTCATTCTCATTATGCATAAAGGTTATGAGACTTTATAAAAGTTTGACTGTCTTACCAGGATTGTTGGGTCAGTCTTTACTTTCACTTAAAGAGCTAATAGATTTTTGAGACTGTTTTTCATAAAAACTTGGATGCTTTTTTTCTGCCTCCTGTCCCCAACCTTCTGTCCGTCTCCCCACTAGAGTACAGTGAATGTCATTTCTTTGAATTGTGACCCTTTTTCTCCATTCTGCCTTACAGCAATGGTTCAGCATGTATAAACCCATCACCTACAACACAAACCTACTTGCGGAAGAGACTGACTGCTTTGTGAACAAGCTGGATCCTAGCAAAGTGTTTAAGAGCAAGAACAAAATCTTAATCCCAAAAAAGAAGGGGCCAGTGCAGCCTGTAGGTGGCCAGAAAGGGCCCCCAGGCCCTTCCACCTCTAAATCGTCCTCTGGCTCTGGAAACCCTGTTCGGAAATGAGCACCCCTACCTCCAGCTCCCACTAGCCCCACAGTGGCAACTTCCTTGCACACATGGCCCCAGGGGTGGCTTTCTCCCCAGATTCTGTGAGTAGAACCATATTCCTTTTCCCATCTGAGTGGCCAAAACCTGGACCTCTAATTCCCACTGACATTAGTCAGGAGTAAGTGAGTAAGTGCATACTAAAATCTCCCCAAGTGCCCTTCCCTCATACTTCTCACAGTGGGTTGTACCATCCTCTGCCTTGGGAAACATTGGGGAATTTTGGACCTTGCTTAAGTGGCCAAATAAATCTGAGAGCTTTCCCCTCATTCTGTTGGGTTGTTGGAAAAGTCCTGACACATTTTTGCATAGGAAAACAGAAAAAATGCATCATGACTTTTTCAACATTCCCAATACATCTGACCCTCAGTCCCTTAGCAATGATTAGACGATTCCCCCAAAGAAACCACTGGTTTTCACCATGAGACATCAGAACTGCACTGTTCAATTAGAAGCTGCTAGTCACATATGGCCATCTAAATTAAATTTTTTGAAAATCTCATTTCCCCAATTGTATTAACCAATTCAAGTAGTCATACGTGGCTCGTAGTTTCCATGGGGGACAATGCAGAGATCTAGGACATTTCTGTCATCACAGGAAGTTCTGTTGGATGACACTCCATCAGGATATACAGACTATTCTCAGACTAATTACATTTTGTTGTTAGATAATATTGGTATCTTAATTTGGCAGAGATTATAATGGTCCATGAGAACTCAGATGCAATTATATGTTATTTATATTCTTTACCACAAATCTATCTCGCTCTTGTACTTCGTTTTGTTTCCTTTAAAGTTTATCTTTCTCATCAGTGTCATATAAAGTTTCTTGCTTCCAGTTTCACGTTGAGGTGTGTTTGCACACTTGCCACACTTGTCTGTCTTATTTATCCATATTTAAGTACTTCTGTACATTATTCTAGCCATTTTGAAACAAAAAAACAAACTTTCAAACATTGCTTTGCAGGACTCTTCATAAAGAACTTTGATTAAAAAACCAGTTGACTGAGCACTTTTTAGTCATTGATATAGAGTGACTGGTTAATTGACGTACTGACATTTTGAGTAGATATGATAGTCCTCTACCTATAGCTTGAGGAAAGTATTATATTGGACCTTATTTCCTCAGAACTGTGATGAAACCAGTGTATATGTCATTTCCAACCAAGCAGCTTCCATGCTCTATTTTATACCTAAAGTAGGGAACCAAAACTATTAGCCCATGGGCTAAAACTAGCTTATTAGCTGTTCTTGTGGATAAAGTTTTATTGGGACACACACACATTTAAACAAACAAAAAAAAAGTTGTTAACAAAAGTTCTCTACCCTTTGTGCCTTTTTACAACTGTGAATTGTTTCTCTGCACTGTCTGTTCCCTGGCCATCCTTAGGAAAGCTTAGAACAGAGTGGGGTTCCAAGTATTCCTTTGTAAGTAAGTTTCCGCCAATTCAGAAAGGATTTCCCCAGGACCAGCAGATGGCATAATGGTTACATCCCTGGACTCCCATGTATTCGACTGCAGTTCAAGTCCTAGATCCAGCAACTTAAATCTCATGCCAGGTGTATGTGCATGTGTGCCCAAAATCCTGAGAGAAGAATGGAGGAGAAGGGACTGCAGTGTGACCATTCCCTAGGGGCGGGTGGGGAGGGTGATTTCTCGCTTTCTGTCTCTCTGTTGCTCTGACAAGCACCCACGCCCTATAACAAAAATCTCTCCTAAGGGAAAAAAAAATAATTTTCCCTTAGACTCACTGGGGGAGGGGTATGAAACCCCTAGCTGGCCTATGTATTCCTAATAGTTGATACTAGTTAAATCTAAACTTATCTACTATGTCTACGTGAATTTCTGTAGAGAAAGTTGCTCAGGTTTTCAGTTAGGAATGTCTTCCTCACTTCGCAGTAGGCAAAAAGCAGGAAAAGTGGAGAGTGACCCATCCAGCCTCATGGTTGGGTGGCTGAAGAATTTGTACTGAAGTCCCAGAGGCTGGATAATGATGAGTTCTGAGCAGTGAGGGGGAGAGCCTTGGAGCATCATCACACTTCAATCCCAATAGACTCACATGCCCTCTTTCCTGACTTTCTTCCTGTGCACTGCCTCCACCTGTTAATCAACCCAGAGTTTCTTTCATGACCCACTGAAAGCAATCCCCAGGATTCTCCAGCTGCATTTCTGCTCTGAAACTATTTTGTGCTAAGTTTTAAAAGTTTTGTTATGATTGACTGCAGTGATAAGATATTCATGAAAAAGGCTTCAGTCCTCCTACTTAACCACTTTCCATAGCCCGTGAGGAAAGCCAAGGTGAGTTGACCTTCAAGGATGGGGCAAACTCTTGCCGGCTGCCTCCCTTTTTTTATAGTAGTTCAAAATGTTAGTGCTCAGTAAGCCTTTGGCAGCATAAACTAAACTTCACATATACAGCTTATTCAATTGCCTTAAAATGTGCATGCACATCACCTATTCCAGTTTCTTTCTAGTAGAAAATGTTTAAAATAGTATCACCTCTTAGTTGCAATCCCAGAACTAACCATTTACAATTCAGCCTGGTTATTTAAACATTTTTGTGTATTTTTTAAAATGTAACATGATACTCTAAACATTTCCCTATTCTAGAATACATTTTGACCTTTAACTGCTTTAGTTTATTACCCTTCGAGCATTGTAAGTGTGCAGTAGTTCATGGAGTGGAAGGGAAAGAGAGAGAGGGACTGAGTTGTCAAAGAAAATAGCTAGAGTTTAGTCTTTCAGAAGTATTTTTCTGGCCAAAACGATCAAAGAGAGAACCAATAGAACTAGTTAACAAATTCCAGCATTTGGCTGCTTCTCCAAGACAAGTCAAGGTTTCTGGAGACTGAGAAGTCATGTTATTGTCCATTTTAGTAGCTATCTTTCCCTTAGTACTTGTTGAGCCCCAGAATTACTTCTAAATCAGTCTCAGTCCAAGCTCCACAAGTCAAAAAACAGAGGATCCAAGAGAACAGTGGTTCCCTTCAACTCAGTGACATTCAGAGGGAATCCTGAAAAGTCTGCCAAAGACGGGGTTATGAAAAGGAAAGGCTCAAGACCTGCCTCTGAAGGAGAGAGCAGGGAAAAGCCAGGCTGGCGACATAAAGTGCAAGATGCAGGGCACATGAGGCCTCTTGATCAAAAGTCGAAAATACCATTAAAGATAAGAAAATAGAATGTTCTTCCTTTCTTCCATGGTCTCTCTCTCAACTTCTGGTGTTTGGTTTTTTTGTTTTGTTTGAATTTAGTGTTTAATGCTATTTTAAGTAAATAAAAATTAGCATACATTTTACCATTCATCTTTATATTATGTAATTTCAGTTTAAAACGCAAATATGAGCATTAACTCATGCTGAATCACCAAAATTATACAATTTGTATTTCATAGCTTATATATACCTACTGTATGCATATGTATTTCATTCTCTCTAGAACTGAAGACTCGACTACACAAAACTAGCTTAACTAGTGTTATACTATGTCTTATCATGTGGACTGTCAGCACTCTCTACTTTCTGCTTCCTGGCGAACAGGGAAAGACTGAAAGAAAAGTGAAGTATGAGATGACCCATGTTTTCCTTTTTCCTGTCATCATTTTCAGCTTACGTGGTTGACTAATACAGGAAAGAAGGGGGGAAGAAAGGCTATAGAGTTCCTTGTTTATCTATGGTTCTTAGACTGTCATTACTTCTTTCTACCTTCAGAGCAAGTCTGGCTCAAATGGAAAGGATGGTCTCCTGGTGCCTTCCATACGTCCCATTTGGTCATAGACATAACATGCTTACCTTGTACTCACTCTGAATTTCTGAACTCTGAGGCATCACAGGTCCACTGGAGTTCTTTGCTCACAGCCTCACAGCTCTCTATGAATGAGATGGTAAGAAACAGTGAACACATACATTGCACAAATCTCCTCTGCTCACGTGTGTGCTCCATGGTCCCATCAGACTTCATTAACAGAATGCAAGCTTGGACAGAATTAAGAATGTCAGGGCCAGCAGGTGGCATGGTAGTTAAGGCGCTGGACTCCCACTTGACCGACCACGGTTCAAGTCCAGACCTGGCGGCTTGTGTTCTCACTTTCTTTCTCTTTCTCTCTGACTCTGGTGACATGAGCCTTGTTGCAAACTAAAAAAATAATTCTTAAAAAAAAATATTTAGGACCAGCCCTGTGGCATGATAGTTAGGGGAGCCATATCCCATATGGTTGATCAGGCAGCTTGAGAGACATGCTGGGTGTGTGCATACCCCAAAATGTCATAAGGATGGAGAAATGGAGGAGAGGGGATTGCAGTATGACTGAATCGCACTGGGGCACTTTCTTCCTCTCCCTGTCTCTGTACCAAGTGTGTGTACCCTCAGAAATGTTCAAATTGCCAAAGAATTCTTAATTTTTTAAAATATGTTACAAAGAATTTCAAAACCCATTCACCCAGTATGCATGTTGCTAATACAAAGACTCCGCTCTGCTGTCTGGGACCACATGGGAGTTTCGGGTTCTATTCTCAGTCCAACCTAAAAGCCAGACATGGTAGCATGCACCCAAAATCCCAGCGACTCCCAAGAGGATTGCGAGCTCAAGGCTGGCCTGAGCAACATGGCAAGACTGTCTATAAAAGACCCAGAGAGGGCTAACAGGTGGCATGGTACTTAAGGTGCTGGATGGACCCCACATGGCCAACCACAGTTCATGTCCTAGATCTAGAGGATTGCTTTCTCACTTTCCCTCTGTCTCTGGTGATTAAAATAAATAAATAAATAAAAATAAATATTTATTTTAAAGAAGCAGAAACCCAGACATGGTGGTGCACCTATAATCCTGCGGAGCTGAGGCAGGAGGATCGTCCCTTGGAGAGACAATCTTTAAAAAAATTAAAAAAAAAAAAAAAAGGGGGCTCAAAAGATCGCATAAGGATTAAGGGGCTAGACTCCCATATGGTTGACAGTGGTTTGAGCCTCGGACCCAGCGGCTTCAGAATCAATGCCAGGTGCTTGTGCATGCGTTCCCAAAATCTTGAGAGGCGAATGGAGGAGAAAGGATTGCAGTGTGCCCACCTCCTTGGGTGATTTCTCACTTTCCCTTTCTCTGTCTCTCTCTGGTGAGTGTACATGCCCTTAGGCAGAAACTAAAGAAAAAAAAAAGATAAGCAGTTCAAGACAGTGACAGAATAGTATTAAACTTAATATGTGTCCCTTATGTCTATGGGGCCGTGTGTGACTGCATAGGTCACCTGCCCATGAAGGGAAAAGGAAGCAATTCTCGCAAAAGACTTAACATGGAGGTCAGGTGAGTTAAATGGAGAGAAAACACCCGTAAGATTTATGTTTTGAAATGAAAGTAAGTAACAAGGCAGTAAGTTCTATTTTAAATCACTAGTCCAGGAAAAAAACACTATG
Organism: Tupaia belangeri chinensis; assembly: GCF_000334495.1. Lineage (NCBI taxonomy): Eukaryota > Metazoa > Chordata > Mammalia > Scandentia > Tupaiidae > Tupaia > Tupaia belangeri. The sequence continues at coordinate 24,931 of NW_006159775.1, forward strand.
TTGGAGCCACAGACAGGATAACTGGCAGAATGCCTTCCAGTACGTTGATGTACTTAAGACTGTGCATAAAGTGCCACATCATCAGGCTGCTTGCAGGGAAATAGCCAAGCCAAGGCCAGGAGTGTAAACGGGCAGCATGCACGTGATAACCCACAGAATCTATTCTTCAAAAATGCACCATTGTCATTGGAGTCGTGTGCAACGTAAGACACCCAGGTTAGACTCCAGACCTAGTAAGATTGTGAGGAAAAGCGTCAGGCATCAGGGTTTTTAATCCACTGAAATAGTGACAGTGATGCTCACTGAGTCTGAAATTTGTGACTTAATGGGTCTGGGTAGTTTTGATTTAATTGCATGGAGGAGTTCAAAATCTGTTTTTAATCCAATAAAGTACATATAATGACTGAAACAGAAGGAGCAAGGGACCTCTTAGTTTCTGTGTAAATGCATGTTTTTTTCTAAACTTGTACTATGGAGAATTTTAAACATTTACAAACAGATAGATTTGGTATAAAGAGTCCCCATATATCCATAATCCAGCTTTAATAATGATCAAATCATGGCCAGTACGCCTCAAATTTTACTTTATTTTTGAAATATTTTTTTTTCTGTTGGTTTTTAAGCTATATTTATTTGCATTATATTTTGGTCATTGCACTAGGGACTACAATATATATTACCATTTTTCTACCCAATACAGTACCCACTCACTCAGAGGGTCCCTGGTAGTCATATCTGTGCAATGTAATTCTGGCCCCTGCATTGCAATTAATTGTCCCCTGGGTGGGTACCAATCAAAGTAGGCTGTGCTCTTATCCATGGGATACTGTGATAGAGTGCCTTCTCCGGTTTAACCTAACTCAGACAGGATCCTGTTTTCCAGACAAGCATTCTCTTGTTAACACACAGCTTCTCTTACGGAGGTAACTGTAAACATCAAACAAGCTGTATTACAGGTGACAACTCAGACTAGTCACCCTTTTCCCCCTACTTCCTTTATAATGTGATTACAATTTTTGTCTGTAGCCATTAATTTTCTACACAACTCATCTGGTTCTGTTCTCCTGACCCTCACCTTCCTTCTAAAACATCAGCTGGGTTCTCTTGTGTCTTTATACCTATGGTTTCCCTCAAGGACCAGGTCCAATACCACTCAACTTTTGGTCATCATGCCTTCTCTGAATCTCCACTGGTTGTTGAGATGAGGACTTGGGTTACTCTGAAAAGCCATGCTATTGGTTATGGGATCCCCCATGAATCACTTAAACTTAAAATCAGCTAATACATAGCTTTTGTACTAAATCAAGAACTGCCTTGTACATAAACCAGTAAGAACAGTTGTGAAGACAGCTACTCCTTTAAAGGCAGGATACCTTAGTTCAGCTCACAATCTCTGTCAGAAGAAATAAGTTGTTAATGTTCCAATGTTTTGGCATCCAAACATTATCTTCCACAGACTGCCTCATGCCAGTTACTGGCTGTGACCCAAAAAAATGTTATCATACAGTGTGTCCTAATTTGTGGTTTTAGAAATGAGATCTTTGTAATTACATATTTTTATTCCCCTCAGCAACCAGCACCCAGGCCTTGTGCAGTACTCACCCTTGGTAAATGTAGAAAGCAGAAGAAATGAGACCATCTATCTGGATGTCTTCAATATCCAACAAATTTGTTTGCCTGGATAAAACTGTTGTGAGCAGGCCTCTCAGGTGATAAGGGTGAAATCTAGTAGTGAGGACCAGCCAGAGGGTCACATGGTAAAACCAATACCAGAATTGAAATGGTGCTTTATGAAGTTTTATAGCAAGGTGGATTTACCTGTTGTTGGAGATGCACGCTCTGCCGTGGTGTTTATCACAGTTACAAAGTTGTACTCCAGGTCTGATGTGAACTCTGCTGAGGCGTGGTCACATCTTCTAAGTGGGATATGTCAGGAAAGCAAAGTTTGCATTAATAGCACCAACCATCACTCAGAATTATCCTTTGAGAACAGGAATTCCCAAGGCTCAGAATGCAACATATGCAGGGGTAGGCATAGTTCCTTAGTGCTTCAAGTTCTTGATGGAGTAAATGGCAGTCTCAAATCATTCTATACATCATTCAGTTTAACATAAAACCTTTACGTAAGATGAATGAGCAGCAACCAAGCACATACGACAGTGTATTCTCTGAGGCCTGCACTGTCCAATACAGTAGCCATAAGTTAAATAAAATGTAAAATTCTACTCCTCAGTCTCTGGCCACATTTTAAGTGCTCAGTAATCCCTTATGTCTAGTGGTTACCATGTTGGATAGTGAATATATGGAACATTTCCAGAATGTTCCAGTGGGCAACCCTATCTTGACCATGAGTGGTTTGTTTTTACGTTAAAATTCTCAGAATAATCCTGCTGGAAAACCTTTATATTCAACAAGGAACAGCAGTATTTACCTAATTTTAAGATAGTTTTCTATGAGACCAGCAAGTGGCATAATGGCTATATCGCTGGACTCCCATGTAGTCTTCTGCAGTTCGAGTCCCCAACCTGGTGGCTTAAGTGCACATCGGGTGTATGTGCATGTGTGCCCAAGATTCCGAGAGGAGAATGGAGAAGGGATTGCAGCACAGCCATCCCCCTGGGGGGTGATTTCTTATTTTCTCTCTTTCTGGCTAGCGCACGCACCCTATAGCAAAGTCCTCTCCTATTTCACATGTTCTTTTTACGATCTTTGGCTCAGGAAAGTAAAGAATGACTCGGCATGCTGCTGTACATCCAGACTGCAGAATGGGCTGTGTAGGTTCTGGGCTCTGCTCCATTTGATAAGACCCCACAGCAGCTCAGCCTCCTAGGCCCCTGCATGGTCTCCAGCATGAAAAGCCATGAGAAGGAACAGATTTTATGTTTTCAACATCTTTGGGGGGAGGGAGGGAGGGAGGGAGGGAGGGAGGAATCCCTTCTCCTCCATTCTCCTATCTGGATTTTGGGCATACATATACCCAGCATGAGTTTGTTTGTTTGTTTGAAGATTTATTTATTCTACTTATTATTATTCTTCAGTTTGACCAGAGCGAGAAGAGTGAAAAGCAAGCCACCAGGTCCAAGACTCTAACCAGAGTCGACCACCTTAACCACCTGCTAAATCCAGCACCTTAACCACCACACCACCTGCTGGGTCCCCTTTCCCTCCCTGCAAAAATTTTAACCCACCTGCTCTGAGACTTAGACCACAGTTGACTACATGGATGTCCAGAGACATAACCATTCCACCATCTCCTGGTCCCATTTTCTGCATCTTAAAGCAGCTCATCTCTGCCCTCTCAGAGAGCAGACAGGCTTAGCTTTTGGATCACCCTCCTGGCTTCAGAAGTAACCAGTAAAAAAATTATACTCCTCAAAGTACCTAATATTCCTCTAAAGAGCAGCTAAATTGCTCCCCCCACCTTCCCTAATGTAAAGACAATGACCACCTTTGAGACCAACCAGGGCAGGAGCACAAACAGCTCTGGGAATAGTTCAAGTGTAATTAGTAAGGGAGAACCCTCATCCCTCAACCAAAAGCTGCAAGTAAGAGAAACAAATTGTTAAGGGACAAAGTTAAACCTCTAGAAAAACAGTTTACCTTTCCAAGGCTCCAGCTTGCAGCTTTACACTTTTCAACTTTATTTTGGAAACAAATCCAATAGGATTTAGGCAGAGGTGTAGATTGCATTAGAATGTCTGCACTTAAATGCCTGGTGGTTCCCAGAACACATCTGTTCCTGATTCTGGAATGTATTGTATTATGTGTATTGAGCAACTTAATCGGAAAAGCTAAACTGACCTTTGAAAATTTGATTCAAAGAGAGCATGGCCTTGATTCCTACCTTCGCAAACATACTTTTAGGCCATTTCAAAAGTAGGACTCCATCTTCAGTATTATAATATCAATCAAAAACAATACAAGCCAAAGACAAATTCAAAGATTTGTCTTGTATCTTCTTTCATCGATACAAGTCCATGAAGTTCAACTTAACCCAACAGTTAGTGAACTTCTATATACATGTTGATTTTGAAAGTTGTGTAAATTTCTACAACCTTTACAATCTTCCTTCCAACGAGAGAGAGAAGTTATTTTTTCATACCACCTGCTGACAGAGGGGTTGCTGGATTGGAACACACTTACTTTCATTGAAACTGCATTTCTGAGGATGGGTTGAGTGTGAATATACCCCATTATCTCCTTGACATTTTTAATCTTATGCCTAATCTTCTAAGCAAAGAAAGGCCTAAAGTTGATTGAATTGCTTTATTCATTAGGCAGCTATAAATTCCTAGCTGCTGTGTCTCACTTCTAGTAAAATAGCCTTCTCTAAATCAGTGTATCATTAAGAATGCCTCTTTTCAGGGACTTGATAAAGTAGCTACAGAAACCTCAGACGGCCAACTCTTCCTGTATAGCTAGATTTTAATTTTTATTTTTAAATTGGGATTTAAAAAAATACAGTGATTCCATTGAATACATGATTCAAGTGATTTTTGGAAAAGGGACTATTTCTATGGGTCGCTGAGAAGTCATGATTCATTTCTGCATAGAAAAGCAGAAAAATACGTCATGACTTTCTCAGTGACCTGATCATTCCTAGCCCACTGCCAGTCCAGAAGTATCAGGCTATCATCCAGTGGAATCCTTCTTCCCAGAGGGCAGTGCAGATTTAAAAGCATTTTAAGCAGATACCATTAGGGAGTAGGGTCTATCTCTGAAGGGAAATGAGATTTCTGGTTAGTTTTCTGAAAGAACAAAACCCAAGCTTTTGTTGACCAACTAAAGAGTCCACCCACTGCAGTGACCTGTTACAGTCCAGGGAAGCATGCCACTGGCACAGAGGAGCAGAAGGGACCCTGCTTAACTTGTGGATGATTTAATGGGATAACTGCACGTCCTCTCTGGAATATGTTTAAATCTGACCAAATCACATTTCCTATTTCTACCTTAACCAGACAACCTACCGATATGAAAAGGAATAGCAGAAAAGTGCAACAGAAACTGGTTGTCTAGCCCAGTGGAGGCCAGGCAGCTGAGTGCTAGAGCTTTGTAGACATGGGGATTAGCCACAAGCAAAGACCCTGTGGGGTCCAGCCCCTGAAGGGCTGTTTCTAGCACACTGGTCAGACAGCACATAAACTGTGGCATCACAGTAATTCCTCAGTCACGATGAGAATGTACTACTTTTCACTTCTAATTATCTAGCCTATTTAATCTTCCTACATGTAATGCTTTACTTCTAAATTACAGAAGATTCTGGAAATGAATCACTCCTGCAAATCTGGTAGTTAGGAGTCATTTCTACTGTGTAAAGCAGCTGAACTGTGTGATCTACAAATTCCCCAAAATGATACATTTTGACTTATTTAGGTGGAATCTTTTAAACTTACTTTTTTTAAAAAAAGAATTTTTAATTTATTCATTCATTCATTTTAATTTGACCAGAGAGAGAAAGCGAGAGCGCAAGCCACCAAGTCTGGGACTCGAACCATGGTCAGCCACGTGGGAGTGTCCAGCACCTTAACCACCACGCCACCTGCTGGTCCCCCTTAAACTTACTTTTAAAGATAATAAAAAGTGCTTACTGAGAGAATATAACAAATACATTTGCTAAATGTAGGTGGAAGAATGGATAAGCGTGTGGATGGGTGGATATAAGTATGGATTACCAGTTCTTAATCATCTATGTAAATTTTTTTTTTATGATTATAAGTCTTCGACGCAAAGAGCTTAGGTACTGCCCACCTCATATTCAACCTGGTATCTGAGTTTGGTCAAGGTGGTTCTGACTGGTCCCCCAATCAGCCCCACCCCATCTATGCTCCACATTTTGTGTCCAAGAGTATTCAGCTAGCAGCTGCCTTAAGAGTTCTAAAAGAATAAAAAAAATAAGCAGGAATTAGTGAGAAAAGCCTTGATATAGCTGTACTGCCTATCCTCTCTTCAGGGAAAGTGAGTCAACCTCTCTCATCTCTAGCTTCTTCATACGTAAGATGAAAATGTGGAGTGGCAATAAGGATTCAATGAAGTAATAGATATTATGTACTTACCTAGTGATGTCTCCAGTAAATAATATTTTAACATTTAAAAAAAATCACTCAGTCCATTTCCCCTCCATGAATTACATACTAAATAGACCTGTTTTTCCTGCCAGATAGACTGTTTTTCTTGACAAAATTGAGGACACGTTAACATCATATACCTTGACTTAAATTGCATACATTTCGTCCCTTCTCTTAGGCAATTAAGTTTTTTTATTTTTACCTCTCTCTCTGATAAAATTATTTGATTTTAAAATTTTTAAAAATTAAAAATCAGAACTAGCTGCCATGTAGGTAACAAACTAAAATCTTAATTTTAATTGATGACTGCCTTTCATGGGCAGGGGTAAACTTCCTTAGTAGAGGTATCATGACTCTCCATTTTCTGGCTGATCCTCCAGACTCTGACAGGTCCTCTGTCTCCTTCGCCTCCCTCTTTCTCTCCCCAGTCAGTGCATACACCCTGTCACACTCACACACACACACACAATAAGTTACTAATAGAACTGCAAGGATGAGTGGCAACAAGGAGAGAAGAAATTAACAAGAATAATCTTCCAGTTTCACCAAAAACTATTAAGCTTAAATATGCAGATTGATTTTTCTCTTAGGCTCTTCTAGGCCTTTGTGGTGGATATATTTCCCCAGTGGAGATGAACAATCCTAGGGGAGAGAAATGATCCATGACAGAAGGTTCTGGACTTGCTCCACAGTCAGGACTCACTGGGATTCTCACTGGTGCATATTGATAGCCCTTTGACAACTGTGGAGAGGGCCCCTGAGTTTAACTCCTATAACATGTTTGCCCTGCCTCTGAGTCAGTGGGCATTCCTTAGGTGAAGACAAGATGGGTAAGGCAAGCAATTCTCTCATACACCACTTCCTAATTTCCTCTCATAATACTGGGGTGAAAGAATGTTAAGAGGGACTTGGTTGTCCCCTCCTAGTTTTCAGGGTAGGCAAGAATCAGGCACAAGTTGGGGGACACACTATGAGGAAGGCTTTTCTCAAACATGTTCTGGTTGATAGTTAACTCGATAGTGATTACAAACCAGTTCTGTCTTAGGGAATTATATCTGGTTTTACTAATTTCTCAAAAACACCATCTAGAGCTGGCAGGGGGCGTGGTGATAAAGGGCGCTGGGCTCCCACATGGCCAACTATGATTCAAGTTCCAGACCTGGCAGCTTGACTTCTCACTTTCCCTCTCACTCTCGCTCTCACTCTGTCCCTGATAAAATTAATTAACGAGTAAAGTAATTCTTTAAAAATAAAAATAAATAAAATACCATCTAAAGTCTCTAAGTCCCACAACACTCCGAAGAAAGCAAGAGGTTGGGAGGAGTATAAAAAATACCCCGGTGGCCAGCTAGGACGTGGAGATTTAGGAAGATGTATCCCATATGGCTGACTACATGATTTAAGTCCCATAATCAGCAGCTTGTAAAACGTGCCAGGTGTGCATGTGTGCCCAAATGCCCAGAATCCCTGGAGGAGAATGGAAAAAAAGCGACTGCAATATGGCCATCCTCCCCTTGAGGTGCTTTCTCATTTTCTCTGCCCCCACCCCCCCACCTCCTAGCAAGCGCATGTGCTCTATAGCAAAATAGAGAAAGAAAAAAAAGAAATGAGTGGCTCCATGGTTTCTAATTTGTCCTGACATTAGAATCAGGAGGTGAGAATTTTTAAATCTTTCAAGTATTCCAAAGTCCACACTCTTGTCCAAATAAATCACAATCTCTAGCGGAAAGAAAGAGATATCAGTAGTTCTCAAAGTCCTCAAGTGAGTCAACTGTGCAGCCTAGGTTGGTAGCCACGAACCTACCTGATTTCCTTACTGCAGCAAGACGCCAAGTCGCTGTGGCATAGCAACAGTGTGATGCTCTACAATGCTGCATGCCCTATGGAAGAGCCAGGTTCAGCATCCAGTCTACTTGTTTATGCCAGACATGCAGCCATCATCTTGCCTGGCTGGGAATGGCTGGACCTAGACTGTGGTGTGAAGACCCTGTTAAGGAAATATGCCTCTCTCATATGTAAGAGCTAAATTAACTTAAAAAAAAATGCCATTCCCAATAAGAGAGACCCTCTTTACCTAGATGTAAACAAAAAACTAGTTGACCTTGCTTGCTTATTCTTAGTATTTTTTGATCCCTAAGGTTTTTTGATTCCCTCAGATGAAATTAACATTACTGTATTCAGTCACTTCCTTCTGAGAGTGACCTTTTATTCTAAACCAACAACTCTTAGCAGAATACCAAGGACCCCCAGAAGGGCTTCCAAGTATTCGTTCACTTAATGTTATGGCACAAATGCAGCTTCCTTCTGTTTGTATCTCATCAGCCCACATGATACAGATATTTTTGCATTCAATGCCAAGGCAAATACCTTCAGAAACCTATATATGCTTTTCCAGGAGAGTGAGTGCATAATCTCAAATGGCTGTAATACATAGGCCTAACTCTTGACAGCTGCATGCTCTCCTGGGGTGCTCACCCATCCCTCTTACATTAATGGGCAAGTGCCTGCTTGAAAGAGTTCCCTGTCTCAAACAGTGGGGATAGAGCAGAGGTGGAACACAGTCACAGAGGCCAATGCGGTAAGTATGTTCTGTTTGGCTCTTTAGAGAAAACTATTATTATCTGTGAATCAAATATACCCAGATTCGGGAAAAGCAGAGTCACAGAAGTTTTGAAAGGGAGGCAAAATGGAATAATCTTTCACTCCTCTAAAGTACACAATGTAATGTTTTACCCTCTTCAGGGGCAGAAGTTCTTCATGGGGAACCATGGGACCCTGAGCTGAGGGGCTTCGGTGGAGGATTTGGCCTCTCCCTGGACTCCAGCTCCCTCAGTGTAGCTGTATAGTTGCTGAGAGGCCCTCATAGCACCTTCCCCTCTAACCATAGCTCTTGATAACTATATGTGAGAACCCAGTACGAAATGTGAGATTCTGAGGGTCTCTATAAACGAGGCTTTACACTTCCATTTTGTTTTGGTTATTTAGAAAGTAATTAAGACAATTTTTTACATAAAAGACAATAAAGTTACAAATGGTTCAGATTATAAAATGCTACTCTAACTTACACTATAGCATCACAATAAACCATGTATGTAAGACAACTTGTATTACAACAATAGCTAACATGTCCTACAATGAGGACCAATACCTAATTAAAGCAGGAGTTTCAAAAAGCACAATGTTGGTGATACTCTGGGAACAAAATACAGCCCAAAGAGCCTGACAGTCATTCTGACCAAGTGCCCTTCTAATAAAACTCATGCAGGAGAAGACAAGGCCATGTAGATGTTTAAGCATACACCCAGGAGAATAAAAGCTCGTTACGACATTAAACTCTATTTATTTAGTATTTGAAACATGGTGTACATTTATGAATTTGTATAAACATTTAATACATCTAAAATCCACAACTGGTAAACAATCTGTGCTTTCTTTTGTGTACAAGTTTGGAGTTTACATCTGGATGTTTTGGTACTGTGGAGACCCAGTCTGTGAATCTCTTCAAATTGCCGTATAATTATCATAATGGTGGTGTAAGTGATTTGCTCCTTAAAAGGGCTGTTCCTTGCCCAGAAAAGGTGTCACACTTTGGAACTCAGAAACCAGGTGTCGAGGAATCAAAAGAAACACAGCTGACACGATGATGAAAGTATGTGCATGAGACTCCCGGAGATCCACATCAATGAGATGCACAGAACACAGGCCATGTGGTGACACCTAAAAATGAGCATTCCCTTTCTGAGCCATCCGATGTTAATGTCAAGTCCCCTACCACCCCACACTGGAGGACTCCCATGCTCGGCACTTCTTAGGGTACTCGGCGAGTGTCACAGCTGCAATTCCGAGGTCCCAACCAAGCCCAGGGCTCTGGCTTCTTCTGGAGTAAGGCCACTCTTCAGGGTCCTTCGCACTGTAGCAGCACATGCAGGTCATAGCCAAAAGGATGAGAAGACAAGGAGGTATTAGTGAGGTATATGGCAGTCAGTATACCAGTCTCCTCTTCTCCCCCAGGACCCTCAGGGAAGCCACAGGGCTCAAGCTCTGCTCTTGATGAAGCACCCTGAAAGCCTGACTGCTGGGGCAGGAGAAATCTTGAGGCTACATCAGGCTGACCACAAGCTGCACTGGCACTGACATAGAGGACTGGGAGGATCAGAGGGCCAAGGGCTTATAAAAGAGCAGAGAAAGGAGGAGTATTTCACAAGGTTTCTGAGAAAAGGGTGCAAACAGAAGACAGATGGCATGTTGAGACCCCAGCATCTATCCAGCAGAAGGAGCGTATCAGAGCTGGAAAAGTCATTACAGAGTATAGAAAAATATGAGTTTCAATGATACAAATTAGGTAGGGTAACTAGTGTATGGTAAGGAGTTCAGAAAAATCCAACCACTTTGCAAATCTGTGGAAAGAGGGAACCCCAGGTCTCACACAGAAAGGTGTTAACAGAACCCAGCGCAAGGGACAGCAGGGAGGAGGAGTCCTAGTCTCAACTCATCAAAAGGCTCTAGAGGCAATGGTTAACATAACCAGTGACCCTTATAGATAGAATACTTAAAATAACCTGTGTCCCTTGCAGAATGGACTCTCAGGAGCAAACTGCCCTCTTCTAAGTGGATTTGGTAGATGTTGTCTATGAAATACACAAGGTTTAGGAAGGGCCAATGACTACCTTCAACAGGGGTTACAGTTGGCAATTGGAGGGACACTCATACTTAACTTAGAATTGGCTTGTGTTTAGCTTGGCATTATGGTTTTTCCCATTGGTTAATATGGATCAGTTTCTATGTTAAATGGATAAGGGTGAAGGACGAGGTAGCTGCCCCTTCCAAGACAAGCCCTTTCTTTAGAAAGATAAAAGAGTCTCTCTTAATGCAGAAATTATATTTACCCTACTTTGTATTTCTTTACAGGTTAAGCAGTTTGTGGTATTCTACTTTGATAACAGGTGTATTATGGCCCTATATTCCAGCATAAAGCCGAAATCAGCCATAGTCCCTAAAACAATCAGGGCAGGCCAGTGACCAAAATATGGAGAAAGTAAAGTCTACCTTTATTGTCTTTTCATTTCCTTTGCTAGACTCAAGTCTGCTCATCCACTTCGCAGAGCCCCTACCTAATTTGTATCATGGGTCTATAGACAACACTCCATATTCTATGCTCCCCAATCATTCCCTGGATAAAAGCTCACTTCACTCAAGATAAATGATCTGAAAGACTCATGCCTATGGCAGAATGAACAGGGGCTCATATCTATTAAAAAATACCTCTTCTCCACTAGGAATCAACATTTTGAACATGAGCCAATATTTAATCCATCAATTGGTCAATCAATAAATAATTTATGGAGAACCTATCATACACTCAGCATTGAACTCAGCAAACTGAAATCCTCATAGAAATTTCAAGAAAAGATTTTTTAGACTCCAGAACCTAGTGAAGGATAGACATCAAGTACAGATTTTTTAGACTCCAGAACCTAGTGAAGGATAAATTATACCACCCCATACTACTATGTTTCTAAGCCTAACTCTGAGCACCACACCATCCATCTGCAGCTGCTCTTGTGCTAGCTCAACCCCAAACCCCAGCTCTGGCCCCCTGGACTCCAGACTGAGTGTCTAACTAGACCAGACAACATGTCTGGCTCCAGAGTCTTGGCTGGAGGCAGATTACATTTAATTGAGTAATGGAATTCATTCTATGGGGCAGCAATAAAAAAATACTAGTTTGTAATAACCTTTTATGTTTTTTAAACACTCCTTAAGTGTTTGTTAAGATAACAATTTTAATAGCAGAAAATAAGATAAAATAGCTCTCATTCTAGACAAAAAAGGACTGCTCAGAGCTCCTAGTCAAGATGCCAAATACTGTCTGAAGAAGTCCATGCTGACTACAAGAGCCTCTTAACTGTCATAAGCCACAGAAGATGGAACTGGCATGTATCCTTATAACCTGCACATTTAGGGAAACATTTTTGGCTAAATGACTACAGAAGACCCTGCAGACTGGAGGCCATTTTACTCATTTGCTTTAGTGCTCTACCATGCTTGGTTCATATAAATACTTGAATCAGGACCCTGGTGCTTAAAGCTTATCTGACAATCTTCTCATTGATATGGACATTTAGTCAGCCTATCTGGGACAGATCCAGCACAGAACAAAGTTCAGGGGTCCCCATATCCGCCTTGCTGTCTGACTGCACAGAGGCTGTGTTTTGGTGTTTCAGAGGACATAGGACCCTCTCACTTCTCTGACAAGCTCATATTATTTACTATAAATAATCTGAATATATTAATAATGTAGTAACATAATGAAAATTCCTTAAGAATCCAAGTACTTCCTTCGTTGAAAAGTCTAAGTTAATTCATTTTACCACTGGTGACATGAAAGTCATCTGGCGAAATCAGTTCTGTACCCTGATTTAAGTCATGCACAACACGGGCTTCTTTGGGTGTCCAGCCATCCATCCATCTGCCACCAGTTTCTCTGTCATGCAGCAATCATTACTCGAGCATCCACCCTGAGCCAAGTGTTGCAGAGAGCCTCCAGGTCAGGGAGGCCAGTGTGCAGAGAACCACTCAGGGCAGCAGACTGTATGGTAACAGGGAGTTGGCTCTCCGTTTCCAGAAAGGAATAAAAAAAAAAAAAAAAGAAAAGAAAAGACTGAGAACATAAGAGAAAAAGGAGACTAGTAAATGGAGGCTAGCTGGATATGCAATTATACAAATGAAACCTCTACAGTAGAAACAACTCTTCCATTAAATGGAAGCCTTTCTCAAAGGTTGGGGTGAGGTGGGAATTGGCTTAAGGTTTGGTAAGATAACATCTGGGCCCCTCTCCAATCCCCATTTCTGCGTCCCGCTCGAATGCTCTGGCTGATTCGAAGCTATTCTCCAGCCTCTCAAATGTGACTGCCTTCCCTCCCCGAAGCTGCTTAACAGGGAACAGACTGGAAATGTTTATCCCTGTCTGCCTTGTGGCTCTTCCACAGACAGCACGGGCCACTCTGCTGGCACCAGCAGCCACTCTGCCCCAGGCACTTGTGACAGCTCTCGCAATGCTAAAGTGACGGCAGGGGGCATCTGACAGGATACTATCCTCTGCTGTCAACATGCAGCACAAGACTGTATGGAGACTCAGAGAAAAAGCATTACATTCTTTTTTTTTTTTTCCCCTAGAAATGACAAAAATGTTTAAATCCTACAAACTTTCAGACGACTCTTTCCTAAGATGAGCAGAATCTGAGAATAATGGCAATGGCGGCTGCCATTTACTGAGGGCTTACATGGACTGTTTCATGGAATCGCTATAGAAAATCTCTTTGAGATGGGTACTGTTATTATCGCCCCAGTAATTCAGCAAACAGTGGCAAGAGAGGTCAAGTCACTGCCTCAAGGGCACATGGTAAGAGACAGGATTTGCGCCAGGACATTTGGATCACATCCCACACTGGAAATAGCTATGCCCTGCTGAAGGCTGGCAGGACGCTTTCTGATGATCTCTCACAGTGATGGGAATCGACCAAGCTTTACTTCCACAGGATGGAAACGTATCTATGTTCTTTCACCTTTGGATCACTGACAGATTTTTGTTTGTTTGTTTCATACCAAATGTCGGATGTACTTTGGAAATCAGGTGTTTTTGTTTGTTATTAGTGTTTTTAAAATCACTATGATTCAAAACATGTTCTACTGGGTGTACTGGGGGCAGTGTCTCTAAGATTACAGGGACTAATATCAGGATGTCAGATGCCTCAAATGCATGTGTCTTGTAGTCAGGAGGCAACTGGTCCTGGTGCATCTGGAAATTACCCAGGGGTGTTCTGTTCTGTTTGCTGATTAGAGTCAAAAGGCAGGACCAGTCAAGCTCCTTTGTGCTCAAATATGGGGACATGTTTCATAATGGCTCATTCCTAGCAATTCTGTGTGAGTTTTCCTGTGAGTTTGTTTTTGCTTTTATTTTCTTTCGCTTTTTTTTGGTCAATGTCAATTATTTGACCATCTGAATTCTTTTTCCGGTTTTCACCCTCCATGTTTTTATCACACCAAGTCCAATAAAGCAGGCTCAGTAAAGCAAGACAGTCTGCAAAATAACTAGTACGTTTTGCAGAAGTGTCAAGGTCATGCAGTGTCCTTCACAAATCAGAGAAGACTAAGGAGACATGATAGCTAATGCAATGTGGGATCCTAGGGAGAAGCACAGAACAAAAGGGAACAGAAGTGGGAAAAACTGGTAAAAATCTGAATTAAAGTCTATAATTTAGTTAATAGTACTGTACCAGTGTTAATTTTTGAGTTTTGATTAAACTGTCCTGTGGTTATACACAGTGTTAATGTTGGAGGAAGGAAATAAGGATTGCAGGCAACCCTCTGTATTATTTTTGCAGATGTTCTGGAATTCTCAAGTCCTTTCAAAATAAAAGATTAGAATAATAAAACCGGGACTAACAACAACAGAAAAGCAGAGGCTCTCTGGTCCTCTTGGACACTTCCCCCCAGATAACTGAACAAGAAGGCCCACACACTGCATTTTAACCTTCCCCAGGGGATCAGCTGGCCAGCCAGGTCAGGGGCTCCTGACGTAAACACTGCCATCTGAATGAGAGGCAAGGAAAGGCAGGGTTCTCAGGAAGATGATGACCTTCGTGGTGACAAAGTTAAAGTCTCTGAGTCATGCCTAAATCAAAATAAAGTTTGCTCATGCTGAGATAGTCAGAGATATTATGGCATCAGGCACTCTCCATAGTCCGTGATCTGGCTATGGTCTGCTTGGCTTTCCAGAGCCCCTGCTACTCTTTTGTCCTATAACTGTGGCTACATTTGCTTCCAGTACTAGGTAGTAGTCTCTAGTTCTCAGGTAGGAACTGAACAGAAAGTAATCCATGAAAATGCAAAACCGACTGCCTCCAATGAGTCATGTTATGGGTGAAGGACGGGAGGGGGTAGAGTTAGGCCTGGGAGGAAAGAAACAAAACAAAAGTTCTCTTTATTGTTTCCTTGGAAAACCTACAGAGAGTTGGGGACTTCTACAGATAAGAAAAACAGGTAACTCAGGAACCCACGGACTGTGCATTTTCAGCAATATTTCAAGTCTTGGGCAGGACAGAACTGCCTTTCTCCTTTTTATATTAAGTCTGGGTCATCAGTTCTCTGGGATGTCACAATACCAGCCCAGTACTATGCTGATAATGCAGCCTTCGTGTGCACAAATGTAAGCCCATTAAGCTAGCATCCTGAGGGGGGAAAAAGAGAAAGAGGGA
>NW_006159775.1:40409-67825 GCF_000334495.1 Tupaia belangeri chinensis
CTGAGGGGGGAAAAAGAGAAAGAGTGAAAGAGAGAAAGGTGAAGGCAGGTCTGATCTACTTATTATAGCAGGCCAGGGTGAGGTGGACAGTGGTGGGTAAGAACGCGGTGGTGATGGCAGTAGAGTGACAACTGAAGAGGTAGGATTGGTGGGTATCACTTCTGTTTACAGCAGCCCCTAAGTGCCTACTGGGAGCTCCAATCCCACCAGCATTAGGGCCCTGCAGCAGAACAACAGATTCTGGAAGGGAAGGACAGGAGGTGGTAGGAACTTGTCACACATAGGTGCTTTATTGACTCTTACCACAGCCCTGGGAAGCTGGCACCATTGCCCTTGTTGTCTCAAAGAAAACAGGCTCAGTAAGGCAAGTAATTTTTGTAGGAGCTCATCTCCATTTCTGTTGTATCATATGTGAATTCCTGAGCAGAGATGGGTTCCGTTTGAACTTGACAGCAAGGAGTGAAATACAGTGTCATCTCATGGGTAAGGTGTTTGGCACTTTCCTGAGTACCATATGGAAACTCGGCCTTGCCCACAGAATGTCCCTTGGAGGCAGGAAGGTCAGATTCTTATATTTTTCTTTTCTTTCTTTCTTTTTCTTTTTTTTTTTTTTTAAAGAGGTTGTTTCTATAGGGCGCATATGCTCGTCAGAAAGGCAGAGAGAGACAGAAAGCAAAGTCACCCCTGGGGTGGGGGGATAGCCACGCCATGATCCCTTCTCCTCCATTCTCCTCTTGGGCACACACGCACATGTGCCCGGCGTGAGTTTAAGCCACCAGGTCCGGGACTCGAAACACAGTCAACTACATGGGAGTCCAGCAACATAGCCATTATGCCAACTGCTGGTCCCTATATTTTTTTTACTGATCCTTCCCTCTTTTGAACCTCTTTCTGGGCCACAGAAGTGCCTGGCATACAAAGAAGCCAGCTTTTTCTTTCAGTGTGCTAGGTCCCCCCATTTATGAGGGTGATCTATCTGAAAATAATGCAGTGAAACACTTTAAGTCTCTCCCTACAGCGTCTGTCTCTAACAAGGCTTCCCTCTGAGCCCAGACTTTCTGACTTTTTACCTCCAGCCTGGCCCTGCTCTGGAGCAGAGGGCTTCCCTCTAAAACAACACTGGTTCTAGGTACAGGTTTGAGAAAGAGACCTTTGATTCTTTCTTGGACTTGTTCTATTTATCCTCCCGTCTGTCCTGTACACCTCCTGAGTGCCTTCAGTTATCTTCAGAGGAGGGGTTATCTTTAATGAGCTTTAAAAATTATTAGGTGCTGAGTAAATACTCACGACACTACTGTTGAAAAGACAAATAGCTGGGGCCAGCTGGTGGCATGGCGGTTAAGGTGACTGGATCCCACATGACCTAGTGCACAGTTCTCGAGTCTTGGACACAGCAGCTTGAAAAATATGCCAGGCACATGTATGTGCTGTCAAAGTCCTGAGTTGAGCATGGAGGAGAAGGGATTGGATTGTGTCATGGCCATCCTCCCAGTGGGTGCCTTTTCACTTTCTCTCTCTGCCTCTCTCCAGTGACTGCATGCGCCCTATAGAAAATTGAAGAAAGAAAGAAAAAACACAAGTGTGAGAAACTTGGTCCTTTTCTTTAGCATTCTACTTTATCATACTCCAAGAGCATTTGTCTGGCCTACTGCCATTGTTAACTCTCATTGTTAACTGTAAGAGAATATATCATTGGTTCAGGGCAAATCAGGAAGAACTATTTAAACAAAATTGCAAGGGACATTTTTCTTAATAGGATTAGTGGGAAAATCCTTGGGTAACTTGAGACACTACTTTGGAAAACTACAGGCAACTGAACCGTACTGTGTATTGATGGGATCTAGGGCTGAACTGATATTTTGTAAGACATAGCTCCCGTTTTGTCTAAAAAGGATTCAATCATTTTTATCAATAGATTTAACAATTCTCTGTTTCCAGGAAATTCTACTTATGAGATCGTATGGCTACATTCCTCAATAATCTATAAAAGAAATAAGATTTTAGCTACATCAAATAAATGTGAAATATGTCACATGACCTTCAAGAGGCGTATCAAAGCTTATGGGAGACACACAGTGAGGAGGAGTCATGGTGTAAGGGGACCAGAATCAGGGCATTAGATCAGAGCACTGCCTTCCTCTCCCAGCATCCCTGGGATCACACCTCTGGCTCTTCCCACTGAGAAGCTGCTCCTGTAAAGGTCACCAGCCTTAATTTCTTAAACAGCCGAGAAACTGGGTGACCACTTATAGGTCACATCCAAATGACTGGCATCTTTATAGAAACGGAACCCAAGCTCAAAACTTCATGGTCATGTTACCTGGAGGATTCAGTCTCCCTCTTGGAGAGAAACTCACTAGAAAAGGGGCACCCAGCCTCTCTCAATCATGACAAGGCCTGAGCTCTTCCAGGGATAAAAAAGAAAGGCCATCTGAGCCCTTTTCTGTTCTTTGACTTGCTGGGCTAGTCAGATAGGCAGCCAGTCGGGTAGGCAGCACCTCCTCCAAAGATGGGTCAGAGAGAGAAAGAACAAGAGAGAGGGGGTGAGGGAGGGCTTTCTCTCTTCTCCAGCTGTTAGGGTCTGCCCTTTGGAATCAAATTGGGAAGGACCCCTCAACCTGAGCATCAGGAGTTTTGAAGGAAGGTCAACACCCAGGAAGCCAAAGAAGGCAATTATCCCTGGACAAAATATGTGCTCCCAATATGGTAAAAAGAGAAACTAGAATGAAAAAACAAGGAGCTCTGAGAACACTCTCCCAAGGTGAAAGCCACCAGCAGATGGGAGAGCCTTGGCTAGAATCCCAAGAGTTAGGTCAACTACTTTACAGGCTAGAAATCACCTGAACAATGTGAAACCTTTCATGTAATAAGACTCTGATTGGCACCAGCTGCAAAAGCAGCAGAACCAGGTCATGAGAACCTATAAATTGATTAAAATGCCCTTGGTGTATACAGCTGACTGCATGTTTTAGGCCTTAGCAGGATGTTTGGCATGTGTAGCCTCCTCACAAGCATCACACATGAAAGGAGATATTTAATTATCTCTGAGGATCCTCCAGTGGCCTGCAGGCCATAAATTTCAAGGTTATGGGATGGACTCTGTTTAGTTTCCTGCAATAGCTGGGCTATTCTTGTCCTCAGCCAAATGAGTTATAGCCCAAATATGTTGGCTATTCATTATCTACTTGCCTCATTGCCACCATTAAACAATCAAATCAAATACAGCATTGTTTCAGGGTGAGACCCAAACCACCAAACTTCACATTGATTTTGGAAATTGCTTTTTCTTAGCCCTTTAACCTCTGTAAAAAGCTGGAGTTTATCACCCCTTTATAATGGAAATCAAAGTCTAACTTCCCTCCTCTTAAATTTCTGATGATAGGGCCATTACTTATAAATCAAACTCGTTACAGATAAACACTTACATACCGGCTGTGCTGTATTTGTTACAGTAACTATGTCACAGGAAAAATGTGTTTGGCTAAATAAAAAGAATATACGGCTGTTTTGCATAAGATAGGAATGGAAACGATACCACAGGAAATTATTTTATGTCAACCACAAAAACAGGCAAAATATCTCTCTGGCCAGATTGAAGAGGAAAATTAATCATGACTGTGTTATTGTTCCCAGTGACTTTATGTGCCTTGTTCTAAGAATCTGGTTCTCTGCAGACCAGAGGGCAGGGCCAATGGGCCAATGCAGACATGTGACCTATAGGAGGTCTAGACATGTGACCTATAGGAGGTCTGCCCACCCTCAGCCTCCAGAGATTGGCCAGCCCAGCGTCTCATGTAGACTCCTTATCTGGAGGTCCCTGACCCAACCCTGCCCAGTTTCTGTCAGGGCGTTCACTCCCTGGCCTGGTAGCCCTCTCTACCCCTCTCCCTTGGTCTACCTTGTCCCCATGGTGAGGAGGGGACTAATGCTGCCACTGCCATAAGACCAGGTGTCAACTGTGTGAAGTTTCTGTCATTTGGATACCAGTTTATTGAAGTAACTAAATGGGCAATACAGCTCAATTACTGAAGATAATCTCCCTGAGATCTCAAAAAAGCCTTTCATAAGTTTTACCTTAAAAAAAAAAAAAAAAAAAAAAAACAAAATCAAAAACAAAAAAAATAAAACTAAGATTTCTTAGGAAAAACAGGCAAATGATTTGGACAAATACACAAAAGAAGAGACACAAATGGCAAGAAGTTCAACCTTCCTAATGTGGGGGTGGGGAGATGTCAATGAAAATCACAGGAAATATAATTTCACACCCTTCAAAAGTGCAAAACTAAGATTCACGATGCAGTATGAGTGAGGATTAGCCTTGCCTTGTTGAAGAAGAACTTGCCACCTGAGGACAGGCAGTACCTGTTATTCCTAGTCTCATGCCTCAGTGCTTCTCCACCTTGTGAATGTGGATCACTCGGGGATCCCTGCTAAATGCAGACTCTGAATAGGCTGCTCTGGGAAGAGGCCCATGAATCTGTATTTCTAAAAAGCCTCCAGGAGAGGCCCGTATTATCTGGGCCCAACTTTACATAGCAAGTCCCTAGTCAAGTTCTTACACAGGTACACCAAGAGACAGGCAAACAATTTCAGAAGCACTAGGTAAAGAGCAAAATATCAGAAATAATAAATGTAAAGCCCTTTCATATTGATAGTGGAACCCACAGACATACTCCTGATAATGTAAAAAGCCAGTTTCCTGGAATGATAGCTTTCCATTTTAAAATAGAAGGAATGAAAGGGTGGGGGGCAGGTGTACACTTGGAGGAAGAGCCTACCTACTAATGTAATGTCACTGATCCCCTGCGGGGCAGAGGCAGGGCCCCAGGCCTCAGGGCCCCTCCCCTGAAGTTCTGAAGCAGCTGGCCAGGGTGCAGCCCAGCTATCTGGAATTTAAGAACCTCTGTGGAACTGATGTGCACCCAGGATTGAGAACCACTGCTCAGGAGTCCTGTTACCCCAAGAGTATACCAAGGGGCAGCGGCATCGACCTCATCCAGAAGCTTTCAGAGACAGACTCTCAGTACACCGGTCTCAGTACATGAGAACTGCACTCTCCCCTCACTGCCCCTAGTCCCCTCACATGTTTTTGTCCTTCATGGGAAAGAATCCCCATCAGAAACTAAAGCAGATCATATGATAGGAGCAGGGCCCAAGAGGCTGTAGAAATTTGTTAGAGTGTTCTTTACCCTAGAAACAAACATGTCACTGGGTCTAACATGTGCAACCCACACCCCAATTACCTCCTGTGTGAATCTCAAAAGTAAAACAAGTCGGGGCTGAGTCTGAGTTCTTAAACTCCCTGCCTACCAGGAATCACTCTCCTTGCGCTTTGGGGAGAAGGAACAAGGTCAGGCAGCCAGGCTCCCTTTACTTATTACCATTCCTTATTCCTAGAGACTCAAACCACCTCTTGAGGGAGCCAGGAGGTAGATGAAGCTTGTGGGCTGGGTCCTTTCCTGAAACACCCAAGGCCACAGTTAATGTAGGCAGAGGTCAAAGGGCCCATAGGGATCTCTTCTCACTACAGAGTTCCTGTGAGAGCGGGCACAGCAGGAGTGACAGCTCCGACCCCCTCCCCCCCTCCCCAGCCCAGGGGGCAGGAGCTAGCAGCAGCCTCCAAGTAAAGGAGAAAACCAGTCACTTTGATGTCCTTGATTCCTCTACGTGGTGGGAAAAGGAAAAAAACTGGTCAATCTAGGCCAATGATAAACATTTTAAGCATTCTACTGACCCTGGCTTTCACCTTCAGCATATTTGGGGACGGTGGTGAACCCCAGGGAAAACCAGTCTTCAAGTGGTTTTCCAGCAAGTGGCCCCTGAAACTGCATAAAGGACAGACGTCCAGCCTCGAGCAAAGCATCTGGGGCAGTATTAGGCAGTGAGCTCTACTGCACTCACCCCTATAACCACAGACATGTAAGGGGCTTTTGGACCTTCCCGGAAACAAAGAGTTGAGAGAAGCCTGGCTACAAATGTCAGAAGTACTGGACAGGTGCACCTGCAGTTCCTACCTCCGCAATGGCCGACAGTGACAGTCCAGCTTGAAACCATTTCTCAAGTGCAAGTGGGCACTCCAAGTGGCCCAACTAACAATTCCCCAGAGATAGCCTCTGAGTCTCTGCCCTTCCCAGGTCATCTGTAGAATGGGAGGGCAGACCACTGCAGGGGTGAGTCTCTCATGATTTAAATACACTCACGAGATTTCCGGTTGGCCCGGGATCGCTTCCTCTCCCGTGGCACTACTCGCTGACTGGGCACCTGTGTGGCCGATTTGACGATGCGGTCCATGATCTCATCAGCTGCATCGTCTGTGACATTAGGTGAGTCATCGGTTCCCATAGTCCAGGAACTAGTGGATCCTGAAAAATTAATCAGAGAGTGCGGTACTCAGAAGAAAAACACAAAAGAAAAAAATAGCATTGCTCTTCCAAGCAGCTGGGTTCTATCAGCAACTGATCACAGCAAAGGTCAGAATGAGAGCACTGAGGGCAGATCCAGGGCCCTAACCTGTCCCCACTGCAGGAGGCCCCACTGTCGCTGGTGACCACTACCCACCAGGCTTGAGATACTTGGGTATTTCATATTATCCTGTAACGCAGCTGTGTTCTTTTTTTTTTTTTTTTTTTGGAGAGGTTTTCGGTATAGGGCGCATGCGCTCACCAGACAGAGACAGACATAGAGACAGAAAGTGAGAAATCACCCCCAGAGGGGATGGCCACGCTGCAATCCCTTCTCCTCCATTCTCCTCTCAGGATCTTGGGCACGCACGCACACGCGCCCGGTGTGAGTTTTAAGCCACCAGGTTCAGGACATGAACCGCGGTCGACTACGTGGGAGTCCAGCGACATAGCCATTACGCTAACTGCTGGTTCCCAACGCAGCTGTGTTCTTGTCACTCATTTACTTCTCCCCCAGGAGTATGATCTGCACCTGCCATGTTCTGTGATCACCTGAAAGCAGGTAGCCCACACCACACTCTCCTATGCACATCACCCATACCCAGTGACACACATCCAGTAATGTACAGGGCCTTGCCAAGGGACTTACTGAGTCACCTATCTATTGGTGTGTATGTCTAGCGAATCAATTAACCGTATCTTCTCGTTGAGTTAAACAGAAACCAATGAATTGCGTAAAATACAGTTCACCTTTGTATTGCCTAGTTTTTAAAAACTGGAAAAGGATTGCCCTCTTCAACCAGCAAACGCAGGTAGTGACATACATTTTTCTTTGGTGCATTCATCTGCTCTCTGACCAGAAAAAAGTGCTTATAAATAACTACATGTTAAGACAGGCCAAGTCTGGGACCAGCAGTAGGAGTAATGGCTATGTCGCTGGGACTCCCATGTAGCCAACCACGGTTCGAGTCCTGGACCCCATGGCTTAAACTCATGCTGGGCACATGTGCATGCATGCACAAGATCCCAAGAGGAGAATGGAGGAGAAGGGATTGCGGCGTGACCATCCCCCCTGGGGGGTGATTTCTCGCTTTCTGTCTCTATGTTTCTCTCTGTCTGTCTGGCGAGCGCATGCGTCCTATAGCAAAAACCTCTCCAAAACAACAAAGACAGGCCAAGCCTGACATAAAGGCATCTGCCAATAGACAAGCAAAATGAAAGCATCACCAAAACGTAGGCTCCCGAGTAATGTTCAAACAGTTAGAAATTAACATTAATTTAATACATCCAGAACAATGGCTTTGTGATGGACCAACATCCTTGTAAAATCTCTTCTCTTAGATGGTGAATGTAATTTTTTTAAAGAATTATTTTATTTAACTGTATTTATTTATTTTAATATGACTAGAGAGGAGAGAGAGAGAGAAAGAGAGAGAGAGAAAGGGAGAAAGGAAGCTGCCAGGCCCGGGAATCGAGCCATGGTCAGTCATGTGGGAGTCCAGCATCCTTAACCTACAGGCCACCTGCTGGCCCCATGGCCTCAAAATGTGTCACTTCTACCACCTACATTTTATTTTCAATAAACGTACATCTTCAAAAGCCTATAGGTGAGGATTCTCAGACTCACTGTCTATGGAACACAGGTACTCCTGAACTAAGCCCACTTAATGAAATCATCTTTTCCCAAATCAGAGGGAGAAAATGTTAATCAATATATATTTTAAATTTCTAAGTTTTTCTCTGTCCTATTTTTTTTTAATTTTTTTACCTGGTAGGGAATAAATGAATAATTTAAAAATGGTTATTGAGAAATCATTGGGAACCATAGAGTTCAGTAGTGTGTGATTTTCATGGACATGTGTTTGTGACTGGAAATTTTACTGCAAATATGTAATATACTATAATGTGCTCATAATTTATGCTGGTAAAATTATATTACTGAATTAAATATGGAAATAATTCACACTGCAAGTCAAGTGCCAGGACTCTCAGGTGCTCCCTTGCCTATATGTTTATAAGACCTGTGCCTCTAGGACAGTGATGTTTTCGAGCGGCAAGGATATGATAGTGTTGACATAGTTCTTAAACATTGTTCTGCTAGGGTTAGCAGCTGATAGCGTAGTTAAGGTGCTGGACTTCCACATGGCTGACCATGGTTCATTTCCAGGACTGGCAGTTTGAAAATGGCTCCAGGTGTGTGGATGTGTGCGCATGTCCAAAATCCTGAGAAGAGAATAGAGAAGGAATAGTGGTATGGCCATCCCCCCATGGGAGTGATTTCTCACTTTTTCTGTCTCTCAAAATTGTTTAGCCTAGTTTGTTTTTTTGTTTTTTGGGTTTTTTTTTTTTTTTTTTGCTTTTGTTTTAAGTGAGAGCATACCTGTATGTAGCATTGGCATATGTGAAAACAGAAAATTATACTTTTTCTGCTTATACCCAAGGGAACTTGACCTACTTCCTATCAGAAGATCAGATTTTCTCAGCATTATAAAACTCTTTTAAAAATGTGCTTTTTTTAGAAATGAATTTTTGAAATTTCAGCTGAATTTTTCTGCATTCTTAAGATGGTCTAGGTGTTCTGATTGGTGGCCAAAAGACTCATGATACAGCTTTCAGACTGTGACCCTGCAGAGACTGAACAATGGCTCTCCTCAGAGAACAATCAACAGTGCCATTGTGTTTTACCCTGCAACTTCCTGTTTTCCTTTCTACCTAATGATTTGTAATTCTCTGTTTTATCTTAAAATACCAAACTACCCTTCTGAAAACACACTGAGCTCAATCAACTGTATTTGTACATTTTCAGAACTGGGTCAGAAATAGGACATCACTTAATTCTCTGAGAATTACCTATATTTTTTATTTTATACATCCCTAGGGATCTGCTTTCAATGTTTTATATCAGGAGATGCTTAAAAAGGACATCTTGCTATAGGTCCAAGATTGTCAGACTTAGTTTTGTGATGCCTTTATTCCTTGAATACCTTATTCCTAGTTGGTTATTATTATTATTTTTTTAAATCTCTTTGCCTACTGCCATTCATTCCTATTCTTCCTGGTCATGTGTTTGTCCCACTTCCTGGAGAGTTTGTACACACATAGTCATCAGGAGAATCCTGTCCCTTCTTTTACATCCCCAAGAGACCACTTAGTTTATCACAGCCTCCCATGAGTTAGCAATAAATACATTTATATATACTGAGATATGATGGAGGAGACAAAGCATTTTAACCATAATAGCAAAATATTGCTTTATTTTTATTTTATTATTTAAAATATGGAAATTTTAGTTTGAAAGAAAGTACTGCAGTTTGTTTCCTTTCTAGAATCTAACCTACAGAAAAAGCCTACAAGAAAAATTTACCTCTGAATAGATTTATAGTGCTGTAAAGTAAAAATTAAAAAGTAAAACAAACAACAACAAAAAGTCTGTCTTCATTTTTTTTTCTTTTTGGAGAGGATTTTGCTATAGGGCGTGTGCACTCACTAGAAAGACAGAGATAGAGAGACAGAAAGAGAGAAATCACACACACACCTCCCCCCCCGGGGGGGGGGGAGGGATGGCCATGCCGCAATCCCTTCTCCTCCATTCTCCTCTCAGGATCTTGGGCATGCACGCACATGCCCCCAGCGTGAGTTTAAGCCACCGGGTCCAGGACTTGAACTGGGTTGACTACATGGGAATCCAGCAACATAGCCATTACACCAACTGTTGGTCCCCATGTCTGTCTTCATTTTTAAAAGATAATTTCCCTGGGAATAGATTTCTAGGTTACAAACTCTTTCTTTTCATCAGTTAAAGATATTCCTTTTTTCTTTTCTAGCTTTCATAGTTTCTCCTGAAAGTTAGCCAAAATTCTTTACTGTTGCTTCTTAGAAAGTAATTTATCCTTTCTGTCTGGCTGTTTTATAGTTGTAACCTTTATCTTTGGTTTTTAGCAGTTTGCATAAAGTATGGCTCTCTGTATTTATTTTGCTTTGATTGCTAAGTTTTTAAAAAATATGTGGATAGCATCAATTTGGGAAATTCTCAGTCATTATCTCTTCAAACATTATTATCCATATTCTCCTTCTGGTACTCCAATTACACATATGTTAGAACATTTGACTGTGTTTCATATCTCTTTTATATTTTGTTGTATTCTTTCCATTTTTTTCCTCACCATGCTTCAGTCTGTATATTTGCTATTAACTTGTCTTTGAATTCACTAATCTTGTCTTTTGTTGGGGCCAATCTAATGTTAAACTCATCTGATGAGTTTCTTACTTTATTTTATAGTTCCCAAATATCCATTGATTACTTTTATCGATCCCAATTTTTTGTTGAAATTAATCAGCTTTTTTTTTTTTTTAAATCTGTCTATACTATTTTTTTTTTTAACATTTTAATGGTTATCTTAAGTTGATCTGAAATGGGCTGACTGCATATTTCAACATCTGGAACACTTATGAGTTTGGTGCTATTTGTCCATTTTTCCTCTTGATTGTCATTCATACTTTCATGTTCTTTCCATGACTCATAATTTTAACTATGTACTGGATTTTGTGTATAAAATAATTGTACTTTTATACACAAAATAATACTGAAGTCAGTATTATTTTTCCCCAGAGAGTCTTCTCCCATTCCTCTATTAATAGACTGTGAGGTGCTGAGCTGGGTAGCAATTTTAGTTAAGAATCAGACCACTTTTCTCTTTAATCATCTAAGACTGAGACCTGTGTATATTTGTAGAAAGTACTCACTCTACTTTTGTTCCTAGTACTTCAAGATTGCAAGAGATTTCCTTTAGCATTTCCAGTCTAGCATTAACCTTTGGTCCCCCAGTACTGCATTTAGCAAACCTCTTCATGGAGAAACTCATCTGCATTGGAGTAATCCTTTACTTTTTAAAGAATTATTTTATTTAACTTTATTGATTTATTTTAATTTGACCAGAGAAGGGGAGAGAGAGAGAGAAAAAGTGAGAAAGCAAGCTTATAGGTCTGGGGCTCGAACTGTGGTTAACCATGTGGGAGTCCAGTGCCTTAACCACCACACCACCTACCAGCCGTGATCCTTTCTGTTTTTAGAGAGAGGTTTTTGTTATAAGGTGTATGTGCTCACCGGAGAGACAGAAAGCAATAAATCACCCTGGGGAGAGGGGGAATGGGCATGCCACAATCCCTTCTCCTTCAGTCTCCTCTCAGGATTTTGAGCACACATGCACATATGCCCAGCATGAATTTCAAGCCTCCAAGTCCAGGATTCAAACCGTGGTCAGCCATCTGAAAGTCCAGTGATGTAACCATTATGCCATCTGCTAGTCCCTTGAGGGAATCCTCTTAATTCCAATCTCTTATGCCAGATCACATAGCCATTACAAGTTCTTCTAGGGTTTTTTTTTTTTTTTTTGGGGGGGTTTTTGGTATAGGGTGTGTGTGCTTGCCAGAAAGACAGAGAGAAACAGAGAGACAGAAAGCTAGAAATCACCCCCCAGGGGGGATGGCCACACCGCAATCCCTTCTCCTCCTTTCTCCTCTCAGAATCTTGGGCATGTACATACACGTACCCAGAGTGAGTTTAAGCCACTGGGTCCAGGACTCGAACCACTGTAGACTACGTGGGAGTCCAGCGACATAGCCATTACACCAACTGCTGATCCCTCTTCGGGTTTCTCTTTACCATTAGAATATTCCACCTAAATCCAACCTCAATCCATGCCCAAATAGAGCAAATGCTCCCAGAGAGGCAATCTGAGCTCACCTAGAATTCTAGTTTGTTTAGTCTTCTTTCCTTTCTCAGTTCTCTAACATATTTTTTAAAAGAGGTTTTATCATTTTTTTTAAAATTTCTAGTTGTTAAAGCAGGAGTAGTGCCTTGCCACTCTCCACTACATGCTACATGAAAACAGAAGTCCCCCTTTTGATAGGAGTCAATGTGTGGGGAAGCTGGAAAGCTTCCCTTGTTAATTCTTTTGCCACTCAATGAACAAGAACCTATGTTGTACAAATCCAGCAACACTTTTTCTCTTTGTCCTTTCTGGTCAAGTGTAGATGTCTACTTTCCTTTACAATTAGCACAGACTATTTATGTTTCAGTAAAGGACTCCAGTTCCCAAAATGGCACGCACTACCCTTCCATCCACTGAGGTACAGGAGCTTAAGAATCCAGCGTCATGGCTAGCGTCACCACAGTGCAGGCATTAATGTTCTTCTTGACCTTCCTTCTGGCCATGTTTAGTCTGGAACACAAAGCCTGCAAGAGTCTGGGACACAAACAGACTCATGCACAGGAAGTCTAGTCCTTTTTGTACACCACATGGTACAAATTGTTCCCCTTCCCACACCTCGCATCAGTGCAAATCTGTTTGATTTTATCCTTATCCTGTCTTATGCTTCTTCTAGACCCACATTGCTCAGCATGGAAAGATACTATTTTTTTTCACTTTCTGACCTTTTTCAGCTTATTTTATCCTCTTGTATTATTTATTATTTGTACAGACACTGTCACTTCTTGGAATGGACATCTTTAATAGACAACATTGGCCAATAAGAGAGCACTTTCCCTTCTACATAACATCAATCAGAATGAACCACATGAATGTTCTAGGCTATGGTTCTTTTCTGTGTCTGTCTACTATTGGTCACCAAAAGGCTGCCTTTTTGTGGCCAAAGCATACTATTAACTTATTTTCATCTCTGAATTCTATATCTAAAACTACCAACAAGTCAGAGGGTTTGGAAAAGCCAAATCCTAGAGAGCCTAATCTTTGATTCTTTGATGTAATAATAACGTATGCAAATATTGAAGGATATAGTTCTAGAATTAAGGTTGTAGGAAGAGAGAAGACTTTTCTATCATTTCATCTGTGCTTCTGTCAGTATAACACTGAGTCAGGGATAGAGGGAGGCAGCCCTTCTCTTGGCATATTCTTGACTGGATGTCAAAGTAAAAGCTTTATTGAAGAATTAAGTCCAGGGACCGACCAGCAGTTAGCGTAATGGCTATGTCACTGGACTCCCACATAGCCGACTGCGGTTCGAGTCCTGGACCTGGTGGCTTAAACTCACGCCAGGCACATGTGCGTGCGTGCCCAGGATCCTGAGAGAATGGAGGAGAAGGGATTGTGGTGTGGCCATCCCCCCTGGGGGGTGATATCTCGCTTTCTGTCTCTCTGTCTCTCTCTGTCTGGCGAGTGCACACGCCCTATAGCAAAAACCTCTCAAAAAAAAAAAAAAAGAGTTAAGTCCAATGTCCATCATGAATACAGAGGAAGGGAACTAGAATCAGTAAGATCATACTAACATGACATAAGAAAAGTAGTCAGTAATTTTATTACAAAGAAAAAACTGAAGTGCTGTTTCACTTGGGAATTCCATATAAACACTAGGGATCTAGAATGCAGTTTGCAGGCCCTTTGACCCTCCTGGAATGAGAGTTTGTGATTCTTTGGTTCATAAGAAACTCCAAGAAGCCATATGGATTGTATGATAATAATCCCCCTTCTTCTGAAGAAAACTCAGAGCAACATTTATTTATTTCTTTATGCTGAAGTTACTATTACAATTGTTATTTTATATATTGAAGAAAGCGGACAACAGGAAGATTTTGAAAAGCACTGGTCAGTAAGAAAAGTCATTTAAAAGTTACCTTCTCAGCCATTTCTCCAGGCCTCAGCCCTCTAGATTCTAGCTGCCCTTCTGTCATCTTGGGAGTACGAACAGTCACTAAAGCTAGGAAAATTCTTAGTGAGCTCTGCATCATTCATTACCTGCTCAGTTGTGTGCTATAGGCAACCCACTCTCAGCCTACCTGGAATATTCTGTTTTATGTCTCTACCAGCCATATTCCTACTTGCGCCCCCTTTCACACTCCTGGTTTCTTGCATGAACAGTGTATGCGAAGGAGTCGCCAAGAGGAGCAAGCTTATCTCCAAGAGTTTATTCTTTCAGTTATGAAGTTTGTTATATGTGCAGTGGGTCTAAATGAGGGTCTGGTGAATCTAGCTGTGCTTGGAAAAAGGCTGCCTTTTTGTGGCCAAAGCATACTATTAACTTATTTTCATCTCTGAATTCTATATCTAAAACTACCAACAAGTCAGAGGGTTTGGAAAAGCCAAATCCTAGAGAGCCTAATCTTTGATTCTTTGATGTAATAATAACGTATGCAAATATTGAAGGATATAGTTCTAGAATTAAGGTTGTAGGAAGAGAGAAGACTTTTCTATCATTTCATCTGTGCTTCTGTCAGTATAACACTGAGTCAGGGATAGAGGGAGGCAGCCCTTCTCTTGGCATATTCTTGACTGGATGTCAAAGTAAAAGCTTTATTGAAGAATTAAGTCCAGGGACCAGCAGTTAGCGTAATGGCTATGTCACTGGACTCCCACATAGCCGACTGCGGTTCGAGTCCTGGACCTGGTGGCTTAAACTCACGCCAGGCACATGTGCGTGCGTGCCCAGGATCCTGAGAGAATGGAGGAGAAGGGATTGTGGTGTGGCCATCCCCCCTGGGAGGTGATATCTCGCTTTCTGTCTCTCTGTCTCTCTCTGTCTGGCGAGTGCACACGCCCTATAGCAAAAACCTCTCCAAAAAAAAAAAAAAGAGTTAAGTCCAATGTCCATCATGAATACAGAGGAAGGGAACTAGAATCAGTAAGATCATACTAACATGACATAAGAAAAGTAGTCAGTAATTTTATTACAAAGAAAAAACTGAAGTGCTGTTTCACTTGGGAATTCCATATAAACACTAGGGATCTAGAATGCAGTTTGCAGGCCCTTTGACCCTCCTGGAATGAGAGTTTGTGATTCTTTGGTTCATAAGAAACTCCAAGAAGCCATATGGATTGTATGATAATAATCCCCCTTCTTCTGAAGAAAACTCAGAGCAACATTTATTTATTTCTTTATGCTGAAGTTACTATTACAATTGTTATTTTATATATTGAAGAAAGCGGACAACAGGAAGATTTTGAAAAGCACTGGTCAGTAAGAAAAGTCATTTAAAAGTTACCTTCTCAGCCATTTCTCCAGGCCTCAGCCCTCTAGATTCTAGCTGCCCTTCTGTCATCTTGGGAGTACGAACAGTCACTAAAGCTAGGAAAATTCTTAGTGAGCTCTGCATCATTCATTACCTGCTCAGTTGTGTGCTATAGGCAACCCACTCTCAGCCTACCTGGAATATTCTGTTTTATGTCTCTACCAGCCATATTCCTACTTGCGCCCCCTTTCACACTCCTGGTTTCTTGCATGAACAGTGTATGCGAAGGAGTCGCCAAGAGGAGCAAGCTTATCTCCAAGAGTTTATTCTTTCAGTTATGAAGTTTGTTATATGTGCAGTGGGTCTAAATGAGGGTCTGGTGAATCTAGCTGTGCTTGGAGGCGGTGATTTCTGGCAGTGCGTAAGAATTAGCAGGCAGAGGGGAGGACAAGGTAAGCTAAAGAGACAGCATGAGCAACAAGGGGGCCTCGGTGCCCTGAGGAGGGTGGGGCTAACAATGCAGGAATGAGTGCAAGTCAGTTTGGGAAACAGGATAGGACCACACTGCAGGGCCTTAAACGACAGACAGCAGGAGCAGTTGGGCTTTATCCTGCAGCCACAAGAAAACCGTAGGAGGGTTTATCGTGGTTTCAGACTAGATCAGAGAACACAGGTAATGTTCTCAGATGTAAAATGCACCTTAAATCTTAAAATAAAAAATCCCTTTTGATAAAATCAATCTAGAAGCTCTAATCTATCCTTGGTTTTAGTCTCTGCCTCTAAGATCATAAAAAAGCTCAAAGGGGTAGTGCTTTAATCTGGGGTGTGGCAAATATTTTCTATTTAATTACATGTTTTAGGCCCTGTGGGTCCTACAGGATTTGTCACAACTGCTCAGTTCTGATGTCACAGTGCAGAGCAGCCAGAGAGGCTACACAATGAATAAATACAATTATGTCCTGATAAAAACTTTATTTACAAAAATAGGTTGTAGACTGGGAACCAGCAGTTAGTGTAATGGCTAAGTCGCTGGACTCCCACGTAGTCGACCGCGGTTTGTGTCCCGTACCCGGTGGCTTAAAACTCATGCCGGGCGCGTGTGCGTGCATGCCCAAGATCCTGAGAGGAGAATGGAGGAGAAGGGATTGTGGCGTGGCCATCCCCTCTGGGGGTGATTTCTCGCTTTCTGTCTCTCTGTCTCTCTCTGTCTGTCTGATGAGTGCATGCGCCCTATAGCGAAAACCTCACAAACAAACAAACAAACAAACAAACAAACAAAACAGGTTGTAGACTGACTCTGGCTTGCAGGCTGCAGATTGCCAACCTTGGTTTTAACTCATGGGATCAAATCCACCCACAAAAAGAATTCCTTCTGCATCAATTAAGTTATATCTCGGGGAGTGTTTGTTTTCCAGCCAAAGCTATTGAAGGTGGGTTGAAGACACTGCTGGTGAAGGAAGATGTGGGATTAGGGCAGCATTAAAGATCCGCAGGATTTCTGGCCCTTAGCAGCTATTTACTGCACCCTGCAACAGAGACTGGACCCTGTGGGGCAGAGAGGATAACCCAAGAAGAAGATGAGCCCTGCCTGGTGGAGTTACCTCGGCTTGCTCGGCTGCGTGTGCGGATGCCCAGCACTGGGGTGGAGTCCTCCACAGCGGGGGAAGATGTTTTCAGCACAGCCTTCATGTTCTCGTGCTCAGCTGCATCCTCAGCATAGCTCAGCCCCTGTGGCTGGCTTGGTGGTGCCGGAGAACTGCCAGAGAACTTGCCAGACTGCAAAACCAACCGAGAGTTAGGATGTGAGAACAACCCCCGAAAAGCCAATGCAAGCGCATACAACTTTTAGATGAGGAAATTCTCTTTTTTGTTGGATGAAATCTGCAGATGTGTTGATTATGGCTGTCACCGAGGTTGTGAACTATGACAAAAACCTCTGTGGCTACAGGAAGGTCTATGTCAGAGAGAAAAGCCATGTCCCCAGAAGGAACCCCTCCCCTCCACATCCATCCACTGTAGCAGGTCTCTCCTGACTCATTCAGATGCCCTCAGTGGGTGCCTATTAGGGGTGTCTTATATCAACTCTGAGAAAGCTAAAAAAATTTCATTTGTTGGAATATGCTTTGCTAAACAAATGTATTGTGCTTTATTTTTTGTTTAGTGCCAGAAAAGAATTAAATTTTTCTTAAATATCATTTATAATGGTAGAACCATGAAAGTGGGATTCAATCACAGACTTACACCATGTAAAGAGTTGGAAAGAATTCTTCTAGATCTAGTCCTATCTCAATTTATAGAGAGGGAAATGGAAGTCCTCCTAGAATAAATGAAGTCATTCTTGCTAAAGGTCCCAAAGGGGTTACTGCCAGGGCCCAGAACAGAACATGACAACAACATTCATGCTGAAACTGGATTCAGCAGAACTTATTACTTTTGGTTATGTCAAACATTTCATTGTTTTGGGCCAGCCCATGGAGTGGCAGTAGGGTGGCTGAATCACACATGGTACACTTCATGGTTTGCGTCCCATACCCAATAGCTTGAGAGGCATGCTGGGTACATATGTATATGCCCACAGTCCTGAAAGGAGGGAGGAGAAGGAATTGCAGGGTAAACTTTCCCTATTGGGATGCTATTTTTTTTTTTCTCTCCCCCTCTCTCTACAGTGGGCACACATATCTTCTGGCAAATTAAAAAAAAAGTAGTTGTTTTAGTAAGCATTACAAAACATATGATAATTTTCTCTAATTCTAAGTGAACAAAAAGTCAGGGCATATATGTTTTAAAAGAGGTATGCCAGAACACGGTATGTAGACTATGACAAACTTCCGGATGAAAAACAAAAAGTCAGGTCAACATTTGCAAAGAATAGCTACATAGATTCTTGGCTTCCTCTTTCATCCAGTGTCTTAGCCATGGCACCAGAGCTAGGACACCTCTGTGGAGACTGCACCATCTACACTCTTCTCTTCGCGTTTTCCAGGGCATCAGTCCCACTTGGTTTCTGGTTCTCATACCTGCATTCAGGTTCAAGGACGAGGGACCTCTGCCATGCCCCCTCTGTGTGCACACACACACAGGTGTCCATCAAGGAAATGGGTACGTATCAGAGACTGCCCACAGGCTGGTGACAGAGGGTCTGGCTTGGAAATTAGGCCCTGCCTCGCTTCCCCTGCACATTTAGGACTATTGACATAGTTATTCTAGAATCTAATTCTCATACTTCAGTTGACAAAAGGTTGGAAGGTAAAGCCCTTGTCCACTTTTCTAGGCAGAAGGAGAAGCCACTAAACCTGCCACTCAAGATAGCAGTACTGATTAGTCTCTCTCAGGTCAGGAACAGCTTGGAAAATGCAGTTAACCCTTCAGTCTCTAGTATACACAGACCATGAAAAGAACCCCTATCAGGTGGTTAGTGATCACACAAAAGCCAACTGGAAAATGTCCATGCATGGTTTCAAGCACTGAATGGTGCTGACACTTCATGCTGGCTATGTTAGGTTAGACTACAGCACGCATGGGAAGGTCAGTGTGACGAAACAAACAGTCGTACCTCCATTTCATCCTCGTCATCAGTCTACCAGACAGGACAGGACCGGATGGAAAAGACAGAAGGGATTCTTAGAAGGCACAGAAGTCAGCAAAGATGAGATCATCTCCATGTCACATCAAATTCTAAACAAAGAAAACCAGCCACCACAACCAGAGCACACCCTCTTCAATTGGAAAATGTCAGGAACTGCCAGGCTCCGCCCTTTTGTCTTTGTCTGGGCAGTCCCTCCACGAGCTCCAATACCAGCCCTGACAGGACTCAGGAGAAACTTGCAGGGCTCCAGGCCAACCCCTTGCAGCTACCCATGAGTTCAATGATCAGCTTTCCTGGTTCCTGGACTACTATCAACTTCATTCCCAGCCCTGAACCTTGCCAGGGCTCAAGCCCACCACCATTTTCAGGTCCTCAGGGCCTCAGGGAGTGGATGGCCTCCATGTACCTGGCTCTGCTGACCAGCTGCTGTCCTCTCTCATCCAGGGTAGCAGATGCCTCCCTCCTAGGCTTTGGGATCTCATTACGTTTATCCTTCTATGCATGGCCCTGAAAGGACAAGTGGAATGCCTGCCCAAGAAGAATGTTCGGGGGCCAGTTTTGTGGTCTATTGGTTTAGGAAGCCAGATCCCACATGGCCAGCTGTGCAGTTCAAATTCTGGCCTTAGTATCTTGAGGAATACGTCGGGTACATGTGCATGCATATGTAAAACCCCAACAGGACTAACAAAAGGAAGAGGAATTGCAGAACGACCGTACCCCACTGGGGAACGCTTTCTCCCTCTCCCTCCCTCTCTCTGGTGAGCACATGTACTGTATAGCAAAAAAAAAAAAAAATTCTGTATTACTCTCTTCCTAGAAACATGAAATTGTTCATTTTAAAACTCTCACCTGTCCCTTATGGTGACATGAGGGACAGCTAAATTGATTCAGTACTTTTAATTATTCTATCTCTAGCTAAACTCTTTAAATGACTTTAAATAAAAGTCCCTTTTCTAAAAGGAATTGAAGGTGAAACTTTATATAAATCTCTTGACTTTAAATGAAACACACCTTCAATTAAGTGTTCTCAGCAGTGTTACCAGGCAAAGTCAGTAAAGAAGAAGCAAGGTTTGTTTTTTTTTGTTTTTGTTTTTTTGTTTGTTTTTTGAGAGGTTTTATATAGGGTGCATGCACTCACCAGAAAGACAGAGAGAGAGAGAGACAGAGACAGAGACTGAGACAGAGAGACAGACAGACAGAAAGCGAGAAATCACCCCCCCAGGGCAGATGGCCACGGCGCAACCCCTTCTCCTCCATTCTCCTCTCGGGATCTTGGGCACCCACGCACACGTGCCTGGCGTGAGTTTAAGCCACCGGGTCCAGCACTCGAACCATAGTTGACTACATGGGAGGTCCCACGACATAGCCATTTTGCCAACTGCTGGTCCCAGAAGCAAGTTTCTTGAGCCCAGACTACGCTTTCGGAAATTACAATGCTGCTTCTAGTTCACTACATTCCACGCTGCCCCACCCAGTTGCATTATGACAAGAGACTGTAGTTCTGCTCCATTGCCTCTTATCTTACAGCTTATTTATTTCATCAGAAAGGTCAACCTTTTTTGCTATCATTAACACATGTGCGAAGTGTTGCATATACAGACTCTCTAAGCCTCTCAGCCTCCCTAAAAGTAAGCATCACTCTCTTTTTACAGAAAAGAAAGCTAATATTGAGAGAGGTTCACGATCTGACCCTCTGATGTGAGAGTCCCAGGTTTTACTAGCCTGAGTTCTCCCAACCTACCTGGAGTGTGGTGGCAGAAAGGACCTTAGCTGCCTGTGTTGCATTATCTATGCCACCAACTGGTCCAGAACCAGTTCTGGGCAAAAAGACTGATGAATTCGTTTCTCACTAACCCCTACTCCGGAGGACCCCCAGTTTATGACAAAGAACACCTCCGTAGTTCCATAAACAGAGGTTCTCAACAGCTGAGCTGAGGCTGACTCTACAAATGTAGGGCCCTGAGATATTACACCCAGACTTCTCATCTATGTAATTGCTATCACTTGAATCCTCATTTTATTAAGCATCTATAATAAAAGTGGCTTACTATGGTTTCTACTAAAAGCTATTTTAGCTCTAGTGTTTAGGGACTCCAGCTTCTATATCTATTGTCTGGTTTTATTTTCAGTGGTTTATGCTATATAAGTACTTTTCAAATTGGACTGGGACAATGTTGGGGAATATGCTTGCCTTTAATTATACTCACATCTTCCTTGGCCCCAGTGCGGTGCTGAGCACACAATGTGCACTTAATTGAGAGTTGGGAAAATCTGAGGTTGAACGCTTTGCCTTAATGACAATACCATAATATTCCAGCAGGTGGCAATCTTTCTACATGAATGGTGCCACTTGGGCCAATTAAAAACATGGAGTAGACTGAGAATGAACCCCAAAGCCTGCAGTGCCCAGATTTTAATGGTAATTTAATTTTTTTAAATAAGACTCTAGGGGATGGCAAATAATGTGGTGGTTAAGGCAGTGGACTCCCACACGGTTGACTGTGGTTCAGGTCCTGAACCTGATAGATCGCTTTCTTACTTTCCATCTCTCTCTCCCTCTCTTTCTCTCTCTGGTCAAATTAAAAATTAACAAATAATATGGAATAATTCTTTTAAAAAGTTAAAAAAATCAAACTCTAGAAATAATTACTTCTGTTTAGAGCTGGGGAAACCAAATGTTTTCAGAGAAGGACAGAATTTAAAAATTAGTGGGATCTGTAAAAAAAAAAAATCTCAAGAATTTCATCATAAATTTTGATGTGTTTCATAACTATAAGCACATTGGGACTGTATTTTTCATCCTCCAATGTGTCTCACACAAAACTAAGTAATCCCTTTTTAAAACTTTTAAAAATAATACTTTGGAATGAAATGTGGGCTATAATTTGCTCAAATGGATTCAATTTGCTTCCTAAGCTGCTGTTCTACAGGAGACTGAAGATTCCCTTGAATCTAGATTTCAGGAGAGAATACAGAAGAGAAACTTGGCTGGTGGTGCTGGTATTCAGATCCACCAAGAAGGCCCAGCCTCCTTGACACAGCCTGTACCATGTCTGACTGTAGTGCTGGAAGCCACATGGTCACTATGGTTAGAAGCCCTGGCTTACTTGACCTGAAACACTCCAGGTCCATGTGTGAGTACTCGAGATCTGATAAACTGGAAGACTGGAGGAAGGGGATCATGCTGTGACCAGACCCTATAGAGGGTATTTTAAAAAAAATTCTCTCACCCACCTACCTGCACACGTATGCATGTGTGCAAACATACACTCTATCAAGAATAAAGGGAAGAAAACCTATCAGGGACTGTAGAAAGTATTTATTTTGTAGAAAAGTGAGATGAGCACCCCCTAAGGGTCCAGAAAAATTGCAAGAAACATGGACTTTAGGTGAAGGTGGGTGATAGAGAATTGATTAGTCCAAGGTTCTCCTCAAAACTGATGTAGAAGGGAACCAGCAGTTAGTGCAATGGCTATGTCGCTGGACTGCCATGTAGTCGACCGCGATTCGCGTCCCGCACCTGGTGGCTTAAAACTCACGCTAGGCGCGTATGCGTGCGTGCCCAAGATCCCTAGAGGAGACTGGAGGAGAAGGGATTGCGGTGTGACCATCCCCTCTGGGGGATGATTTCTCGTTTTCTGTCTCTATGTCTCTGTCTGTCTGGCGAGCACATGCGCCCTATAGCGAAAACCTCTCAAAAAAAAAAAAAAAAACTGATGTAGAATTACAACAAAATTTCTAAGTTCACCCATCTGGCTTTCCATGTGAAGGTCAGACCTCTCAGGAATGCAGAATCTCAGGGATCAGTAACCATATGCACCCTGTTCTGTCGACACAGTGAATGCTACCTGGGCACAGAAGATAGCCTCAATGAGGTCTTCCTAAACTTCCCAAATTTGTTTTCTCCTCCCTAAAGAAGACCCTGTGACTGGAGTTCAGTTGAGGTTTCCCACTCCTGGATGACAGCATTCTCTGAAGCCTAATCCTTTCCTCGTTCCTTTTCCCTGTATCACCGGGAGCCCACTTGGATTACATGCACAGATGGGAAAAGATCATGGGCATCAATCCAAACAACAGGAAAAAAATCATAAAGAGTCCTTCAACAGGTTCCAAGTAGGACCTGTATCAAAAAGAGGACTATTCTCCCTATGTCTGATCAAATAAACATAAACAGGAGTAAGGGAGTCCCAGGAAAGCCTTCCCTTTTGTTTGGAACTGACCTTATATGATAGCTTACTAGTAATTGGTCAGGTGCGTGGGATGCCAGCCTGGTTTCCATGTCTCATGAAGGCACGGCAGAGTGAGGAAATGGCAGTGTACAGCTTTGCCCACCTCTGCCATCTTCATGCATCCCTTGACCCCTCACTTACTGAGACTCACTGAATGCCCACTGCATGCAAAGCCTGGGTGGGCTCAGAGCCAAGGTGGGAGAGATGGGGAAGAGCCCCAGGAACAGAAATGGCATGGAAGAATGCAAGGGCTCCCCCATGGTGCTGTAGTAAAATCTCTGCGGGACTGACTGTCCTCTGGAGGTCTCCCTAACATGAATCCTGTGACTCTAGGGACTGCCAAGAGTCCATCGGATTGCATCTTTGAGCAATCACATCAGTTTCTCTACCAGATGCCCCAAGTGGGCATCCATTTATATGCATATATAGCATCATTATCATTAAAATCTTGAATCAGTTATCATATCAGTACGTTTGTCTTTCTAGGATAAGTGGCATTCTCTTTTACATTTTCCTTTTCTTTCAGCTTTACTCATATCACAGGTAGAATCACACATGTAATATCAGCATCACACAACACACCAACACGAATCACATACTGTTCTTTCAGCCAAGGAATCTTAAGTTTAAATGTCCCAGTCCTTGTCTGATTTATAGCAGATGTCCACAGAAATAGTAAAGGAGCCGTTTAAGGGTGCTTTTGAAAGAAGGGATTTTCTTTCAGTCGACATAAATAATAATGATGTAATAGCAGTAGCAGTAGCATCAGTAATGGTACAGCTCCCACCCTATGGGGAAGTGTTACAGTTGATCCCACATCCAAAATAAATGACATAAAGAGATAGATTTCATGATACTTACATCAGTGATCATCTTCCCTCTGGTTTTATTTCTCTCTCTGTGGTTGGCCCGTTTCTGTTTCTGCTGCAAAACCCTTTCCCTGGTGGTGCGATACTCTAGTGCAAATTCACTAATAATCCTGCAGAACTTGTTTATGTTCACGTCCCGAATCGCGTAGGGCGGATGCCCCATAAAGAGCAAGAAGGAGTGGAACCTGCAAGGTAAAACAGTCACGGCAATGACTTCAGTTTTAAGAAATGAGAGTTGTCTAAAATCTTTCATGAAGAAACCAGTGAGCCAAGCTGTCCTTGTTCTTCACTCCTGCGGCTTTGCATTTCAAGAGTCCTCTATGAAGTGAAGTGAAAGTGCAACAGAAATCAAGTTTGACTCAATTTCTCACGGATGGCACTCTGTCTAGGTGGTAGGATTTCAGGAGAGTACTTTTTCTTTTTGCCTAGATGAGTTTTAGTGTTTTTCTAAAATGGATATGTAAAACGTTAGTGAGAAAATGATAAACTACTATTTTGAGGAAAAGATTGCAGTTTCTAGATTATAGGAGTTGAACAGGAATAATGAAATGTTGGTCAGAAATTCCCTTAATGACTACTTGGAGTAGATAGCGACATTCTAGGAATGACATGCTAATTGACAGTTTGTACAATGCAACAGATGCTTATGACATTTTCTGAGCAATATTTTGAAACATTTTCTTGCAATATTACATACAATCATAATTTATTAGGAAATACCAAATAAGAAGAACAAAATTAATTTATTTTAACTATTTAATTTATAAATTAAAAATTCCTGGGCCAGCAAGGTTATGTTGTGATTAAGGCAGCTGGATCCCACATGACTGACTATGCAGTCTGAGTCCTAAACCAGCAGCTTGAGAAACACGCTGAATACACTCGTGTGCATGTCCAAAATCCTAAGAGGAGAACGGAGAAGAAGGAATTGCAGTGTGGCCAATCTTGAGGGAGATGGGTGATTTCTCACTTTCTCCCATCTCCTGGCCCCCTCTACTCCAGCAAGCCTATAGAAAAATCTAAAAATCACAAACTTTTGTTTAAAACTTTTGGAGCAAGAATTAAAATGAGCCAACAAGTACCCAATTTGTAGTTATTCAGAAATGAGAAAGGAAGATAGTAAGAGACAGAGGGAACTCTTTCTGCAGAATAAAAAGAATTCTATAAATGATACCACTATTTGTAGACAAAGCTTTTGGTTTGGATCACTAATTTGTACTGTTCAAATATGGAGTTTTTTTTAATAAGAAAAGACAGTGTCTAATTAATTTTGTGAAGAATAATAAAGAAGAGCATATATAACTTGTACTTACAGTAAATGGGGGCTGAAAAAATACTAGCTAAAATATGAAACCTTCAGAAGAAAACATAAATCTTCATGTGACTTTGGATTAGATCATTTTTTTATATAGGATAACAAAAGCATAAACCAAGGGAAAAATAGATAAATTGGACTTCATCAAAAAACGAACAAACAAACAAACTGAAGGAAGTAATCCTTCAAAGGACATCATCAAGAGTGAAAACAATAACCATAGCATGGGGAAAAATACTTTCAAATCATATGGCTAATAAGGGACTTGTATCCAGAATTTAAAACTCAACACTAAAAAGACAAAAATAAAAAATAAAAAAAGTCAAAGGGTTTGAAAAGTGAATTCTCTAAAAATGTGCACAAGATCAAGTTGTACATGAAAAGATACCAGTCATTAGTGGAATACAAATTCAAAGGAAAACAAGGCCGTAGCACACACATAAGACACTGTGCTCCGGGACCAGCAGATAGCAAAATAATTATGTAGCTGAATTCCCATATAGTCGACTGTGGTTCAATTCCTGGACCTGGTGGCTTAAACTCACACCAGACGCATGTGTGTGCATGCCCAAAATCCTGAGAGGAGAATAGAGAAGGGACTGCAGCATGACTAATCACCCCTGGGGGAGGGTAATTTTTTGCTGTCTCTCTGTCTCTCCAGTGAGCTCACGTACCCTATAACAAAAATCTCTCTTAAAAAAAGAAAAAAAAAAAAAAAGACACTGCTCCACGGGCTGGGACCACATAAAAAGCCTGGTTTGGTTCCCAGTTCAAACAAAAGGCTCAGTGCGGTGGCACACACTGGTCATCCCAGTGAACCTGAGGGCTGAGACAGAGCGGTTGCATGCTCAAGGCTAGCGGAGGCAATATAATGAGACCCCATCCAAAACAGCTGGAGTGTACTGCACACACATAGTCCCAGCTGGGGGCTATAGCAGGAGGACTATGATGTAGCAAGATTCTGTCTTGAAAAAAAAAAATAGAGAAAGAGACAGGAAGACAGTGATGGGCCCAACAGTGGCACAATGGTAAAATGTAACACTTTGAGAAGCAGATCCACGTGGGAAGGTTACCAATTTGTATTCAAGACCCTCCCCGAGTATGCTGGGCACGCATGTCCCATGAGCGGACACTGGCTCACTGGCTGAAGCTAGGGGCTGACTGTGGCATCAAGGCCCTGTTGGGGGTGCTGTGTGTGTCTCTCTCTTAGAAAAGATAAACCTACACACACACACACACGTATACGCACATACAATGAGATAAAGATTCATATCCATTAGGATGCTATGATAAAGGCAGGCTAAAACAAGTGTTGGTGAGGACATGAAGAAATTGGAGCCAATACAATGCTGGTGGAAACATAAAATGGTGTAGCCATGTGGAAAACAGTCCAGTAGTTCACCCCAACTTAGACAGAGTGACTCTATGATGCCACAATTTGGTGTCTATCCACAATGAGATAAAGCTTCATATCCATTAGGATGCTATGATAAAGGCAGGCTAAAACAAGTGTTGGTGAGGACATGAAGAAATTGGAGCCAATACAATGCTGGTGGAAACATAAAATGGTGTAGCCATGTGGAAAACAGTCCAGTAGTTCACCCCAACTTAGACAGAGTGACTCTATGATGCCACAATTTGGTGTCTATCCACATCTCCCAAAGAAGTGAAAATATGTGTATAAACAGAACTTTTACCCAAATGTTCTTAGCATTATTCATAATAGCCAAAAGCAGAAGTAGCCCAGCTGTCCATCAACAGAAGAACGGATAAACAAACGTAGTATACCACAAAGCCCTGCATGGCCAACTCCGCTCTCTCTCTGGCTTCATCTCTTATGACTCCAGCTATACTGAACTCCTGGTTATTTCTTGAATAAGCCTCAGGTCCCCTTTCTGATCTGAAAGAGACTCTGGAGGGACACAGAGGCTGAGGAGCAGACAGCCTGCAGGGCCTATGGGGAAAAGTGAGGTGGCCCCCACACCAGGGAAGAAAACAGGCCTGACATGGTGTCAAGAACAAGCTGTTCCCTATGCCAATAGTGTTTTCCCTAC
>NW_006159775.1:67839-78207 GCF_000334495.1 Tupaia belangeri chinensis
CTCTCATTTCCCACAGCTCCCTACCCTAGGATCACCTCCTCAGAGAAGCCTTGTCTGACCACCTTATGTAAAATAGGACATTCCCGTAGTCTTAATTTTTCTTCCTGGCTCTTATTATCACCTGACATTGCATATTGGATAGATGATTTGATGATATGACACTAGGATAGGACAGTGTGACAGCACACACACACACACACACACACACACACACACACACACACTGTCTTCAAAATGTTTACGGAAAATGCATATTGTGAAAAAGTATACATAGATTACAAAATCTTTTGCATACTCTCTCCCCACTACACACATAACACACACACACTGCACTTTAATCACTATTCTAAATCTATCTGCATGAATAATTAAAGAAAGAGTCCATCAGCCCTCAGCTAGTTAAACACTTCACTTCATTCTTAATGTATTAACTTTTGGGATCCTTTTTTTCAATTGCCATAGGGCACATACACTCACCAGAGACACAAAGAGGGACAGACAGGCAGCAAGACAGAAAGAGGGGAGAAGCACCTCCCAAAGGGATGTGGTCATGCCACAGTTCTTTCCCTTCCATTTCTCCATCCTGTCAGGATTTTGGGGCATATGCACATATTCACCCAGCATGTTTTTCAACCCAGCACGGCCAGGACTTGAACTGAGGTTGACCATGTGGGATCCAACTTCCTTAACAACTAAGCTAAGGGTCCTCTTTTATACTTAAGTAGAGCCTTAAGCTCCTTATCCTTCCCTTTCTAGAGCACTGTTTTCAAATCTAGAGGGACTCCAACTTAGCATATAAGTTGGAAATATGGTTTAAACATACATTTTATAAGCAAGAAGAATAACAATAAACAAGTAAAATGCACATCTTAAAAAAAGCCTCAGGTATATTGGGTTGTTGGAAAAGTCTTGACATCTTTTTCTGTTTTTCTATGCAAAAATGTGTCAGGACTTTTCTGATGACCCAATGCATTTCAAAAGAGACACACAATGGAATTCTTCAACCAAGGGGATTTAACTTTGAGACAGTAAGTTCTTAAGGGAATTCTGTTAGTTGAGTTTGTAACCTATGGAACATACATGATCAAGATCTTCCGGTCATGGAGGAGCTGACTGCCCTCAACAGTACTCTAAGGAACAAGCCAAATGCCTTCGCTTTGTTCCATCATCTACCCTTTGAGTGTGTGCCACTGACTGGGGTGTCTGATCCCTAACTGGAGGGGTGGATTGAAGCCATTCCGCAGCCAGTCTGGTGCTGACTTGCCTTCCACCTGCCTCTCTTCCCAAATACTGCCCCCTGCTAGTGTTCACAAGGCATCCAGGAAGACTTACTTTCCCTGTCACCAGGTCCCTCTCCCTCCCACATCTTTCACAGTGTAACTGCAGCCGAATTAATCTGCAGGAGTGAGTGAGTGGGCTATATACCCACAGAGTGGAGTTTGGTTGGTGGGGTAGAAGTATGAAAGGAAACGTTAATATGTAGGTTTAGACACCCTAACCATCTAACAAGCTTTTCTTGGTGAGGCAACAGCTCTGAGAATCAGATTTTGCTGAAAGGGAGAATTATAAAGCTACTTGACTTTCTGGCTTGAAGTCCTATATTTAGGTTGGCCGGCATGGCCAACCTGATTCTTAAGATTTCCAACTAGAAGGCCCTGAATGAGGGTTTTTCCCCTCCTGGGTCTCCGTTTCCCAGTGTGTAAAGGGAAAAGAAAACACAGCAGTATCCTGGGCTCTGCTCCTGGGGAATGCTGATGGGAAGGGGAGGGAAAACTGAGGCACAGTCATTGGTGTTCTCAGTCTCGCATCTCTATTTCAACAAGACATTTCTACTTTAGTCAGTTCTACATACAAGGCTCCTGCTAAAGACATCACTTGGACCCAGGG
The DNA here is from genome assembly GCF_000334495.1 of Tupaia belangeri chinensis. Taxonomy (NCBI): domain Eukaryota; kingdom Metazoa; phylum Chordata; class Mammalia; order Scandentia; family Tupaiidae; genus Tupaia; species Tupaia belangeri. The sequence goes on from NW_006159775.1 coordinate 69,727, forward strand.
TTCTGTGGCTTAGAGGTTTTGGATTGGCCACCACCTGGCACCCCTCCCCCTTTAGCCATGCCATCATAACTACACTGAATTGCTGGCTCATCCTGGTCATCCCCAATGGGATGAGAGGACAGGGATTTGGGTCAGGCAGAAGCAACTGCCATCCAGGTGACCATCTTACCAAGGAGAATGAGTGGGACAATCCAGGGCAAATATATTACAACTTAAGGAATAGATACATCACCAAGCTGAGTGTGTATCTGCTTTGGATAAAATGGTTAATGTAACCTGTCACAATAGCTTTATAAGACCTTCATAAAATTGTTTCTATTTCATGACATTACCAGTAGAATCTATTTGTTTCTTTTCTTTTTGAAGTTAGGAATTGCTTGCATCATACAAAGTGGAGGGCCAAACCAGTTCACATTCTCTGCCTCTGCTTTCTAACTACATTAAAAGTGTAGTGTACTGTGGCTGGCAGGAGGCATAGTGGTTAAGGTGCTGGGCTCCCCCATGGACCACCACAGTTCAAGTCCTGGACCTAGCAGCTTGAAAATCATGCCAGGCTTGTGTGCCCAAAATCCCAAGAGGAGAATGAAGAAAAGGACTGTGGCACGGCTATAGGCCTAAGACCCGAAAAAAGTATGGTTATCAAAGCTGCCCTCTCCCAGACACATGTTGGGCTCAAGTGCAAAGAATCAGATTTTTTAAAGTTCTGTAGAGGCTCAAATAAAGTGAACGGAGGAAGGAGAAAAGAAGGAGGGAAGGAAGGAGAAAGGATGGGCGAGGGTTCTACAACCATATTCTGTGATGAAACAAAGGTGAAGAAAGCAGTGGTGCATGGTAGGAAATACCCTGGCTGGGAAAATAAGAAGACCCTAGTTCTAGTCCTGGTGCTGCCAACACTAATTGGTGAATTCATCCTGGACAGCCATGGAGCCATTCTTTTTTTCCTTTTTTTGGAGAGGTTTGTGCTATAGGGCGCTTGTGCTCGCCAGACAGACAGAGAGAGATATAGAGACAGAAAGCGAGAAATCACCCCCCAGGGGAGATGGTCACACCGCAATCCCTTCTCCTCCATTCTCCTCTCGGGATCTTGGGCACGCATGCACATGCGCCTGGCGTGAGTTTTAAGCCACCGGGTCCAGGATGTGAACCGTGGCCGACTACGTGGGAGTCCAGCAACATAGCCATTACACTAACTGCTGGTTCCCAATGGAGCCATTCTTGATGCCAGCAAACCTCCTTGTGGGCAAAGCAATGTCTGACACATCCTTGTTGTTTCTCTATGGCCCTCTTGGATCCTATGCCTCTGTGGAGATGCCCAGACCTCACCCAGGCAGGCTGTGGCATAGAACACCCACCAGGGAACGCCCAGCTAGCAGGCCGTCAGAGGGAAGACTGTGGGTCAGACATAGGAGGAACTTTTCTAACAAGCAGAGCTATCTTGCAAAGGAAACCTACTCTCTCTATGAGTAAAATTGTTCAAGCAAATACAGAGATGCAGGTTTCAATTCGCCAGGGATCACAGAGAAACCATTTCTGATCAAGTAGTATGTTTAGATCGAATTATCTCTGAGATTCTTTTTAACTGCAAGGTTCAATGATACTAAATTATTATATAAAACAAACTAAGCATCCATGAAACTGTTAAACATCTGTATCCTAGGTGCATTTGCTATGTAACAAGAATGCATAGTAAAATTTTTATAATCTGTGGATCTTAGTTTGCAGACCATTTTCAACATGCCATTGTACTGATGTTGCCATAAGTTCTTCCATCCATATACCTGTTAATTATCCTTCTATGAACAATTTTTAGTATTATAATTCGCTCTGCACAGTCTTTAAGGAATTCCGACATTCGTTGTTTTAAAACTGGTTTCATTTCGTGTTTTGCAATTGCCTTGAGGTGATCCCATGAAGCTTTGCATCTTTTCTCCATCTGACATAAATTATCCTGGAGTTGATCAAAGTCAACCTGAAAATCAGAGAGAGAACATCACAAATGCTCTGAAACAACCGGACACCAACCTGAACTGGGAGACTGAATTGCCTCTGGGAAGAAAGAAACATCAAAACCAAATTTACATCTTGAAATACAAACATATTTATGGGCTAAAAATTATTCACATGTGCATTGGTCATTATCTCGACACTCAATCATTTAGTGATAAAACTGTTTTCCAAATGACTCCAATACACATGTCACCTTTTTTTTTTCTGTCCATATTTGGCAAGAAATATTAGAAATGTCCTTGGGAAGTGCAAATTAAAATATGATATCAAGGAACCTTAGAACAAGATGAACTAAGTAGATACCTCATTAAATTTTCCAGAGTGCTCTGGTTCTTTGGAGACTGTTTTATTGAAGGGTGAGGAACACACCCTGGTCGTACATGGATAACCCTGCTATGCAGGGGCAGCCAGCTTTTCTTTGAACAGATTGCTTTTATACCATATGACAAATTATCTTATCCATCCACCCACTCACTCACTCACTCATTCAACTAACACTTGTGGAGAAACTAGCATAGGCTTGTCCCATAGCAAGCGCTCAGAACACAAAGACAAATGTCGAATGAACCCAAATTCTTACTCTCAAGGAGGCTCATTATACAGAGTCTATACTATAGACAGGAAGTCACCAAGTATTGAAAGATGCAGAGTACACACCCGACTCGTGTATGTGTGCGCACATGTGCACGCGTAAAGTCTTGGCAGCAGAACCAAGTCACACATGCAGAGGACAGATGTGATAGAGCGCTCACTGTATACCCAGGGCAGTGCAAACAGATTGTACTGAAGAGGCTTGAGATGAAGATTTCATTTATTTATATTTCAATTTGCCAGTGCATGTGTGCATTTGCAGGAGAGAGACCGAGAGGGAGAGAGGTAAAGTGAAAAAGCACTCCCTCATGGGGTATGGTCACACTACAATCCCTCCTCCATCTCTTCTGCCTTCTAGGATTTGAGGCATGCACACACATGCACCCAGCATGTCTCTCAAGCTGCTGGGTCCAGGACTTGAGCCATGCTGTTAGCCATGTGGGATCCACCTGCCTTAACCACCATGTCACTGGCTGGGCTGAGATGAGGCTTCTTAAGGTAATGCTTTTATAGAATTTCTAGACTAATATTTATGTGAATCAGGGTTATTTATCAGGAAAAAAATACTCGTGAAGGCCACATTTAATAAAGAGATGTGGGACAGGAGATGTAATTGAGAAGGAGAAGGGAGAAAGACATAGGTAAACGAATGAAGAGCTGAAGGGAGGGGACTGAGATAGAGAGTGAACCATGGTGGGAAAGGGTAAGGGCACAAAGAGAGTCAGAAGGAGAAAGAGCATGTGCATGGAGGTGGGCCACCATATTAGATGCCCGTCACTGGTCATGAGCAAGCCTAGAGAAGAACACCTAGGGGTCTTGCTGGAGTGACCTCAGACTGCCAGCCCCACTCTCTGAAGACAATGGAGGGAATCAAGTCAACAGGGTAGATTCTGTGAGATCTATGGCACCCGACTGGATGAAGACTCACTGAGCACTCAGGGCATGTCCTGGATTTCCTGGTGCTGTAGAGCCAAGAGGGGAGGGCAATTTTAGGCTTAGTCCTGGGATTTAGATCAGCAAGGAGTCCATGGTACTTTGAGAAAAATTATTTGCCTGGAACAAAAACAAAACTTCTGGGATCATACAGGAAAGGCTTCACTTTCTTAGGATACAGTGAGTGGAGAAGAAAAAAAATCTGGCATTCAACTAAGAGTAGAAGGAAGGTTAAATGAAGGATGGAAGAGTCCAAAGATGTCTAGAAAAAGATCCAAATGACCTGAGACTGATGAGTAGTATCTACGGGTTTAAGCCAATTCAACCTGAACTGAGCAGGTATAACAGATCTAAACATAACTCTCTAAAGCTGTCCTCATTTGCATCTGGTAGCTCCCTTGATTCACAGTAAAATTAAAACTAATTTAATTCAGCTTAAACATGTACCAAGTATCAGGGCCACCAGGAGGTAGGGTGGTTAAGGCACTGGTCTCCCACATGGCCAACCACTGTACAAGTCCCAGACTTGGTGGCTTACTTTCTCACTTTCCCTTCTCTCTCTGGTCAAATTTAAAAAAATAATAGTAAATAAAATAAGTAATTCTTGAAAACATGTACCAAGTATCTCTGTTCAGTCTAGACAGGTGGTGGTGGTTTAGCACTGCAGTGGGCAACGAGGATACAAGAAGTGGTTTTGGAGGAGAGTCCATTGTGAACCCTTGTGATGGTGACAAAAGAAAGTAAATGCACTGCCAGTAGGAGCCAGCCAGGGAGTCTTTTTCCAAGAAGCGGTGAGGTTGAGCTTTAATACAGAGCATTTGAGCAGGTCAAATGGTTGCCTACCTGGGCACCATACAAAACTCTGGGAGGCATATGGCAAATAAATTTTCACAAGAACTTCATGACCTAGGATTCCAATACAAGCCCCACCTTATAGGGGGAGACACTTGTATGTATGTGTGTAGACAGGCCCAAAAATCTGTGTGAATAACTTGAGAGCTGGTAAGTGACAGACCCAGGATTTGAGGCCCAGATCTCTCTGGCTCCAGTGTCTAAGGTCTTGACTACCACATGTTAAGCCTAAGTTTGCCCATAAAAGCTTCTATCCTTGAAAGAGAGCTGGTCTGACCTCCTGTTGTGGGAAGGAAGTCCTTTCCATATGTGTCACTTTCTGTGCCTAGGGAGAAATGTGGGCTGGGCACTGAAGCAAAGCCAAGTCTTAGCAAGTCTATTTGGGATGCTGTGGGACAATGAAGGTCAAGGGCAGGGACCACAGAGAGATATGATAGGGCAAACACACAGAACAAGTAGCATGATACTTTAAAAACACATTTCAAGGGACCAGCAGTTAGTGTAATGTCTATGTCGCTGGACTCCCATGTAGTTGACCGCGATTCAAGTCCTGGACCCGGTGACTTAAAACTCACGCCGGGCACTTGTGCATATGTGCCCAAGATCCCAAGAGGAGAATGGAGGAGAAGGGATTGCGGCATGGCCATCCCCCCTGGGGGGGTGATTTCTCGCTTTCTGTCTCTCTGTCTCTCTCTGTCTTTCTGGCAAGCACACGCACCCTATAGCAAAAACCTCTCCAAAAAAAAAAAAAAAAAAAAAAAAACGTCTCAAATTCTTTGACACCCACCCTTTAAAATATAGAGACTCACCCTTTAAAATATAGAGTCTAAGACCCTTCCTCTTGGTGTGAGCCAGTTTTAGTGAAGTGCTTCTTCTAGTGAAGAGAATGCAGGGACTAGGTCAGAAAAAGGACAGAGCTTCATCTTTCTCTCAGATCACTCCTTCTAAGGGAGGCCATCTTCTCTGTTGTGAGGACACTCAACGAGCCCTAGGAGAGGCCCATGTGGGAAAACACTGAACTTCTCTCTAAGTATCAGTGAGTGAGCGAGCCACCATGGGAAGAAGTTCTCCATCCCCGCTCAAGCCTTCAGATGACTTCAGACTCAGCCAACATCTTGACCTAAACCTCATGAAAGACCTTCAGACAGAATCTTCCATGACATCATCTTTCTTATTATCCATTACTGACTGAACTGTCACTCCAAAATCTGCATTGAAGTTCTGGTCCCTAGCACCTCAGATGTGACCTTATTTGGAAATAGATCATTGCAAATGAAATTGGTTAAGTTAGGATAAGGTCACATGAATCGGGGAGATCCCCAATCTCAGATGACTGGTGTCTTTATAAGAATTTAGATACACACACAGAGAATGTCATGTGAAGATGGTGAGTGCCAATAAATCACCAGAAAGTAAGAGAAAGATGCAGAAAGAATCGGAAACAGATGCTCTCTCACAGCCCTCAGAAGGAAGGGAGATGTGATCTGAGACTTTAAGATTCTGGAACTATGAGATAATACATTTCTGCTGTTCTAAGCAATCCAGTGTGTAGTACTTCATTACAACCACCCTAGGAAACTAATACATTGTCTTAAGCCACTAGTTTTGGGGGTGATTTGTTACACAGCTATAGATAACTAATATGAGCAGATAAAACATGATAAAGGGGGCCTCCATCATCACCTGCTCCCACATCTGGGAGGTACGGCAGTCAGGGTCAGTGATCACTTATCACTATTGCTTTTTTTTTTTTAATAGACCACAGATTAGTTTATTTTTAACACCCATCATGCCAGGAATTCATAGGGAATAGGTTCCAGCAGCTCAGGCTCCTTTCCATTGGTTCTCACCAAGTGTGCTTCTCTGGGTGGAGCAGGCTAACGCTTCAGTTGAACCCTGGTACCTTTCTCTTTGGCTTCCTTCTTTTTCTGATCATTTTCCTTCACATGTTTTAAGAAGCTATCTCTGCTCTTAGAATGCTTAATATGCTCCATATCCATATTAATTCTCTTGGCAAGAATCCTGCCCTTAACTTGTTTGTTTACAACAATGCCAACGGCATGCTGGGTAACATTGTAGACTCTTCCAGATCTGTGGGGCATTCCTTTTTGAACGGTACCCATTCGATTAATGTCTACAGTATCACCTTTCTTGTAGATGTGCATATATGTTGCCAAAGGAACCACTCCATGTTTACTAAAAGGCCTAGAGAACATATATCAGGTGCCTCTCCTCTAGAGAACATATATTGGGTGCCTCTCCTCTTTCCCTTTGTGTTCATCATTTTGGTTAATTACTGGGAGATGGTGGTTCCAGCCAAAAGGAAGCTAACCATTGCTTTTTGAAATCCAAAATGACTGATCAATATACCATACCAGCCTGTGAAGTCTCACTTTGCTAGGAGTAGACAGAACTGCCTACACCTCAGCCTATGTCTGCCAGCCCCTAGAGAGAGAGTCTTTCTGCAGATACCAAGGCAATCTGCTTCTCGGGCTGAGGGGGTGAGGCCCAAAGTATGACATGCTGTAGGTGGACTAAATGCAGTCAGGGTTGGGGGTTCCTGATCTTACCTTGTACCCATCTACACAGAAAGGCCCCTCAATACCCCAAAAGGCTTTGGGAATATGTCTGGAAAGAGGTAACAGGTGCCATCTTGGCCTCCTGTTGAACATAACAGGGATCTGGGTCAATAGTCATCTTAGGAATTGCCAAAGTGAATGCGTAGAGGCTATCTGTCATTGTGGTTTGTACAGCCAGTCTTTGGGCAAGGATAAATTATATTAGTTAGCTGATAACTAAACATCCATAGGCTTATGGAAAAGGCTTGATACTGAGGGGGCCCAGGGCAATCGCTGAGGGCCAGACAGGCATCAGGACTCCTGAACCAGGGCTATTTTTATGCCCTGAAGAAAGCTCTGGGTAAAACTCAAGGACTATGTGTGAAAAGAGAACTGATTTTTTTCTGGTAATTCTGGAGAAAGGACGAAGATGAAGGGCTATAGGCACTCAGGCAGATTTTGTCTCAAATAGAGTTTTGCCTAACAAAACTGTCTTCTTAGGAAGAGCTCATGGGGAGTATCAGAGCAACAACTGGAGGACCCTCTGTTGGGACCCCTTGGTGGGGAGGTTTCTGCCTTGGTTAGGATACCAAAGTAACATTTGTAATGACCTTGGGAAAACACCCATGACTGTGCCAGTCACAGAATTAATGGAAAGAGTATCTGTTAAGCGGAGGATTCTGTTTTTGAAGAAACCCTGTGTCAACTTTCTAAGCTGGGAGATCACTGGTTATGCCTCTTCCTGCTTCAAGGCAGGTCTACTGTGTCAGGTCAGCTCTGGGGCCCCCTTCTGGGTGTACTTGGCAGCTGACCGCCTGTGACTCCAAAGGCATGTGTAGGAGTCTCCCAGCTACCATATCCCTACATGCAAGTTCTGCAGGAGAAGGCAGAGAGGGAAAGCTCCCTGAAGGTCCCCTACCCATTACTTCCCACCTCTGCCCACCACTCTCTTCTCTTTCCATACTGGATTTCAATGTGTCCCAGTACTTCTGGTTCCCCCTCCCCAGCACGGTTTGGTGTTTAAGAGGTTCCTCTACACTGGCCTGGCTCCTCTTCCTTCTCCAGTGAGTTCCTGTCCTCCCAAGATGAAGCTTCATATCTCCTAGTTTTGGTGTGTTTGGGATTTCTTCAGGGGTTGTTTAGCCTCAGTGATCTACCTGCACTACAGGCAGTGGGGTGTCCACATGCAGCAACCATAAGCTCATGAGGATATTAATGCTGCACTTACTTTAAGAGCTTGCAACTGAGGGGGCCAGTGCTATACACTGTTTACAGCCCTATAAAAGTGTTCTCTCTGTGTCAGCTCTGAGGGTAGGCCAAGTAGGCCCTCTGCTTCAAGGCTCCTCACCTCATTGTGAAGTACCATGGATGTGTTAGGAGGATCCAAATCATACCTTTTCAACAGGTTTGCCCACCTACAACAAGCTGTGTAGTGTTAGGGTTCTGGAGTCTACAGCCCAGTGAGTAACACTGCCCAACTGTGGATGCAAGAGTTGGACTGTGATGGCAGGCTTGCCTTATACACCTCAGCCGGGAACAA
>NW_006159775.1:78296-90315 GCF_000334495.1 Tupaia belangeri chinensis
AATGCAGGCAGCACTTGTTTTACTTAGCATAGCATGTGTTCCTTGGAGATGACTGATAAAGATCCAGCGTCTGAGGCCAGGCAAGGCTGGCCGCTTTCACAGGCGTACCTTGGCTGACCTGGTGATGGCTCCGATCTCCGAGTACAGGTCAGAGCTGTCTGGGAAATTTTCCACCACCATGGTGCACACATGGTGGAGAAGTGACTGCTTGTGCACGGTGTCTTTGACTTCTGGAACCTTCTCGAGGTAGCTTAACTCAAACGCTTTGGCCTGTTTGGTGAATGTCAAATAAAAGTCAGGAAGAACAAGTTTTCATAGGCTCTTAGAAAGGCACAGATGGTTAGAATCAATGCCCAGTTCCATATTTTATTTCTCTGTGAACTATAGCCTCCATAGTCCTTGACTGATCACATATTGATCAACCACATTGAGAATAAAGTGCACCTACAGCTTTTTCCCATTATAGCCACAAACCAGGGCTCATGCCTAAATCAGGGCTCTGGAGGACTGGGTCTCTGATACCTGGGTACCTACAGTTTCTCTCTTCCCTTACCCACTATTTGTTTACTTTCTGAGCAAAGCTAAGCCAATTAAAAAATTACTTAAAAAAAACTATTAGATATATATTAGAACAAAGAGTTGAATGATAAGCTCAGGAGAAAAAAAAAAACAAAATCAACGTAGAATAAAATTCTCCAATGTCAATTTTGAGAGTAGACAAGTATCATAAAGAATACTAGGGACCAGCGGGTGGCGTGGTGGTTAAGGCGCTGGACACTTCCACATGGCTTACCACGGTTCAAGTCCTGGACCTGGTGGCTTACTTTCTCACTTCCCCTCTCTCTCTCTGTCTCTCTCTGGTCAAATTAAAATAAATGGATGAATAAATAAAATTAAATAAATAATTATAAAATAAATAAAATACATAAGATTGCATAAATATACTTATTAAAAAAAAGAACACTATGTGTTTTTCCCCCTAAGTTTTATATACAGCAAGATTTAAGTTTAAATAAAAAAGTTTAAATAAAAAAGGTCCTAGTACTTTAAAGTAAAAATTATTTCTAGATTTCCTTGTTCTTTTCATTTTTTTTTTAAAAGGGTTTGCCATGCGGCATGTGTGCTCACTGGAGACAGAAAAAGAAAGTGAGAATCATCCCCTCAGGGGGATGGCCATGTTGCAATCTCTTCTCCAGTCTCCTCTCAGGATTTTTGGGCATGCAGGCACATGCATCCAGCATGATCCTCAAACAACCAGGTTCAGGTCTTGAACCATGGCTGGCCATGTCGGTGTCCAGTGCCTTAACCACCAGACCACCTGCTACCCACTTCTAGATTTTCATCAAGAAGATACAAGAATGGCTTGTTTTACTGGGCACTGGAGGACCAAATGTACAACCTCCATTAGCAAATGGAAAGATGGAATTTTGTGACAAAGGAGGCAAGAGATTAAGGGTTGTGAAAGACTTACATTAGTTCCATTTAGAAAGTTCCCAATGGCTAAGAGAGTAGACAGGATAAAGCCCAAGGTTTTATTGTTCTCCAATTGGTCTATTCCTTCCTTCAGGTCCAAAAGTGGTTCTGCTACTTCCTTTCAGATAAAAAATAGAAGATAACAAAGATTATGCATTTGGGCTTTACTTTGTCCTTGTAAATTTTCATACAAGGTAGTAACAAGCAGAGTTCTCCGCAGCATAAGGCAATCCCATGTAAAGCTTATGCTCACAGGTATGAAAAAGGGCCGAAAGGCAGCAGGGAGAGAGTCTAGTACCCAATGTCTTGGCAGTGGAGACTACCTGGAGCTTGTGCTGGGGTCATCAGTTTGCCCTTCAAATCTTGCATGAAGAATGCCATTTCACCATGTTAATAATCACCAGTAAAAACTTGTTTTAATGCTGGGTCATGGACTGGCTGTTCTCTGACAAAGTACTTACCTTTTCTGTAGTTTCATAATCCATTTTGAATGCCCAGAGATGGAGCCGAGCCGAGAGCTCACTGATGGAGGACAGCGTGAGAAGGAATTGCTCAGCACTGCCCAGAGGCACTTCGGGGTTGGCCAGCTGGGCTTCCTGGATTTTCTGTTTCTCCTCTTCAGTGGGAATCATGGTTAGAATTTTCTGGAAAGATGGAAATTATATATTTTCTCTCTCAATAATGGAACTTACCCCATACCCCATAACTTCAATGCTTTCAGATATATGATAATTTTCCAACCAATTAGTAGAGACATGTTATCAGTATTTTTATCACACACAGGTATATTGTCATGAAGTAAATATACTTTAAAGAAGAGAAGTCCTAGGCACCGTCTACATTCATTTGGTCTAAAACAATTTATCTCCCTCTTCTTTACTCTTCCCCTGTTTTGTAAAAACCCTAAACAATCTACCCAAAATGTTCTGGGTCTTGTATAAGAATGAATATTTCAGGCAAGAAAAACAAGACAGAAGATTAGAGAACTCCCGGTTTTCTAGAAGATAGAGTAAAACATAAAAAACATATGCTTTTCAGCATTTCTCATGAATTATTTCAAGAACTTGCAAAAATGAATCATTTTCAAGGAATTGAATTGATTTTTGTATATGTCATATACTTTTATTTTAACTGTATTTTAAAACTTACATGAAATAACAACACTTTAAATAATATCAAATTCAAATCTGATGGAGAAAAGAATGAAGGTATTTATATAGAGCAATACCTATTTACTAATGAAAAAAATGTCTTTTTACTTTTATTTGTTCCTGGTTAAAAAAATAATTGTAAAAGGCAGAAGAAGCAAAAAAGTATGAGAATGACTATGATTCTGATAGATACAAATTTGTTAAAGATGACATTTTAAAAGAAGGTAAAAATTCCTGCCATGTGACACTTCATATGCATTATTTATAGTAAGGTATCTTTTTTTAATTTTACTTTTCCTTCTCTAGCATCAAAATAAAGACATTGAGGCATTTTTTTTTTTTTTTTGTAATTTAGGTTAATTCATTAATTCTATTTTTTTTTTTTTGAGAGGTTTTTGCTATAAGGGCACATGCACTTGCCAGAAAGACAGAAAAAGAGAGATAGAAAGCAAGAAATCACCCCCCAGGGTGGATGGCCATAATCCCTTCTCCTTCATTCTCCTCTTGAGATCTTGGGCACATACACACACATGTGCCCAGTGTGAGTTTAAGCCACCAGGTCTGGGATTCAAACTGTGGCCGACTACATGGGAGTCCAGTGACACAGCAATTACGCCAACTGCTGGTCCCTAATTTTTTTTTTTTTTAAAGAGTGATCTTTGCTATAGGGCACAAGCATTTGCCAGACAGACAGACAAAAATCAAGATATCAACCCCGAGGAATGATGGCCATGCCACAGTCCCTTCTCCAGACTCCTCTTGGGATCTTGGACACACATTCACATGTGCCCAGTATGAGTTTCAAGCTGTTAGGCCTAGGATTTGACTGTGGTTAGCCATGTGGGAGTCCAGCAACATAACCATTACACCATCTACTGGTCCCAAGGTTAACTGAGTAATTCTGAATGATTTGATTACTGCTCTACAATGGCAAGCCTCTGGGCAAAAAGTGGGGAGTTCCAGTTCTAAGTGAGATGGAGTAGGTATACCCCACCTGTCTATCCCACTGAAGTCAACTAGAAGCCTTAGGCAGCATTCATGGAGCAGCTGCATGTGGACTCTGAAAAGCAAACAGTAACAGATAGGTTGGGGAAGAAGACTGGCGGTGAGTGAACCATTTTTCTCTGTATCACCCGGCTTGGGTTCAAGGTAATCCAGAACCTGCAGGATGGAGTGAGGTACAGACAGGGTTCGAAAGGAATCCTCGAGTCCTGAGTCAAGGACTAAGAAAGAGATCTCTTGGCAGTGACAACAGAGGCAGCTGGGAGTCACCTATAACTCCAGTGGAAAGAGCCTGCCACTTTAATAGGTGGAGCTGTGGTCCTAAGAGGCTAAGGCAAATCCTCTCGTTTTTTTCTCCTTGCTTCCCTTTAGCTTGGTCCCAGACATGAGCACAGTTATAGGAAGTACATGGGAAAGTGAATTTACTGAAGCCCCAGTCTTCAGATGGAGGATCAAAAAGGAAAGTCCCCGTGACCTTGAAAGTACTGAGGAAGTCATGGAAAAGGAAGGGCTTGGCAAAATAAATCCATAAAGTTATTTAAGAACTTCTGGGCTCACCTTGGAGCTACTCACATGTGAACCAAATTTTAAACAACTTGTAAAAAACATGAGAACTAGGGACCAGCAGATGGCATAATAATTATGTTGCTGGACTTCTGTGTAGTCGACCACCAGACCTGGTGGCTAAAAACTCATGCCAGGCACGTGTGCAAGCGTGCCCAAAATCCAGAGAGGAGAATGGAGGTAAAGAGACTGTGGCATGGCCATCCCCCTGGGGGGTGATTTCTCGCTTTCTGTCTCTCTCGTGAGACAAACAAAACCACCCCATGAGAACTGAACTAGAGGTTTGTTCCTGTCCACTCTGAGAAAACACTGCAACCACATCCATAGAGAGCAGACCAAAACCTATCACCTGAACTCTTGCAGGTGAGGGAACAATTCCCAACTCCACTTATGAAACAAGAATTGCCATGATTTAAACAAACAACCAGACAATGATATATAAGAAAACTACAGACCTATCCCTGATGAACCTAGATGTATAAATCCTTAACAAAACATTTCAGATATGTGAGTAAATATCAATATATTAAGATATATAAACATAATATATGAACATATAAAAATCATAACCACAAATGGATATTATTCTGAGAATGCAAGATCGGTTTGATACACAAAAATAAACTGATACAATTAATCTACCAGAGTAACAGTCTGAACAAAAAAAATCTACATAAAGATTCCAGTTAAAACAGAAAAAAAACAGCTGATAAAATTCAATATTCATTCATGGCAAAAATCAAACAATCTTTCAACAACCCAGCATAGAAGGAATTTCTTGTATCTGATAAATCATACCTATAAAATACCTCAAGCACACATTATACTTAATAGTAACAGACTGAATTCTTGCCCTGTAACATTGGGAAGAAAACAAGGATGTCCACTCTTACCATTCCTATTTAACACTGTATGGAAATCCTTGACAGACACATAAAAGAAATAAAAGAAACAAAGACTAAAACTGAAAAATAAAAACTGTTCATATTTGCAGGTAACATGATTATGTAGGACATTGCAAACAATTTACAAAAAAATTCTAGAAGAAAAAAGTGAGTTTAGTATCAATACACAAAATCCATTTTATTTCTTTCTGCTTATAGTAAGCTAGAATTTTAAAAAATTTATTCACAATGAAATGCTTAGGTGGAATACCTTGGCCTTGTTTCTCTAAAGTATATTTAGTTTATGACCATGTAAAACTCATATATGATAAAAATACTAACAACTGAATACTAACAAACAATATGCAAAATTTGTTTGATAGAAATTTGAAAATGCTGATAAAAGCCATCAAAGAAGGGGCCAGCAGATGGTGCAGTAGTTACATTACTGGACTCCCACATGGCCAACCACAGTTCGAGACCCAGATTTGGTAGTTTAAAAATTATGCCAGGTAGGACCAGCAGTAAGCATAATGGCTGTGTCGCTGGACTCCAATGTAGTTGACCACAGTTCAAGTCCCAGACCCAGTGGCTTAAAACTCATGCCGGGCGCGTGTGCATGCGTGCTCAAGATCCTGAGAGTAGAATGAAGGAAAAGGTATTGCAGCATGCCCATCTCCCCTGGTGGGTGATTTCTCGTTTTCTGTCTCTGTCTGTCTGGCGAGTGCACATGCCCTATAGCAAAAATCTCTCCAAAAAAAAAAAAAAATGATGCCAGGTGTGTGTGCCCGAGATCTTGGAGGAGAATGGAGAAGAAGGTATTGTTGCATGACCATCCCCCCGCCCCCCCAGGAGGTGATTTCTCTCTCACTGTCTCTGACTTTCTATCTGGCAAGCAGACTCACCTTAAGGCAAAAACCTTAAAAAAAAAAAAAAGAAGGCAATGAAAGAAGATTGAAATAAGTGCAGAGACACACTGTAGATTGAAAGAATCAACATAGCTAAATGTTAATTTTTGAACTACAAATTTAACACAATTTCAATCAAAATACCAGCATATTTTTTTACAGATACAGACAAGCTGATTCTAAAAGCTATGTAATAAAATAGAAGAACTAGCACAACAGAAAAAATATGAAAAAGAATAGTCTTGGGGGAAATCCACTAACTGACTTTAAGAACCATAAAGCTGTAGTAATTAGAACGGTGTGTCATTGGCGAAGGGACAGACACAAAGATCAATGAGACAGAATAGACAGTCCAGAAGTAAGATAAAAATGGCTCATTGATTTTGACCAGATGATTTTGGGATAGTTGAAATTTATAAGCAAAAAAAAAAAAAAAAAGAGAGAGAGAGGGAAAGAAAGAGAGAAAGAAACCCTTGAACATTATACATCATGTATAAACTAACTCAAAATGGATCATGGATCTAACAGTAAAATGTAATACTATAAAACTTTTTTGAAGAAAACATAGGCAAAAATTTGTGACTCAAGTTAAGCAAAATATTCTTAGAAATAATACCAAAAAAGAACGGGTTGATAAACTGAACTTCATCAAATTAATAACTTTTGCTTTGCGAAAGGCACTGTCAAGTGAATAAAAGGCAAGCTAGGTATATACAGTTCCACAGAAGTTTAAACACAGTTACCACATAATTCAGCAATTCCTTTCCTGAGTTTTTCCCCTAAAAAAATGAAAACATATGTTCATGCAAAATCTTTGTCTGCAAATATTTGTAGTAGCTTATACATAATTGCCAAAAACTGGGCCAACTAAGTAGTCTTCAGTAGGTGAATAGTTAAACTGGTACAACCTACAGTGAAATAGTACTTAGCAATGAAAAGGAACAAACTACAGATACACACGACTTGGCTGAATCTCAGAGATATTATGCGGAGTGAAATCCAGTCTCAAGTGGTTACACACCATTCTGATTTCAACATTCTCAAAAAGGCAAAACCATAATGGTGGAGAAGACTTCAGTGGTTGGTAGGGGCTGGAAGTGGGTTAAGGATGCAACTACGAAAAATGGCAGGGAGGTTTGGGGGGAGATGGGACTTCTTTAAATCCTGATTGCATGAATTTAACATATTTTAAAACTCATAGAACTGTATGTCAAAAATGTCAACTACTTCATATAAATTCAAAATATAAAAACTAAATAACTAAATAAAAATCTGACATCATGGCGACTGACATCATGGTCACCAAATACGCAGATATGTACAAGATTGTGCATCTTGCTGTATCTGGGTGAGGTGGAAGCAGTCCTGGGGTTGATGAGAATGTTAGCAGGCTGGGCTGCTGCCTTAGTATTTTATCCAAAAGCAGGGAAGCGAACGTGCATAGAAACCGTGTGTTCTGCACTGTAGTCAAAATGAGGGTGCACAAGGTGAGACCTGGGTGATCCCTCGGATACCTCTCCTTCCCATTTTCTCTTCTTGGCTCCAAACACTGAGGTTTGTGGGTGGAATCTAAGCACCAGGGGAGACCCTTAGGGACTGGGCTCCTTGCTAGCCTACTCTGGCTCATGTCCCTGCTGTCAAGTAGTATTCAAAATTGTAATGGACACTAGAGACAAAGTGGAAAGAGAGAGTGGGAGGGCAAGAGCATAGGAAAGAAAATTGGGGGGAGGGGTGAATGGAGACTTAAGACACTCATGGGACACAGATAATGTTTATTATCTGTTGAGGATGTGTATAGTATTCTCAGCTGGGCTGGACTGAGGTGTAAATCATGCCGGGTAAAGTCTCTTCACAATCTAAATGATGTATAGTGATTTAATATATGAATAATAATAAAAAATAAAAATGAAAAAGAATTATAATAAAAATAAATAAGTAAATAAATAAAAAAATCATTAAAAAAATCTTATTAAGAAAACCAAAAGGAAGACATGGTATAGTACTATAAATGTATTTTATTTCACAGGTGGAGAGGTAAGACACTTGTGGGACACAGATAAGGTTTTTATCTGTTGACAAGGATGTGTAAAATAGTCTCAACTAGGCTGGACTGAGGTGTAAATCATGCTGAGTAAAGTCTCTTTGCAATCTAAATGATGTATAACGATTTAATGTACAAATAATAATAAAAAATTAAAAAAACAAAAATGACCAAAACAATTGAAATAGGTGTCACTTTTTCGAAAACATCCATGACATGAACCCTACTCATTTTTAAAATAAAAACTACGATTTGTATTCTCACTTCCTTAATGCTTAAATTGTTTTATGACAAGAATTCCAAAACAAAAGAGTGTCAATGCTGTTTACAACCTTCAGAAGGCCTTTTCTTCTGATGATTTTTGTTGCTTTGTTCCTTAGAGAAAGCAGTCACTCTTACTTTTGTTTTTCACTTCTCTAATCCATTTGTTCAGTGTTGAAATTTATGAGGTTACCATCTGCCAGTTTATTTTATTTTTCTTTACAAATCATTGACAGCAATAATAGCCATTATGACTGCAGAATGGCAGGTCAAAGCCATCTCCTATGAACTGATGGCCCTTTTCCCACGAGTGGATGATAAATGGATGAAGACAAGGCAACATCTTTACTTTTCTCTTCTACCGTGTCAGTAGATTGACTAATGATTTAATGATCACCATTTGGCTTCACAGGAAAACACACACATCGAACAAGATTGACGCATGATAGCTTCAGCCCCTTCAGCTTTCTCCCTGACAGTGTGTCCTCTGGGACTGGTTGAAGCACACTTGTTTTTGTGTCTGAAAAACTGAATTGTAGAAAAAAATGCAGAAATCTCCTTTTATGTGGATCCAAAGGCCATTAGGCTTGGTAATTTCATTCAGAGGACACTATAACAAGTTATGTTCATTTCTCTTATAAGTTTTAAACAGAATCCTAACTAAGGATCTGATTCAAGGTTATTGATAGACAACAGCGCAAAGTTGAACACCTAGGCTGAATTCGGCTTGAGTTCACCTTGCACAGTCGAATGAGGAATTGGCTTTCTATACCTCTATTACTTTCCTATAGAGTTACCATTTTTTATGATAGAGAACATGTGCACATGCATTATATATATATATATATATATCTTATATATATATATATATATCTTATATATATATATATATATCTTATATATATATATATATATCTTATATATATATATATATATCTTATATATATATATATATATACAAGATATATATATATATATCCACACACACACAGAAAAAATATCATGACATTTTCAATGACTATATACATAGAAAAAGAGAGGAAGAGAAGGCACACACATGCACACACACGTGAATGAGCACACAGTTAGCAGGGTCTTTTCAGGGCCTGATCTCTTTTCTTCAGCCTTTCAGCTCCTCTGGATCTTAGGCATGTCTGAAAGCACCTGACAGACCAACCAAGGACTTGAAGTAGTAATCATCCACGTGGCTTCCAAAACCACAGTTCACCACACAATGAACTGTATCACCCTGCCTGGGCCAAGAGACTAAACTTCTGAAAGTATCTTGACTATCTCTTCTTTCATTTTTATGACTATGTATTGAGGCATGTTGGAGGCAGAAATTATTGCATCAAGCTTACAGGTGAAATGACTTGTCCAAAGCTAGGTTGGATCAACCATGGCAGAACCAGAGAATCACCCAGCTCCTAGTTGCCTAGCACCAGCCCCACGCAGTGCCCAGCTGTGGGTTAGTTCTGGCTCCATGGCCCTGCTGAGTAAGCTGCGCCTCTCTGTGGTCAGATTCACCTGTGTGTGTTCAGTTCCCACCTGGACACCTATGGACCGACACTGCACAACACAAACCATTCAAATAGATGCCATCATTGTGTGTGTGTGTGGCCAAAGGAAAACTGTTTCTAAGATAGTGACAAGCCTGACCACCAAACTGGGTCAAGTTACCTGCTAACACGTACACACACACTCTAGAAAAATTAGAAAAGGAAGGAAAGAAAGAAGGAAGAGAAGGAGGGAAAGAAGGAAGACAGGGCTTCATATTTCTGTTTGGGAAAATTTGGTGACATTTTACATGAGAAGATATTTATATATGTTACTTAAAAATGGCTCTAAAATAAGTTCTTAAAGTTTGCTATTTTTATGAAAAACTACTTTCTTAGGGAAGTTAACTATTCTCTCATGAGAGTAATTTTCATGACAAATAGTGTTTCCATACACACAATTGGGTTGCTAAGGAAAGCCACAAGATGCCATTTAATACTCCTAATTACTTTTAGGTACTCAGAGCTTTCCAATGGCCCTATTAGGCTACAGTGACAGCTGAACTGCCTGCACCCAAGAAGCAGAGGCCCTTTGGGCACAAGCTGGATATCCTATTAACAAATATCTATAAGCATACAATTGTCATTGCTTCTCAGTCTTGATTTAACTTTTTATTTTAAAAATTATTCTATTTAATTTTATTTATTATTTTGTCTTCTTTTTCCTCTGGGTCAAAAGGGTTCTCAAGTGGAAACCAATCTGACAGAGAAAAAGAATAATTTAGTTCATTCTGAAATCTAAGTAATTTATTCAGTCTGGAACTTTCACTACCCAAAGAATTTTCGCATAGAAAATCATAGAAAATCATAGAAAATCCCAATATATTTCAGGAAAGAACAAAGAAAGAAACAAAGGCAAGACCCACAGGAATCACTCTCTCCAGAGGGACTTTTAAGTTCTCATAATAAGGTCTGGAAATACTGGGTTGTCAGAAATGTCATGACACATTTTTGCATAGAAAAACAGAAAAAAAATATGTCATGACTTTTCTGACACCCAATATTTTTAAAAGGGGAAGTTGTCATTTTTTCCTTCAATCTGGCTCTGGATATGTTTGGAACCTTTCTGTATATGACCTTTAAGATTTTGCTCCTTGTTAAGTCAACAGGATGGTCACAGAGTGTGCGAGGGCCACAACCTTGTTTCCAGGTGAAAGACACTTAGTTCATTCAGGTGGGCAGCCCCCACCTGCCCAATGGTAGGCCCCTGCCCCTCTGTGTAGCTCCTCTAGGAGGTCTGGCTTGAAGCCTGCTGCCCCTTCCTACTGTTCAATGTTACCACAGTGCTTTTGAATCACCTGCTGTCACCAGCTCACTCTTTTACATCCCCTTCCCTGATGAGTGTCACATGACCTCATCCCTCACCTGATTTGCCTCCTGGCCTGACTCCAAGGCTCAGGGTGCAACTTCTTCTCCTGCCAGGCAGGTAATGCTTTTCCCTTCTCACACCTGCTCCTGGAAATGGCATGTGTTTCTCAGAATAGTGCCACTTGAGCCTTGTTTGGGTTTTCTAGAATTGCCCTAACAAAGGACCACCAACAGGGTGGCTTAGAACAGCAGGCATTTATTTTCTCATAATTCAAGAAACTAGAAGTCCAAAATCAAGGGTTAGCAAGGCCGTAGAGAGGATCTGAAGGCTCAAGGAAAGGATCCTTTCTTGCCTCTTCCTAGCTTCTGGTGGCTGCCTACAATCCTTGGCATTCACTGACTTGTAAACACTTCATTCTAATTTCTGCTTCTGTCTGTTCTATGCATCTCACTGTGTGCTCTGTCTCACATGTCACTCTCCTCTCTATGTCCAAACTTCTCTCTTTTTTTTGTGTTTTTGTTTGTTTGTTTGTTTTTGAGAGGTTTTTGCTATAGGGCGCATGCGCTCGCCAGAAAGAGAGAGAGAGACAGAGAGACAGAAAGCGAGAAATCACTCCCCAGGGGGGATGGCCATGCTGCAATCCCTTCTCCATTCTCCTCTCGGGATCTTGGGCATGCATGCATATGCGCCCGGCGTGAGTTTCAAGCCACCGGGTCTGGGACGTGAACCGCGGTTGACTACATGGGAGTCCAGCAACCTAGCCATTACGCTAACTGCCAGTCCCAAACTTCTCTCTTCTTATAAGGATACCAATCATCAAATTTAGGGCCCACCCTAACCAAGTCTTAAGTTGATTACATCTATAAGACA
>NW_006159775.1:90346-90594 GCF_000334495.1 Tupaia belangeri chinensis
CTCTTTCCCAATAGCATGACATTCTGAGGGAGTATGGATTTGGAGGAATATTTTCTAGAGGCCATAAGGAAAATATTTTCCCCCATGCAGGCTCCTTCTTTCCACAGCACAAAGGCATGCCTGGTTAGCTGAGCTCAGACTCCTCCACATATCATGTGTCCATTGCTCCTGACCCCAACCCAGGGCTGCAAAAGTCTGGCACAGTGGCCCAAGTCCTTCCCTACTTCCAACTTTTCTGGCAAAGACTT
>NW_006159775.1:90625-99838 GCF_000334495.1 Tupaia belangeri chinensis
CCCTACCTGAAGTTAGACTTCATTGGCTCCCTTTAAGACTGAGTCTTTCAAATAAGACTGGAGGAATAAACCCAGTCATGGAGAGGCTTTAGAGAATATGAAGCTTGTCAATACAAGGATGGCTTGGATATCACCAAATGTCACAAACCAGTGTCCTCTAGTCCCCGCTCTGACCCAGTGGGACCCAAGGTTATATAGCCCCTCTGTAGGAATCTGTGGGCTAGATCATTGTTCCACTCACTCTTCTGTCATTAGAAAAACAGATTTAATTTGCTACAACCAGTAATAGCTCAAAGGAAAAGGAAAGCATGGTCTGATGGGAAAGCGCAAATCCTGGCACAGCAGGTGAACCATAGTTCCAGCTGGGCCATCTATCATCCATTGGTCAGAGCCACGTCATCCAATCTTCTGATACTTTAACACTGAGATAGACAAATGCTAAAGCCTCAGTTTATTAGATGAACATGCCTCTACATAGCCAAGTGCCCATCCTTTGCATGGATATGAGCACATGTTGAAAACCCAACTTTTGAAAATGTTCATTGAATATATTTGGTTTGAAATGACATGAGAGAAGACCCTAACAGGCTTAAGGAGGTTATCATGTCTTTCTTCCATTTTGAGGTAGGCAGAGTGTAGTCAGAGAGAGGTCAATAAATGAACCAGAGTGAGGATCTCTGAACTTCATAAGCAATGTAAAGCTCTTATCCCCTAAAATTAAAAAAATAATAAATAAATAGTAAGACGGCCAGTCAGTGGCATGGTGGTTAAGACTGCTAGACCTCACATGGCTGACTGTGCAGTTTGAGTCTCGGATCCAGTGACTTGAAAAACATACCAGGTGTGTGTGTGTGTGTGTGTGTGTGTGTGTGTGTGTGTGTGTTTACCCAAAATCCAGACTTGATGACGGAGGAGAAAGGATTGCAGCATGGCCATCCTCCCCACCCCCCCAGGGTGCTTTTTCTTAGGTGAGTGCACCCACCCTGTAGCAAGATTTTTTAAAAAAGGAAAAATTATTAACATTAGTTGGAAACTAGATAAAGAGAAAAATGGCAAGCCACCCTGTGAAGAAAGTCATATTAGACACAACAATGCTTTACACGTGGGATATGTTACAGAACACAACACTTGATGAAGCATCTCTTACCTCAATTCCTTCTTTGTTTAAGGCATATTCATCAAAATTCAAGATGGCTACCTTAATCGTCCTTGGTGGGGGCAGCACCGTCAGACCAATGTTGATGGCATTGCTCCTCTTGGAATCCAGGACAATGATTTCTTGCCTTTTTCCATCTGCAGCAGTTTTCTTGGTGATAAAACAAGGAGAAGCCAAGATCAATGCATCACTGTGGGCCCTTTCTGTGCTTCCTTATTAAAAGCAAACTCAGTACTTCATTAGAGATGAAAACAAAGGGCCCCATTTCAGCTCAGGGAAGGACTGGCTACCTCTTAGCATAGAAAAAAGAGATCAAGGATTAGCTGCGAGAGGTCGCCAAACGTGGATCAGCAGTGGAACTTCATGAGGCAGACACATTACAAAATAAAATTGGTTTCCCTTCAATCAGGAAAAATGTGATATTATGCAAGAAAAGAAAAAAAATTGTATTTTTCCATAGAAGCAGTGAAAACAAAACCCAAACCTTTCAGAGTTCCCTTCCCATGGGCTTTGAGGTGTCAAGACACATCTTGGTTGGCCTCAGTGCATGTGTGCATGCCCGGAGAGAGGTGGTGCACATGGCAAGGAAACAGAAGCCACAGCGAGGGCCCACCATGGCTGGCCTGTCAGCCCCTGTAGATCCCCAGCTGCACTGTCTCAGGGCCCCTTCTTACCATTCAGATATCCGATCCCCCTTACACCACAGCATCTCCACCTTTCCCACCACACTTAGACATCTGTGCAGCTGCCTGCTTGGCGGGGGGAGAGTGAAGAGGGGCCTTCCAAAGAAGAGAATCCAAAGGACTCGCACTGATGAAAATGAATAAGGGATGAATAGGTATAGACACTGAGGAGAGGGACAGGGGACAAGTGACATCCTGGCATCTTCTCAGAGCCTATACCTGTGGCATCTGGGTGCCACTCAGAGGCAGCTCCTGTGGCCAGCCCAGGTTTGGCGCATGGCTAGAACGTAGTAAGTATGTGTTATAGACTGAATGTTTGTGTTCCCCCAGAATTCATAGGTTGAAGCTCTAATCCCCAATATGACAGTAATTGGAGGAGGTGTTTTTGGAGGTGATTAGGTGTAGATGAAGTTGTAAGGGAAGGGCCCTCATGATGGGATTAGTACCCTTACAAGAAGAGAGCAGAGAGCTACCTCTCTCCCTTAACTGCACAAAGAAAAAGCAACAAGGTGCTGGTTTGCAAATCAGGAAGTGGGCCCTCACCAGGCACCACATCTACCAGCACCTTATTCTTGGACTTCCCAGTCACCAGAATTGTGTTGCTATGAAAATAATTAGATTAAGATCTTTAGTGACTCAATAAAATGTGGGGGGAAAACAGTATAGAAAGCAAACATAGGTACCAGAGACAGTGTGGGAGGAGAGTGGGAAATGGCAGAAGGTAAGAGATAGGGAATCAAGGATGAGGGAAAAAAAAGCAAAGCATACAGGAAACAAGAAATGGAAAATTATTTGTTGACGATAACATGTATGTTGATGTGCTTGACTGAGCCAATATACAGTGTACTCTGGACGGAAAATCTCATTTTGTAGGTTGTAATGATGTACAGTGAATGAATGTAAATAAATAAATTTAAATAAAAAAATTAAAAAAAAAAGAAATAACTTGGTTAAACCCTCAATCTGTGGAATTTTATTACGGCAGCGCTAGCAGCCAAAACAACAACAAGAATTGAGCCAATATACAGTGTACTCTGGACGGAAAATCTCATTTTGTAGGTTGTAATGATGTACAGTGAATGAATGTAAATAAATAAATTTAAATAAAAAAATTAAAAAAAAAAGAAATAACTTGGTTAAACCCTCAATCTGTGGAATTTTATTACGGCAGCTCTAGCAGCCAAGACAGCATAAGAAGTACTGAGCCAAACTTGGTCACTGCCCAGAGCTGTGACCTCAAGGTCCCCAGTTGTTCCACTAGGCTCCCGGGGGTGAAGTGCCGGTAGCAATGAGGGCATTAGGAGGAGAACTGGCTCAGAAAGCTCCCCCTTCTAGTCAGGTTTCCGTGGAGGTAATGCGGCTGGGAGGATGATTATTTTGACTCATGTAACAAGCCTAGGGCAATAAAGGAGAATAAGCCATAGTGGTTCCTAAAGGAGGACTTGTTGCGTGTATGTCCCCTGTTGAAGAGGCTCAACAGCAAGGTCACTGTCACTCACCTCATGGTGGATGGTTCAGGGCCCAGAACAGCTGACTCTTGATCAGGGCCCTAAAGAAGTCTAGGAGCTGGAATTTTGGCTAGCCTTGCCTTTGCTGTTTCTTATTGTTTTTGTCACATATTGTATGTAGCTCTTCCTAAACGACACAGTGACTGGTTTTGAACTTTATGTCTTATTCTGTTTGGGATTCACTGAACTTTTTCCATCCAAAAGTTTGTAGTTGTAATAAAATTTGGAAAAGTTAAAAGAATGTCTAGGATCTAGCCTGAGGTTTCAGGAAAGATGATTAGGGGATAGTGAAGTGACTTTGTCTAGGTTGTTGGGAACTGCCAGGAATGAGGTGGACATTTGATGAGGCCACATCCTGAAGGACTTCCCAAGCAGGCCAAGGGGCTCCAACCACACTCAGCAGCCAGGCCCCTGCCTAACAACTGAATGCCTCTCGCCAGGCCTCAGCCTCTCCTCTGCAGGAGGCTGGGCCGCAGCAGCTGGGCTGTCTGGAGAACCCAGTCTGCTGCACCATAAAGACAGGGAGCTATCAAGGAGAAACGGACGTAAGTCCTACTTAAGGCCTCCTGGGCCCCACCAAATGTAATTGCTAAAAGCTATTTTAGATCCTTAAATATGCATTTGGGAATGAAATTAAATTTCTTCATAATGAAAACAATTGAAAGCCTCCCAGATGTCTTGGGGCCTGGTGGCCAGGAGGGGCAGTTTCTGTGGGTGTGGTGGTCGACTTTGAACAGGGGCTCCAGGGGCATGTGGTGTAGACGCATTCCACTCTGCAGGGCAAACTTCTTGTCTAGATGTTTAATAAAGTAAACTTACCAGGAGCCCCCTGAAAATTGTCGATTTGATTTTGAAAATGAATTTGGAATAACTGTGTGGAATGCTAAGAAGAAATGAGAGGTTGGACAAAAGGCTGAAGATAGGCAATGAAGAAAGATGTTCCAAGACTAAGATGCTGGGCTGCCGGCTTCTCTGTGTACTGGAGGGCACCTACCCACAGCCCATGTCCTCTTCCCTGCCCACAAACATTACCCTGAGTTTTTCAGACTGGTGACATGTTAGTTAATTAAATATAGAGAAGGAAAGTATGCCCTGCAGAGCCGGAATGCATATACACCCAATGTCTCTGGGAGCCCACTCTTCACTCCATGACTACATTCAAAACACTCTTTGAAGCTAATGATGGCCTGTGACCTAGTTCTGGCTTTTATTTTCCTGACGTAAAAGTGACAGATGGACAGCTTGATGGCCTAGTAGTTAAGGGAACCAAATATCACATGGCTGACTGTGGTTCAAATCCCAGCCTTGGAGGGTAAAACATGCCAAGCACATGTGCATGTGTGTCCCAAGTCCCCAAAGGATGGAGAAATGGAGGAGAAGGAATTGTGGCATAACGACACCTCCCTCTTCTCTCTCTCTGTCTTTCTGGTGAGCATGTGTGCCCTCTGCCAATTAAAAAGAGAAATGGCAGAATCTGTGGGCCATGCCTTTTGCCCTCCGCATTTCTTCCGCTTAGACTAAGGACATGAAAACCTGGAGGTGAGGCTGTAGACAGCTCCAGAATATAAAGAATGCAGTTACATGGTATAGTAATAGACTTTCCCTGGGAACCATTAACTCTTAGCCCATCATCCATACGGACCCATCCCTCTAGGAACCTGGAGAGATGCCTGAGTAGGCCCAGATATCCAGCTGGAGCCCTTGTGCAGACAAGAAAAAGATGCTTTCCTCTGGGGAGAAAGAGCCCCATGGCAAACAGCTGCCTGTGACAAACAGCTTTGAAAAGAAACACCACTCAGATTTCAGCCTCTTCCTTGTCTGCCAGTGTGCATGAGTAGCAAACAACCTGCTAAGACCTACATGGTGGGACTCTGTGTCTCATAGGCTCTTGACCACATTCTCAGTAGATCTCAACTGACACCAATGGGCATGCCCATACACTCCCTTAAAAGTCAGGGAAGAAAAAGCCACCCAGCCTCCTGAGATGAAGGGGAGAACTGTCCCCACAGATGACTACATGTTTTTCAGAACACTTCCACCCACATCAGGAAAGAAACAATACAAATTTTAAAAGTACCTGAAATTGAATTACTCAGTCTTTGGATTTTAGAGAAGGGGTGTTTTAAGTGCTATTGTTGATCATTAAAATAAAATGCATATACACCCAATGTCTCTGGGAGCCCACTCTTCACTCCATGACTACATTCAAAACACTCTTTGAAGCTAATGATGGCCTGTGACCTAGTTCTGGCTTTTATTTTCCTGACGTAAAAGTGACAGATGGACAGCTTGATGGCCTAGTAGTTAAGGGAACCAAATATCACATGGCTGACTGTGGTTCAAATCCCAGCCTTGGAGGGTAAAACATGCCAAGCACATGTGCATGTGTGTCCCAAGTCCCCAAAGGATGGAGAAATGGAGGAGAAGGAATTGTGGCATAACGACACCTCCCTCTTCTCTCTCTCTGTCTTTCTGGTGAGCATGTGTGCCCTCTGCCAATTAAAAAGAGAAATGGCAGAATCTGTGGGCCATGCCTTTTGCCCTCCGCATTTCTTCCGCTTAGACTAAGGACATGAAAACCTGGAGGTGAGGCTGTAGACAGCTCCAGAATATAAAGAATGCAGTTACATGGTATAGTAATAGACTTTCCCTGGGAACCATTAACTCTTAGCCCATCATCCATACGGACCCATCCCTCTAGGAACCTGGAGAGATGCCTGAGTAGGCCCAGATATCCAGCTGGAGCCCTTGTGCAGACAAGAAAAAGATGCTTTCCTCTGGGGAGAAAGAGCCCCATGGCAAACAGCTGCCTGTGACAAACAGCTTTGAAAAGAAACACCACTCAGATTTCAGCCTCTTCCTTGTCTGCCAGTGTGCATGAGTAGCAAACAACCTGCTAAGACCTACATGGTGGGACTCTGTGTCTCATAGGCTCTTGACCACATTCTCAGTAGATCTCAACTGACACCAATGGGCATGCCCATACACTCCCTTAAAAGTCAGGGAAGAAAAAGCCACCCAGCCTCCTGAGATGAAGGGGAGAACTGTCCCCACAGATGACTACATGTTTTTCAGAACACTTCCACCCACATCAGGAAAGAAACAATACAAATTTTAAAAGTACCTGAAATTGAATTACTCAGTCTTTGGATTTTAGAGAAGGGGTGTTTTAAGTGCTATTGTTGATCATTAAAATAAGCCTCCATCAGATGTACTGAATACCCAAATGTCTTCAGGTCATTTCTGCCTGAGATGAAGGCGTGGCCAGGAGGGGCTGTTCACCTCTCTCCTTCCCTCCCACAATAACCTACAGCAGTCTGACAAGAGCGAGCCAATGTCCTCTGAGCCCAGGAGTACATGTCCATGGCTAAGGATTAGCAGTCATCAATTACAACCCATCTCAACTGTCCTTCTGGGGATCAAAGCTCCAGATTAGCAACTACTGTCTCTCCCTTTTTCACAAAGTCTCTCACACCCATCCCTCCTTTTCCATTCCCGTCACCTCCACCTGGGCCAGAATCCAAGCACCAAGCCTTTCAGAGCAATAGGCCATTGTCCTCCTCACTCAGTGTCTTTTCCTCCCTTATCCGTCCACCTTACACTTACTAAAAGTCTTTCTCAGACACTTTTCTTTATCACATTTCATTGATCAGAAAGCCACAGTGATTGCCCATGGTTTGCAATTAGGAAATTGGTCAGAGACAAAATTGGGAAGAAGGATAGGAAATGCTGTTCTGAGGGCATCTAGAAGGAAGAAGTGAGATATCATGGGGCAGAGGCAGAAAAAAGTTAAGAACAAGACAGGAGTCAGTGCTTCTGTGCAAGAAACCAAAAAGTGTTCTTTTTATCTTATAGAAGACTAGTCAAGTCCCCTCGAAACAATGCCTGAACAAAGAAACAGAACCCAGAATGTCTTGAGATGTTTTTGACCTGAAGAGAATATTTTCTTGAGAGTGGTAAAAGAAAGTGTGCATAAATGAGAAACATCATGTTCTTGGATAAGAAATGTCCATGTTATAAGTATGCTAGTTATTTCTCATCTAATAATGTGTTTAAAATAATTCTATCAGAATTTCAGTAAAATCTGCCCACAGAACTGGAAAAAAAATTTTAAAGTTCATATGAAAGATACATGTATAAAAAAAGCCATGGGGCCAGCCCCCTTGAGCAGCTGTGGGCTCTATGCTGAGAATGCCCATGTGGTTGATGAGGACTTGAATCCCAGTCCTACTGACTTCACACCAGGTGTAAATATGCCCTGGATTATTAAGGGATGAAGAATTAGAGAAAAAGGGAGAACCAGCAGTTAGCATAATGGCTATGTCGCTGGACTCCCACGTAGTTGACCACGGTTCGCGTCTCGGACCCGGTGGCTTAAAACTCACGCCGGGCGTGTGTGCGTGCATGCCCAAGATCCCGAGAGGAGAATGGAGGGGAAGGCACTGCAGCGTGACCATCCCCCCTGGGGGGTGATTTCTCGCTTTCTGTGTCTCTATGTCTCTGTCTGGCGAGAGCATGCGCCCTATAGCAAAAACCTCTCCAAAAAAAAAAAAAAAAGAATTAGAGAAAAAGGGATTGAGATTTGAACAGGTGTAATTCGGGGGTACTTTCTCTTACCCACCCCTTCCATCATCAAGTGTAAAATAAACTAAAATATAAAGTCAATGATGTCTTAAAAAGTAAAGGTTTATATATAATATCTACCCAATAATCTATAAAAACTTACTAGAAAACTGAAAATAAAAGAAATATAGCATAGGTATTAGAATAGTTGGAATGACAGAACAGAAAGATAGTAAGGAAAAATCTTTTATACAATGGCCCAGGGCATTCTTACAAAGACACCAAGACTAATGACAGAGAATCTAGCATGAAAGACTGATTCCTAATACAGAACCAGGGGTTGGACAGTGGTGCAATGGTAAAATGTGAGGCTCTGAGAGGTTGACCCACGTAGGAATGTTCTAGGTTCACCTTTAAAAACCTCCTTCCTAAGTTCACCAGGTCTACATGTCCCCATGATCTGGAGCTGGCTGAAACTTGGGGTGGATTATGGCATCAAGGCCCTTCCTCCCTCTCCCTTCCCCTCTCTCATGCTTATGAAAGAAATATATAAAATTTAAAAACTTTAGAAAATAATAATATGAAACCAAAAAGTAACTTTAAGTTAAACAAACTAATATGGTGAGTGAACATCATGACAGACAGACTGGATTGATTGGCATCTTCCTTCTCAGAAAGAGAAAAGAGGATCAGAAAACAGGATACAATTTGTGTGGAAACAGCAAGGACCAGTTTGGTGGGAGTAGGCCACACTCTAAAAGACCCCCCTTGCTGACGAGGGTATGTTTCCATTCCAACTAAAGTCTTAAGACCTTTTCAGTGATAGTCCATAATACCAAACCCTGGGAAGAGGTAGGAAAAGGGGCTAGGAAACAAGTTTGGTAGTCTGACAGTTACTATTCAATGGCCAGGTATTTTTTCCATAATTATCGTTTCTTGATACATCCATTTCCTTAAACAGATATTTCCTGAGTGCCTTCTAGAAACCTAGTCCTTGAGTGGGAATATTTCTATAGGTACTAACAACAAAAATGATGTATACCTGTGGAGCTCCAGGATGTTTCCAACACCAATGGGCCAGCTCTGGGGCCACAGGAAATTCAGTTTTCTGTCTCTGTTCTTTGACAAAAGGTTGGCCCTTGGGAACCAGCAGTTAGCGTAATGGCTATGTCGCTGGACTCCTACATAGTCAACTGCGGTTCGCGTCCCGGATCCGGTGGCTTAAAAACTCACGCCGGGCGCATGGGCGTGAGTGCCCAAGATCCCGAGATGAGAATGGAGGAGAAGGGATTGCGGCGTGACC
>NW_006159775.1:99906-106769 GCF_000334495.1 Tupaia belangeri chinensis
AAAAAAAAAAAAAAAAAAAAACCCCCCAAAAAAAAAAAAAAAGGTTGGCCCTCTTTCTCAGCAAGTTCTAAGAACTATCAGGGAGGAAGGAGTATTGAAAGAAGACACCTTTGGGCCCAGTCTCCAGGCACAGGATGTGAGACTAGGGGCTGGCTAGTAAAAACAACAACAAATGGGGCCAACAAGTGGCACAGTGGTTAAGGTGCTAAACTCTACACGGCCAACTATGTATGGTTGAAGTCCCAGACCTGCAGCTTGCTTTCTCACTTTTCTTCTCTCTGTCTCTTTCTGTTGAGTACATGTGACTTATAGCAAACTAAAACAATAATAATATTAAATAAACAGATAATTTAAAAAAGACAGCTAATCTAGGGGTAGACATGAAGCAGTGTGGGGAAACTGCTTTGGGGTATCTCTGAGCATGCTACTTCCCAAATATGTACAACAGTGTTCAAAAGGAGAAATGAACTTGCATCTTCAAGGGGGGTAGGAGGATTGTGGGAAGCAACCCAACTTTTAGTCCCACAAAGCCTAGACAAACTGAACTTTTGTGGCAGAACTCCTCCTTCAAAGTTCCAACCACCAGGGAGTTTCTGGCATGCCCATAGTAGTCCTTCCCCACCAAAGGAGAGACAGTCTCCAGAGAAAAGCTTCAGGCTTGAATGCCATGTAGGGTTTTCGTTGGTTTTTGGTTTTGGTTTTGGTTTTTGACTTGGCTAAGAACATGGTAGGGGAGCAAAGAGGGGTGGGACTGTTGACAGCAAAGAGAGTGAAAGACAGAGTGGAAACAAGCTGTAAAAGTGAGCAGAGAGCTGAACCAGAAAAGGGGCAGGAAGGATGTCATTAGGCAGTTCAGCTCCTTTCTCTTGAGCTATCCAAGAGGGGAGGTAGTCTTCCAGGAAAACAGAACTGAATTCTTTCAGGATGAGGCTTTCAAATAGATAGCACCCAAGGCCAAAGAGTTATGGGATTTCTGAGAAGTATAGAAGAGGTAGTCAACCTGTTAATATATAGTTATTTCTAGCTACCAAGGCTTAGGGGAAGGGACTGTGACCATTCTGCATAGCCCTAGATTCACCCAGCAGTAGGCTATCTTGGGTGGAAATCCACTCTCTAGAACCAGTAACCCCTGAAAATTTAACCACTATGCAAGGGAGAGCAGAAAGTCACATACAAAAAGAGGACTATCTTCTAGAACAGCTAAGCTAGACACTAGGTTCAAAGCTGGAAATAAGTAATGCAAAGTCACAAATCTTTCCAGGTAGAAGCTTGGTGAGAAACCAATCCTTGATGCAAAGATGGATAATAACATACATCATGGGAAGAGATACAAAAGTCATGGTTTGGGATAAAATAAATGATTGTTTCAAGAATAATTAATTTAGAATCTGTAAGCAAAGAAACAAAAACTTAGGCCAGGCCTAATGGCCTGGTGGTTAGGAGAACCAGATTCCATATAGCCAATTGTGGTTTAAATCCCAGTCCTGGTGGCTTTAAAAACATGCCAGGCACTTGTGTGCACGCTGAAAATCCTGACAGGACAGAGAAATGTAGAAGAAGGTTTTGTGGCATAACCATGCCCCACTAGGGTGGGAGATGCTTGCTTCCATTTTCTCTTTCCCCTTTCTCTCTCTTTTTCTCTCTGGTGAGTATATAAACTTCTGGAAATTGGAGGAAAAAAAAAAAAGGAAAAAAGTTGACTCTGAATGGTTACTAGGGGAGGGTGACCACCATGCAACAATCACCACAAGTTGATTCTGGTCAAAATCTAGAGGAAAAGAAAAGACCTAACTCTCTCTGGAGTCATTTTGCTTTAGAAAAAAAGGAGGTTGAAAATTCAGGGAGCAATTAGAAAAGGGTGGAAAGGAAAAATTAAATAGCAAATAGTAGTCATTAAGCTTAAAGTCTCACAAAATATTGACATAAAGGACCACTCCACCTTCGAGTTTGCAAATAATAATTTCACTAGGTATATAGGATGAAATATTTCAAAAGTGGGCCTTCAAGGGAACCAGCAGTTAGTGTAATGACTATGTCGCTGGACTCCCAGGTAGTCGACCGCGGTTCATGTCCCGGACCCAGTGGCTTAAAACTCACGCAGGGCGCGTGTGCGTGCATGCCCAAGATCCCGAGAGGAGAATGGAGGAGAAGGGATTGCATGTGACCATCCCCTCTGGGGGTGATTTCTCGCTTTCTGTCTCTATGTCTCTCTCTGTCTATCTGGCGAGCACACGCGCCCTATAGTGAAAACCTCTCCAAAAAAAAAAAAAAAAAAAAGTGGGCCTTCAACACATAGGGTTTGTCACCCCAAAAGGTGCTGTGACTGAAAATAGAAAGCAGGCTAAGGAATGATTTATTAAGAGACTTTGAGAGTCTTGGAGAACACTGGAGTTGGAGAGTGCTTCCATGAAAGGCGACCGACCTCTGCAGACGCTTCACAGTTGGAGCCCCTGGGTCTGGCTCAGCAAGTTCTAGAAATGGTAAATCATTCCTCCTCACTCCCTGCTCACTGCCAAAAGAATGACGCCACAGGATATTTTCAAAACTGCCCGTTGAAAAAGCGACAGTTAAAAGGATGTGAGGATGCAGATGTCACAAAGATGTGACAACTAAGGAATGTTCCTAAAGTCTTTCCAACAAGGGAGATAGTGAGATACATAGCAAAATGTTAAGGTAAAAAAAAAAAAAAAAAAGAACTAAAAACAAACAAAAAAACAAAGTCTAAATAAAGGCTGACAAACAGGAATAAACTTCTTGGCCAGAAAAGGCCTAATTGTTAAGGAAAAAGAATTTATTACCCACATTGGCCCTCCGAGTTCTCTATAGCACAATCAAGTGTTAACCAGTTAAGCCTCCTGGGTTAGGTCATTTATCTATGACCCTAACCAGGAGATCTATGCAAGAGGAAGGGTGTCCTCTAAATATACTGCTGGGCCAACAGCAGAAGCCAGCACTGGCCTGGGCACATGAGAACGTGCGATCCTCCTACTTAAATCCCAAGGTTGGGTTTGGAATTTTCAGGTAGAATTCAGGTAGTCTTAT
The DNA here is from genome assembly GCF_000334495.1 of Tupaia belangeri chinensis. Taxonomy (NCBI): domain Eukaryota; kingdom Metazoa; phylum Chordata; class Mammalia; order Scandentia; family Tupaiidae; genus Tupaia; species Tupaia belangeri. The sequence goes on from NW_006159775.1 coordinate 102,949, forward strand.
TGTCTCATGTCTTTTGAATATAGAGTAGGGAGATTTTTTATCTCTTCTCAAGAAAATTAAGCAAGTCGGGTGACGATGTGGAGAGTGATGATGGGGAACACAACACTGCTTTGGTGCTTTATTTCTCACTTTAAAAGAGCAAGCTCTCAATCTTGGTTGTACTTTAGAGTTCCTAAGGGGCTCTTTAAAATAACCCCAATCAATTAAATCATCATTTCCAATTTTTCTTAAAAGCCACTCTTAATAGTTACTGATACATTTCAAAACTTTGGGTTAAATAACAGAAAACAGGGCCTTCCAAATCCATTCTGGAGCCCCCTCCTCCCCAGGACAAACCAAAAGAATGAAGTAACCTTGAGTTCCCAAAGGGAAAACCAAGTCCCCTTCTTCCTTCTGGTCTCCTGTTCCACTCTGCACCTATCTTGGTCTGGTTGTAACCGGGGACATAGAGGCTGCCCTTTGGGAGCAGAAGGGATTCTACTGCCCCTAATGAGGCACAAAGGTTAGAAGACCACTTTCCTGAGGTTCCTCAGGATGGTGTCATACCCCTGGAGGGTCCATCTCCTACCTCCCAGGGGCTTTTTGCCTTGACATCTTCCTTTTTCTAATTGCCAGAGGGCTTGTGCACACTCCAAAGAGAGAGCAAGATAGACATAGGAAGAGACAGAGAGAGAAGAGACAGAGATAGAGAAAGAGAAAGAAAGTCTCTCCCATTGGGGCATGGTCATGCCAGAATCCTGTCTCCTCCATTTCTCCATCCTGTTGGGATTTGGGGCATACATCCACATGTGTGTTTTTCAAGCAGTCAGTCATGGAGGGACCTAGTTCCCTTAGGCTAGAGTCAGCCCTGCCCTGACATCATCCTCTGAGGTCACTTTAACTATCTCCTATTTAAGTCGCCACATCTTAGATCATCAGTATAGAAAGATAACAAAATGAAATTTAGCACAGGATTATCTTTCTCCACAAAACATAATAGAAGTCATATTACTAAAAGTATATAATTTCTACTGAGAAAGAAAAGTGAACCCAATTCCAAAAACTATTTTGAGAGGAAACTAAAAAGTGTATCTTCTTGGGATCTTATCATTTTCATCAGATGGTCATCCCAGCCCTGGATCTGTTTCATGAAATCTTTGTTTTCAGATGACTTGGTTGGTTTACAGACATACTCTCTAACTCTGGTCTGGTGTTAGTTTTTGGATGGAAATAAAAACCAATTCCCTTTGTTTTGTACTGTCTTGTGAAGTCGATTTCATTTTATTTTTGTTACATGTTATTGTTTGTAATGAAAAACTTCTCATAAGCTAGAATTCGGAAGTGGTTGTTCACAGTTGTGTTTTATGCAAATCACAGTCAAGGATTAGAAATACAAGTGAAATTGGCTCTATCTGTATTGGTAACACACAAACAGATTCAGCTCTCCAAGGAAGAGAAGTGCCTTGATCCCAACTTGCATTTTCATCTTCTGTAGCACTTTTGATAACATTTTGCAGATTAGATCCTGCTTATATTTCCAACGTCGAACATTCTGGAATTAGTTTGGTAAACTCTCCACTACATTACTTTCCTCTTATGCTCATACTTTATAAAACCTAGACAAACATTTATCCATTTGCTAGGCAATAAAGTATTTTAAGAAGCCCCTATCTGTTTTAGGCAAGAATAGAAATTTGGGCTACTAAGAGGGCAGCAGCCATAATTTTATCACCAACTAAATTGACCATAGTGGGACCAAAATGAGGAGTGAAGCACTCATCTTGGGTCCTTGCAAGGAAATTTTTAATCTTTCCATTTCCTTTGTAATAATGAAGAGAGATGTGTCTTCACCACCAAACTTTCTCTCTCTTACTCCTCTCAACCCTGAGTCAAGGGAGCAGCCTCTCCTCAGCAGGCTCCAAGGGTGGTGAGCCACCACAAGAAGCCTAGACAGCCAAATGAAGACACAAGAGGAGGAGGAAGAGGAGACTGGCCAACTAGGTCAGTGGGTTAGAATGTGGCGGTGGAGTCAGGTGGTACGTAACTCCTGACAACCACACACTGCTGTCTTAATCCCCACCAGTCTGCTCCCCAATGGCAGGCTGACTGTAAGAGCTGGAAGAGAACATGTGGACCGCTGAGCACTGGGTGACTACCAGTCCTGGAAAAGTCAGGGCAGACACACCAAGAGTGGATGTCCCACACCACTTTTCCAACCTGTTTTTCTGGAAAGAACAAAATTTGGGACCACTTTCAACTGAGGGACAGGACTAATCAGGCATGCTTTTTTACAATGGCTCCTTGGGTTTGGATTTATAAATGAGAAGGCTTGAATGCTGACCTGAGGGGATTCCTGAGGCTAGAAACAATTTAGATTCATATCCGCACTGAGACTGGGTAGAAATAAACACTGGGCTAAACACCAACCAGAGAAGAGCAGTAAGCAGCCTTAGAACCCTGGTATGTGTGCTTCAGCTCCCCTAACTGGCTTTTTAGTATCACATGGCAGTGACAAGCACTAACTCTGTCACCTGGAGTTCTATTTACAAGATACTCTTAAGGATGTTACACATACTTTTTTAAAAAATTGCTTAGGGCTGTGTATGTTTATGAGAAAAAGAGAGAAAGAGAAAGAGAGAGAAAAGAGAAGAGAAGGAGGAGGAAGAGGGAGAGGAGGAGGAAGGGAGGAGAAGGAACAAGAGGGGAGAGAAGGGAAGGGAGGGGAGAGGAGGTGAGATAAAGCTTCTATGGGGCATGGTCACTCCACAATCTCTTCTCCTTCAACTCTCCCTCCTTTTGAGATTTTGGGCATATATATACATGCACTCAAGCATGTTTTTCAAGCTGTAGCCTAGAATCTTACGGTTTCTTTATCAGCATGCATTAACCATAACTTAGTCTTTGATGCCCAATAATTTCATGTACTATTTCCGATTTATAAAACTATACATATTACCAGAGCAATGTCTATGTGATTCTTACACAGTTATGAAAAATAAGAAATCTAGATGCACATGTAATATTTACAGAATGCTAAAGATATAAATGGCTGTTCAGAAACATCTAGATTATTGTAATATGCTGGTTTAGCCAGGAGATTATCCAAAGAAAAGTCACTTGGATTACTATCTTAGAGAAGGATCAAATGATTACAGTTAAAGTTCAAGCTATACTATCAACCATAATCAATAAAGGTGAGATGAAATAAACATATCCACTGCATTTGATAAGTCAGCAAGTCCAGTTTCCTGTAGTTATGCCAACATTTGCTATTGGGCTAACATCCCTTGGTTAATCCTTTTCTCTCTTTCTCCAGATTATCTGGCTTCTGAAAAACTCCTTTGCCTAATATTAAATGTAAGGTGGTGTCCATGTGAGCTAATAAGGGACTCTTACTGGCACAACTTACACCTAGCAAGTGCCACAAGGAATACTATATTAAAGGTCAGATTTTTGTATCACTGGGCTTTTGACCAAATTGCAAAAGCAACACAGAGAAGAGTATTTCATACAGAACAAATCTCGTCAGCCCCACACAACTGCAAATCAAGAGGAATGCTGGAGACCACAGTACCTTTGTGACAGACAGCTCCTTGGACTTGGACTCAAACAGGTGCTCCAGTCTGGAAGTGTCCAGCTTAATGGGCTCCAGTTTTGACCATAGGAATTCTCTGCAGCGCCGGTTGTTTTTACATGGCCACTCAAAAGGCCTGACTTCATTCCAGAAGAGGCGAATGGTCTTCTTCTTCTTAGTGAATGCGGGCTGACCCCTGGGTACCTGGGACCACCCTAAGCCCTGAGGAGCATTGAACGCCGGAAGAGGAGGAGCCAATAAATTACCG
>NW_006159775.1:108374-121402 GCF_000334495.1 Tupaia belangeri chinensis
GGGTGGGGGCGGCAAACCGAGAAAGGTGGGCGGAGGCGGGGGAGGTGGTCCTGGGGCCTCTCTGTGACCCAGGTCCACATCCAGGACGTCGATGTCATCCTCCTCCCCCAGGTCGGTGAAATCCATGTCCTGGATTCTGAGCTCTCTTGGATTGGCCATGAGCTGGTCCCAGATGTAATCGGACTCGGTCTTGAGCTGCGCAGGTGCTGTCTCCGGGGCCTTGTCACCGGGCTCAGCATCATGGGAGACAGAATCTCTCCCCAGGTCCCCACTGTTAAATTTCTCAGCAAATGCTTTCACGCTGCCCCGATTGTCCAGACAGCCCACATCCACTCTCCTGATGCTCTCATCCTGGGCCTGGGAGTTGGCCTGCAGGGTGGATATCCTTGTGGCGAGGCTGGCTACCTCCTCTGCCTCCTGCTCGGTCCTGCCTGCCTCCCCCTCCCCCTTTTCCTCGCCGTCCGTGGGCTTTCTGTTATGGGCATACAGCATATCCAGCATGAACCGTTTGTTGGTGAGGATGTCGCTGCACCGTCCATTCACACCTCCATCCTGAACACTGGCAGACCACAAACCTGGAAGTACAGGAGGAAGAGATGAGAAAGTGGCAAGGAAGCCCTGGTCCAAGAGAAAACCAACCAGGCACCCAGTGGGCTTGCCACACCGGACGCCAAACTAATGCAACCAAAATAGGTGGTCACCGCTGACAAGATACTCCTGACCCAGAAGAGGAACTATATCCAGCACCAGTGACCTGCTCCAGGACCCAGGACCCAGGCATGTCACTGTTCCTGGCTCCCACGAGGCTCAAGAGTGATATTTCTCGGGACCAGCAGTTAGCATAATGGCTATGTTGCTGGACTTCCATGTAGTTGACTGCAGTTCAAGTCCCAGACCCGGTGGCTTAAATTCACGCCAGGTGCATGTGCGCGTGTGCCCAAGATCCCAAGAGGAGAATGGAGGAGAAGGGATTGCGGTGTGGCCATCCCCCTCGGGGGGTGATTTCTCGCTTTCTCTCTCTCTTTCTGGTGAGCACACACGTCCTGAAGTAAAAACCTCTCCATAAAAAGAAAAGAGTGACATTTTCTTCACCTTTCCTGCCCAACCCATCCAGCTATATAGGCAGCTAAGGGCCCTCTATCCTACCTAGACATGGGGAAACATGGAAGACCCCTTCAGCTGGCAGCAGATGTGGGAGTGGCTGCAAGGTTACCTCTGCTTATGCTCCTACTCCAAGTCTGCACCCGCGCAGCTCAAAATCCCTGGAGAAACACGCATGGGACCAGCCCCATAGTGTAGTGATTAAGCTATAAGCATTGTGAGCCGGGTCCCACACCACAGACAATAGTTCAAATTCCAGCCCTAGGAGCTTGAAAAAAAAAAAAAAAATGCTGGGCACACGTATCTAACAAAATGGAGAAAGGGAGAAAAAGGACTGTGGTATGGCTATGCTCCACTGGGGGGTACTTTCTCTATCTCTTACTTTCTCTCTCTCTTGAATGCATACACCCTCTGACAAAAAAATTAAAATAAAATAAATAAATAAATAAAACACAAACTATGCCTTTGGTTGCACTTTAACTTCATGGTTGCTAGTTCCGAAGAGGCTTGACCTGGCCATCTAATCCACTCCCTCTCTTAAATGACCTTTCATATTCCTCTCCTCTAACTTTCCTACCTCCCCCGCTTCAGGGATGGCTTTGCTTCTTAGTTACCAACTCAACAGGTAAAGTCAGAAAAGATCTGCCAGAGCCTCCATTCCCCACCTGCCCTCCTTCACCTGGACCGCAGCATGTGGTTTTCCTCCTGAGACAGTCCCTACACCGTCCCCCTTGGCAGGGGTTACCACCGTACTTGTGCATTAGGAAACCACTGTAGTGAGACTCTGTCCTGCACTGCCCATGTTCCTCCTACTAGATTCTTCTTTCCATCATAAGAACATACAGTGTCTCCTATCTTAAAGAACAAACCCTCTCTTGATCCCAATTACCCCTTCAGCTATCATCCAATTTTTCTCCTTTCCTTTAAACTAAAACTGCTCAGGAGGGTTGTTTTGCTCATTGCTTCCTTTTTTTTTTTTAATTCCTTTTTTTTTTTTTTTTTTTTGAGGTTTTCGCTATAGGGCACGTGCGCTCGCCAGACAGGCAGAGAGAGACATAGCGACAGAAAGCGAGAAATCACCCCCCGGGGGGCCGCAATCCCTTCTCCTCCATTCTCCTCTTGGGATCTTGGGCACGCACGCACATGCGCCTGGCATGAGTTTTAAGCCACCAGGTCCAGGATGCGAACTGCGGTCGACTACGTGGGAGTCCAGCAACATAGCCATTACACTAACTGCTGGTTCCCAATTCCTTCTTTAATATAGTGGATAGAGCTTTTATTCTTAGCCACCCTCAAAGCTGCTTCTTTCCAAGTAAATAGGGACTTTCACATCACGCTAGACTCCATTGATAGATCACCTTCTCTATATACATCGTCCGGGGGCGCCCAGGCCACATCACTCACTTGGTTACTTCCTTCTTTCTGGATACCCCTCTCAGTCTCTTTAACTTTTCAATATCCCTGACTCTTCTCTCCACCCACTCTCTCTTCTGTCACCTCATCTATTCTCAGGGCTTAAATCCTCTCTACCTGGACCTTCTGCCTCAACACCTCACCAAAGCTGCTTCTCTTGTGGTCGCTTCTGATCTCAGCTAGGGCAACTTCATTCATCTTGCTGCCTGTTCTGAAAACCCTGGCATCATCCTTGACTCCTCTTGTTCTTCTGTCTTCTACATGCAATGTATCAGGGTGTCCTGTTGGTTAAACCTTCATGTTATATCTAGAATCTAGTCACTCTTTTCATCACCTCCTCTACCACACCCATGGTCCAAGCTTGCCTGGGTTCTTGCCTATGGGATTAGAGGAGCATCCTGCCAGTCTGTCTGCTCCCACTCTCACACCTCTATAGTCAGTTCTTATCACACCAGTCATGTGCTGTTACCAAAATGTTTTACTTTCTTCTACTCGAAGTCTTTTAACGGCATTGCAGTTTACTGGTGGGGGGTGGGGGGAGTTAATAACACAATGTTCACTAGGCCTTGGAGAATTTCACTTGACTTTTCCTTCATCTCTTACTACCATCCCACCCCAAATACACATACATGAAGCTCTTCAACTACAGTAGCTTCTTGCTGTTTCTAGAATTCATCGGGCATGATCTGGCCTCAGAGACTTTGCCCCTCCTGGGACTAACTGCACCTTCTTAATCACGCAATTTGTCCTTGACCTCTTCTAGGTCTTTGCTCAAATGTCTTCTCAGTGAAGTCTTCCCTGACCACCTTACTTAAAATCATGCACTCTACCTCTCCCCAACACTACTGGTCACCCCTTCTGGCTTTTAGTTTTCCTCACGGCATTTATAACCATCCTCCACACACTCTACTTATCATCTACCTTTATCTCATCACTATGCTGATTATAATTTTAAATAATCTTTTTCACTGAAATATAAACTGTATGAGAGCAGGATTTGAGTATTTTGCTGGGTATGGCATCTCCAGTGATAGAACAGATGACTTGTCAGGCATGTTATTGCCCTGGGTTTGCCTCCTTGGGCTAGTAGGGCTGTACGGTGTAGGTGTCAGGCTGTGAGTACTGTCAAAAATCCAGGCTTCCACAGACACTTGTGTTGGAGTGTGGCAGGAGACTAGGAATGGGTGTCAGCCTTGAGGGTTTTATTTAGCCAAATATGCGAGGAGGGCACTGGCTCTAGCCACATGGCTCTGCCTTGATCTCAGAGAAGGCATTTAAGGGGAGAGCCCCCTCTAGGGCTCTGTTTTTGTTATTCCAGTTTCAGTGTTTTCTGTTAACAGTGGCCTAACCTGGCCAGGGGGTCTTAGGCCTCTTCCACAGCAGAACAAGGGGTATTTGACCTCTCTTTCAGGTTTTACAAACAAAATGCCCCTGGAGAATAAGCACAGTCAAAGAGAGATGAGGTGGCATTTGGGGATGCAATATAAATCTGGTAAACTGGCATATGCAACTAGTCAGGGAGTCCTGGAAACGAAGGTTGCTCTGATGCCAGCAGGCTGCCTCAGACAAAGAGGCTGGGTCTTTCTTGACAAACTGTCATGTTCTTTCCCCACTTATAGGGAAATGCTGGCATATTCTTATTCTGTCAATAGGGGAAAGAGCACCATCAGGCAGTACTTTTTACATGCTGGTTTTCTCACTTATTCTCTTCATACATTTGTATCTTCTTTTATCACTTTGTTATGTCCCTCTTTATCCCTAATAATTTCCTTTCCTCTGATGTCTACTTTATCTGATTGTTATCATCGCTCCTGCTATTCTTTAATTAATGCTTGTGTATGTCTTCTCCCAACTTTTAACTTTCAACCTACTTATGTCATACTTGAAAAAAGTTTTATATAGACAGTATATAATTGGATTTTGTACATTTTTATCTACTCTGCCAATATCTGTCTTTTAATTTAAAGTAATTACTGAGATGTTAGCACTTAAGTCTGCCATTTTGTTTTGCTTCCTTGAAGTTTCTATTTCCCCACTGATGACCTCTTCTGAGTTACTTGAACTTATTTTGTTTTTAGTTTGTATAGGGCACATGTACTCACCAGAAAGAGAGAGAGAGAGAGAAAGTGAGAAAATATTCCCTATAGGAGGCAGGAGGGTTGGTCATGCCACAGTCTCGTCTCCTCTTGGGATTTTGGGCATGCACATGCCTGGTGTGTTTTTTAAGCCACTGTGTCTGGGACTTGAACCATGCAATCAAGTCATGTGGGATCTAGTTGCCTTTACTGCCACTCACATGATTGGCCCAAGTTTGTTTATTTCTTCATGAGCAAGAGAGAGACAGAGAAAGAGAGAAGCCAGAGAGCATCCTTGACAGGATCTTGATGCCACAATCCATGTCTAGCCTTAGCCAGTCCCATATCATGGACCCATGAGTGCTTGGTATACTCAAGGCCTCTACACTTGAACCAGGAACCCATGTGGAATTGCCTCACAGAGTGTTGTGTTTTGCCACTGTTGGGCTTCCATTTTTACTTGTTTATAGTGTTGTTTTTAAGTGTATTGCTTCATATCATTTTTGTAGTGATTGCTCTATGTATTACAATATACACACAAATGATCAGTCTTCTACTACTGATGTTATACCACTTAAAATTGAATTATAGAGGTCCAGCAGGTGGTGTGGTGTAGAGGTTAAGGTGCTGGACTCTCAGATGGCCATCCATGGCTCGAGTCCCAGACCTGCCATCTTGCTTTCTCACAGTCTCTCCCCCCTCTCTCTGGTGAGTGCATGTGCCCTGCAGCACATTAAAATAATAATAATAGGGGCCAGCGGGTAGCATGGTGGTTAAGGCAATAACTCCCACATGATGGACTGTGGTCTGAGTCTCAGAACTGCTGGCTTGCTTCTCACTTTCCTTCTCTTTCTGTTTCTCTCTGGTGAGTGCATGTGTTCCATATGCCCTATAGTTAATAAAATAATAATAAATAATTCTTTTTAAAAAGATTAAATTATATAAGTCTTACTTCCATTTAGATGCCTTTACTCTCTCCCCTTTTATTTTTATAAAAATTAGTTAATTTTATTTGTCATTATTAATTTTTTTCATTTGATCAGAGAGAAAGAGAGAGAAAGGGAAAGTGAGAAAGTAAGCTGCTAGGTGCGGGACTCAAACCACAATTGGCCATGTGGAAGTCCAGCACCATAACCACCACACAACCTGCCACCTCCACCCACTCTCCCCTCTTTTAACATATAATTTTCTTCAGTATTTCTTCTATATACATAGAGCATTACACAAAATAACATTATAATTTTTGCTTCAATATGACTTAATAAACTCATGAGGAGAAATTCTATTTATTCACCCTTATCTTCAGCTGTTCAGTTATTCTTTCCTTCCTGAAGTTCTAAGCCTTCTGTCATCATCTTCTGTTAAAACTTCCTTTGCCTAATGATAGGTATGCTAGTAATAAACTCCTACTTTCTTTTCATCTGAGAATGTATTTTCTCTTTATTCTGTTTTCTTTTTTAAAATTTTGTACATTTAATCACTGTACATCAACACTACCCTTTATTCTGTTTTCAATAATAATAACTTAAATGAGAGACAGAGGGCAAGAGAGAGACAGAAAGAAGCACCTTTAATGAGGTCTCATGCTGCAGTCCTCTCTCAACCTTCCTAGCCAGTCAGAATCATGTGAGCACTTGGTGTTCACAGCATTATCAAAGACCCAAACCTCCATCTTCCATATGGATCAAGCATTGCAGAGCAACACACTATCACTGGGCCAGGTCTTCCCTTCATTCTTTTTTCTTTTCTTTTTTGGGAGGGGGGGCGGTACGGGGAGAGGTTTTTGCTATAGGGCGCTTGCACTCACCAGAAAGACAGAGACAGAGAGACAAAAAGCAAGAAATAACCCCCCATGGGAGATGGCCACACCTCAGTCCCTTCTCCTGCACTCTCCTCTCGGGACTTTGGGCACACACGAACATGCGCCCAGTGAATTTAAACCGCCAGGTCCAGGATTTGAGCCACGGTCAACTACATGGGAGTCCAACAACATAGCCATCATGCCAACTGCTGGTCCCAACTCCCTTCATTCTTAAATAATATTTTTGCTGCATATAGAATTCATGGTTGACAGTCTTTACTTTTAGCACTTGAAAAATGTTGTGCCTTTTCCTACTGGGCCTTCATAGTTTCAGATGAGAAATCTGTAGTCATCCATTCCCCTAAAGATAACATGTTGTTTCTTTCTAGCCTTTTTCAATATATATATTTTAAATTATTTTATTTGGGGCTGGCAGGTGGTGTGGTGGTTAAGGGTGCTGGACTCCCACATGGCCAACAACGGTTCAAATCCTAGACCTAGCAGCTTGCTTTCTCACTTTCCCTCTCTCTCTCTTACTCTGTCCCTCTCTAGAGGTGGGGAGGGGAGAGAGGGAGAGGGTGAGGGGGGGAGAGGGGAGGAGACGGGGGAAGAGGGGAGGAGATGGGGGAAGAGGGGGGGAGAGAGAGGAGGGGAGAAAAATTAAAGCACGTAATTGGAATAAGTTCAGTCACTTTCAAAGTTTACAAATTAATTTTTGGCACAATCATTAGAAATGAGATTGGGAATAATTTCAATGGCCTCTAACTTTCCTTTGTCATTCATTTGACAACAAAAGTGCAACAGCCATTACGACAGAGCTACTCTTACCCTACAGCTGCTGATGGTGCCTGTGAGCTGTGGGATTTTAAAGAACCAATACGCTATAGCAAATAAACATGACCAAATTTACTAGCAGACCAGAGTGAAGCAGAAAAATTACTTCGAAGACCTAACTCCTGTGTCTATATACTTGGATGTTCCTCATTTTTGGTAGGAAGTCAGTGGTTCTTCACTGGGAATGAGTCTTCATTTTTATAGAGTTGTCCTTATTTGGAAGAATATTGGTCAATCTGATTCAGGAAAGTTCTGTTCCCTGGCTTATTTTTACTAATCTGACTTTTTGACATTCTAGGTCTGCCAAATCCAGTTATGATGAATAATTCTTGAAGCTATTCACACTAAATCAAACATGATTCAAGGCCATACTATTCAGGAAGACTTACCCTACATGCTGTATGCTGATTATATTAATGTGAATACTATTAACAAGTAGCATTTGGACGATTGACTATAATCTAACTTTGGAAAAAATTAAGTAAATGTCAACTTATGTAACATCTATTATTAGTACGTACATCTTCAAAGAAAGACACAAGATTTTCAATGCAATAATTCCTAAAATGTAAACTAATAGTCTTCAATCCTCCTGTTTTACTACATCATAGTGAACATCAATATAGAAGATAAAATGTAGTATACTAGTATATTCTAACTAGCAAAAATTCAAAGAGTAGCTATTTTAGATTAAGCCACTGACTGACATGTCTATTAGGAGACATGATGGTTTCATTCATTTATCTAATTTTCATTTGCTTTTTCATGCTTTTGAGACAATGTATGTTTAACCTGGGAAGTAAAAATCCATTCACGAGTCATGGCATTGGCTGGGAAGGCAAGGCTTCATGCTGTTCTTTGGGCCCAAGACATAGACTTTTTGAGTGTGTGTCACCTGTATGCAGTTTAATGAAGGCTGGCCTATAAGACATAACTCCACTGGTGAGGAGTGTTAGTTGAAGAGGATGGCATCCTACCCCCCTGGCAACACACACACCAGGGATAAGAAAACCAACTCTGTGCTGTCACAGATCACGTGACTCATTTACAATTCCTGCAAGCCTCTGTGGCACCCTCCCAAGTCTTTGGTGAGGTTTTTCTTAGGCTAAACCTACAACCTAAAATTCCATTTACTCCCTAATTATGAAGTTACCACTCACAGGAGAACTGAATGAATATTAAGTATAATATGAAACTATAATTCTATCACAAAAGCATGTACTTTATACTAAAAAGAGAGTAGTCAAAATGATTTGTTATGTATATTCCAATATAGCACATCAAATTACCCTCAACACACTGAACTACAATTTTTAGAAGTAGTCCTTTGATTCATTTTAACAGAGCTGTTCCAGTCTGCAGTATCTAGTCATAATGTGTTAACATACTTTACTAAAAGAAAAAAAAATTGAGTGGCAGCCATAGCTAGAGGAGCCAGATTCCACATGGCCAACTGCTATTTAAATCCCAGCCCTAGAGTCTTGAAAAACACACCAGGTATGTGTGTACGTATTCCAAATCCCTACAGGATAAAGAAATGGAAAAGAAGAAACTGCAGACTGACCATGTCCCTCTAAATGGTGTTTGTTTCCTTTTTCCTCTCTTGTGTTTGCTCTCTCTCTCTCTCTCAGATGAAGTACACACATATCCTCTGGCAAAGAAAAATCTTTAAAAAATGTTTTTCCAGAGTATACGTGCACTTGCTGGAGAAAGACAGAAACAGAGAGGGAAAGTGAGAAAGCACCCTCTGGGAGGCATAGTCATGATGCAATCCCCTTTCCATTTTTTCTTCCCTTTGAGATCTTGGGCATGCGAACACACATGCTCAGCATGGCCCTCAATCCACTGGATCTGGGACTCCTAACTATGCAGTTGGCCATGTGAGATCTAACTGCCTTAACCACCACACCATGGGCTGGCCCTTTCCTCCAAAAAATCTTTTAAGGGACACGAAGAGTGCATGACATGCCTATGAACTTAAATTAGAAACTGAAAAAATATTTGTTTACTATAATAAAAAAATGGACGGTTAGAGGGAAATGAAGAGTTTCTCTCTCGGGGCTTAATCCTAAGGAAAAGTCCTGACTGTGTGGGCCATTTTGCCCATCCGTGGAAGGAATGAGTGCAATGACATGGCAGAAGGTTTGGGGGCCGATGATCTATGGGGTGGAAAACTGCTGGCTGGCTGGCAGTGTGGCCACATTCCTTGTCTCCAGACACTGGTGGCACAGCTGGGTGAGTGAGCTGGCCCAGTAGGTCAATGCAGACACCTCAGTGGACACCATGTCCTCCGCCCTGGGTTCTAGGATGTGCTAAGTAAAGAGGCTTTATTTACCAGCTTCCCTGTCCTTGGAGAGCTTGTCCTCCTTCTCCTCCCTCTCCAACGTGCTGCTGGAGGATGAGATGCTGGAGGCAGAGCAGTTGTCCCTCTCGTTCACCTCCTCGTTCTGCCTCTCTTTTTCACTGAGGGAGGCTCTTTCTTCTGACTCTTGCTCCAGGGCCTGCTCCACTCCGCTCTCTGCTGCCTCCTGGGCAGAGGCTAAGTCCTGGTCGGCTTCATTGGCAAATGGCGCCGTCTCTGCCTCTGGTTCTGGTTCTACCTCTGGTTCTCCCACTGGTTCAGGCTCAGGATCTCTGGCACTTGCTGGTGGAGACAATGGAGATTATATTGATGACAGAGAGTTTTTTTGGGGGAAATATCAGGTGAGACATGAGAATGGATGTCAGCTTGATGTCTCTGTGCCACTCTGCAGTGGGCAGAAGTCCAAAGACTGCCCCCAATATTTGTCCTCTAGTCACTTAATTCTGATGGAGGCACTGTGTGCAGTGACTTCGGAAAGTCCCAAATCAGTCGACCTTAAGATATAAACTAAGTGGCTCTAACCTGGTCAGGAGAGCCTTTTTAAAACAGAATTTTCCAATTAGCAGCAGAAAAACTCAGAAAAAATTAGAATCACAAGAAAAGTCTAACACCTCATTACTGGCTTTGAAGATGGAGGGGGACATGTGGCAAGGAATGCGGGTGGTTTCTAAAAGCCAAGAACCACCCCTGGCTGACAGCCAACAACAAATAGGGTCCTCAGTTCTGCACGTGCAAGGAGCTGGACCTGCCAACACCCTAAATGAGCCTAGAGATGGAGTCTTCCTGGAGCCTCTGTGTAAGAACCCTACCAGCCACAAGTTCTAGTCCTGGGAAAAATGGCAGCCAGGGATGAGATTCCACTGAGCTGTGCTGAAATTCTAACCTGTGGAAACTGTGAGATAATAAATAAATGGGTGCTGTTTTCGATCACTATATTGTGGAGATCAGTTATGCAACAACAGAAAACGAATACATTGGGCTAGGTGGTAGTACAGCAGTAACACAACTGAACCCACAGGAGAAAGAATTGGGGTTCATATTCCAGGACCTCCCTGAGCATGCTGGGTGCACACATGACCCAGGCTAGCTGAGAATGGGGATGGACTACAGACAGGAGAATGCTGTTGGGGGTGCCTGTTTCTCTGTTTTTGTCATGAAAGAAATAAATGTATAAACTTATAAAAAAAAAAAAAGTGAAGACATGATCTTTTTGGCCTTTTGTAAAGAGAAACAAAATCCATGGTGCATCAAGCTGGTGAGCAGGTAGTAGCCTGGTGTTTTCTGAAATCAGTGGCTGAACCAATGACGCCTAACACCCTTTGCTTGGATTATGTTTGCTCATAACATGAAGTTGATTCATAATTTTGAAAGCTACTTGGAAGAATCACGCGAGGACACCAGACTGTTGGCAGACCTGGTGAGATTGCAGATTTGGTGCTTATACCAAGGTAAAATGTTCATATTCTCATTTGTGCCATCCTCTAGGCACAGGGAAATGGCATGGGCTGGCTTATGCACGGTTTTGCACAACAAAACATTCGGCTGTGAGCTGTGGTTAGGCAGCAAAACGACCATGAATACAAACAAAGCTGAGCCAGCTGCCATGTGTGAGGTCCAGAGGAGGTCACTCCTGTGAATATTATCCCTGGGCTGGGCAGAGCCACAATGCTGGAACCCTGGAACCCCGGCAGTGCACCCTCAGAGAGAGTACTGGATCCCTAACACACATTACTTGAAGCGATATAGCAATTCAGGAGAGAGCTGCAGGTAGCAGGACCTGGAAGGGATACCCATAAGGACAAGCACATCAGGGTGCTTTCTCTCTGCGGAGACATCCTAGTGGCTCAGATAATGGGAAGGTTGGTGATGGGATATGCAGAGCTGGCTCCTCGGCAGGCCAGGCAGTGGCATCACTGTGTGACAGGAAAATTCTGGCCTCACTGGGCAATAGGCCCAGCTGCCTACATCTGACCAGTAAGAAGTCATTCCACCAGGACTCCCTACACAGGATGCAACACATGTGCACATGTGTGCACTCACACACAGCTCACTGCTCTCAGGCTGCCTTCCTTTAAGAATGAGTCAGGGAGTTGGAGAGGGAGGGAGGGAGGGATAAAGCACCAGCCTTTCCTTAGGTTCCTGGGTAACTTCCAAACACCACAGGGGGAAACACTCCTCCATGCGAATCCCCCAAGTGCCTTTCAGGCGGGAGCCAACAGAGGAGTGAGGGCCCCTCTTTCAGTGACATGTTGTGCATCTTCTGCTGAGGACACTAGCTTAGCACAGGAAGCTGTCCAAGGAAGCTGCAAAGGAGGAGGAGGGTGCAGTAAGGACTCTCACTGCCTAGTGGCTGCCCCTAGTGGCACCTGAAAAGGGAAGGTTGGACATGAAGGCAGTTTCCCAACAGAGGCACTGGCTGGCAGCACCAGGAGGAAGCCAAAGGGTGCAGGACAGCGAGGGCGGGCAGACATGCACTTTTCCTTAAAAGCAAAGACTGGGCTGGGTAATGGAAAAGAGTGAGCATGCCTTTAGAAAAATCCCCTTGGTGTTAGAGGAATTTTTATGGTAATCTCTTTTTCATCTGATAATAGAGTATTTAGCAAAGAGATACAAAACTCATTAGTTTTATAAGCATGGCAAAAGCACAGTTTTAGCAATGGCCATGTCATCATTTGGTTGACAAAAAGCACATGTTTTTGCACACATTTACTTCAGAATAGCCACATCAAAATGGAAATGTGTTTCCAGCAGCCTAGCATATGGTGCGCATTCAAGTTTTACTTGGTAAACATATGGCAAAAATTGGCCAAGGTGACTCCTGGTGGCTTCTTACTGACAGGGACAGGGACCAGTTGGTCACCACAAGTCTATGTCTACTCTCTATCGTCAGGGGACTGGCAGACAAAGTAGGAAGGATCCAACGAGGAAGGTTGTCTGACTTCAGCCTACATATATACACTGTCATGTGTCCTTACACTTTACATGTAAGACTCTGCTCAAGCAGTTTCACCAGCTTCCTGATAAGCCAGTGGCTGCCTGGACAAGCGTGGTAATGGACAGGCAAACCCTGGAAAGCTACACACTCTTGGGAAGGGACAGTGCAATTTCATCCTAACATGATAGGACCCAGCTTCATGGCATCAGACATTTAAATTTATGATTCCAATCACTAGGATGCATGCTTTCTTCTTTAAATTTTCTAGAGTATTATGTGCACTTGCTGGACAGACAGAGTCAAAGGAAAAGTGAGAAAATACTCCCAATGGGGGGCATGATCACACTGCAATCCCTTCTCCTCCATTTACCCCTCCTTTTGAGATTTTGGGCATACATGCACACACATGCCTAGTGGGTTTTTTTGTTTGTTTTTTTTGTTTGTTTGTTTTTTCTTTTTTTTGAGTGTTTTTTGCTATAGGGCGCGTGTGCTCGCCAGAAAGACAGA
>NW_006159775.1:121569-124287 GCF_000334495.1 Tupaia belangeri chinensis
GGGAGCCCAGCAACATAGCCATTACGCTAACTGCTGGCCCCTCGTATTGTATTTTTTAAGCTGCCAAGTTCACGTCTCAACTGCATGATCAGTCACGTGTGACACAACTGCCATAACCACCCTGCACAGAACTCATGACTCAGCATCCACAAGAGCTGCAAAGCTGTGGCATGTGATGCTATCCTAATGATGAACAAATTAAATGGTAGTCGCATACATTCCAGTCAAGTAAAATAAGCAAAGATCAAAGGTGAAGGTGATAAACAAGAGCAATCACAAATGGGACTACCCCTAACAACCTCTTGCTATGTGCATCACACATGACAGAACACATTTCAAAGAGCTCACTGCTTGGTTAAGGACACAGGACATAAATGAGACCCTGGCATTTGATCAAAAGTAGACAAATACGGGGACCAGCAGATGACATAATGTTTATGTCACTGGAATCCCACATGTGGTTTGAGTCCTGGACCTGGTGGCTTAAAACTCACACCAGACACGTGTGCATGTATGCCCCAAATCCCAAGAAGAGAATGTAGGAGATGGGACTTCAGCATGACCATCCCCCTGGGGGATGACTTCTCACTTTCTGTCTCTCTCTGTCTCTCGGTATTGTATGTGCCCTATAGCCAAAATCTCAAACAAAATAAAGAAAGTGGACAAATATGAAAGATTTACTATGTGAAGCAAGCTAGACTGAAAAAGAGGTATTGTATGCCCCCACTTACCATATATAAAATAAAGAAAGTGGACAAATATGAAAGACTTACTACTATGTGAAGCAAGTTAGACTGAAGAAGAGGTATTGTATGCCCCCACTTACCATATACCAAATGTCTGTCTGTGGCGGAAACTGAAATGCTGAGCTATATAAAAGCATGGAGAGCAACTGTAGCTACCAGAGACAGTGTGGGAGGAGGGCGGGAAATGGAGACTGAGAGAGGGAAGCAAAGAGATAAAAAAGAAGCAAAATATAGTAAAAACACAATTAACAACAACAACAAAAATAAAACCTATTTACAGGATGGGGTTAGCAGGTGGTGTAGTGGTTAGGGCACTGGATTCCCACATGGTCCACCACAGTTCAAGTCCTGGACCTGGCGGCTTGAGGTTCATACTGGGTGCACGTGTGTACATGCCCAAAATCCCGAGAGGAGAATGGAGGAGAAAGGATTGTGACCATCCCTGGGTGATTTATTTCTCTTTCTCTCTCTTCCTCCCTCCCTCCAGCAAGCATATAAATCTGTTGGAAAATCCCTAAAGAGAGAAGTCTTTCAACATGTAAGAATGAAACAATGTTTACAACTTCTCACCGTTACTAGACCCAGAATTTACTAAGCCTTTCTATGGTGCGAATGGTGTTGGTGGTGAGAAACACACTGACACATGAGACCAATCACCCTGTCATTGTGGAGGTTACAGAGAAACAGAGAAGTGATTCTAAACATTCACCATGGCAGAGGTGAGTGGGCCGAACCACTGATGGGCACAGGGAGATCCCAGCCTTTCAGCTCCTACCATCCATTAAAAAAAAAAAAAAAACAACTTACAAATGTGATTGGTATTCTAGGATCAAAAGTATGGTCCTGGGAGGTATGGCAAGCATCTTTGGCAAGGCCTAGGAGGGATATAAGTCTGTGTCAAAATGACATTTTAGCAGAGTCTTCAAGGATGAAAAGGAATTTAAAAGTGGGGTGGGAGGGGAGTGGCCACAAGGATGTTCTGGGCAGAGGGAAGGGCACATGCAGAGAGGAGCACACGACATGCTGGCGGAAGTGAAAGAAGTTGGCATGGCTACAGTTTAGAGCAAGGAGAGGGTGGACAGTTCTCTGGGACCATCGCAATAGGCCTGGTGCTGAAGGAAGGACCTAGACCTCTGCCTACGTCAGTGAAAGCTGTCTCGGGTAGACAGGCCATGTTCGATCCCATCTGAGATGATCCCGGCCTGCACCTGCAGCACAGAGAAAGCACACTTCCTGCTGGGAAGTTTTGGAGTGTCTGAGAGCTACCAGTGGGTCTCCTGGACAGTGCAGAATAGAGAGCCCAAGAAGCAAGCACTGCAGACAGAGTCTGGGAGTGAGAGGGAGATGTCCACAAGGGGCTCCAGAGGAGAAAAAAGTGAACAAAGGCACAGCAGCACCAAGAACACACACAAGGGTGAGGGATCAAGACGGGGCAGTGGGAAGCAGCATTCCCTTTCAGATATCAGCAGGCATAGGAACTGTGTTCACACTCAGGGAGTAGCAGATCTGCAGGGCTGCTGGTTGCCTTTGAAGAACTTCCTGAGCATTTCTGGGAAGCCTATGTCATCCTTTCAAGCTCTCCATAGAAGGGCTCTGTCCCTACCTCAGTAAGCTGAGATCAGGACAGCACAGGCACAGAACAAGTGGCCAAGTGCAATGGGAGATTCACTCCCTGAGTATGTGCCTATGGGCCCCCACAACAATGTCTTCAAGGCAGGCTCAGGAGCAACCGTGATCAACCTAACCCACAGGTCAGGAGCTCCCAGGGCTCCCCATGCCTGTCCATAACCACCTTGGACAGAGGAAGGACGCTGGCCTGCCTGCTCTCCTGAACTGGCAAGGGGGGAGGGAATGGTGAGAAGGATGTGGGCCAGGTGCCCGAGCAACTCTTCTCCCAGTGGTGGGCATGAGTTTGGAAATGAAAATGAAGACATGGCAGGGGAGGCTCGCGAGAGCAAAAGGAATTCAAAAA
>NW_006159775.1:124300-129536 GCF_000334495.1 Tupaia belangeri chinensis
AGGAATGCCTGGCAAGACTACAGGCATTCAAAATGGGATCTGTCTTCCTGGACCATCGCCTGAGGGGACAGAATGATGGGATCTTAGCATCGCCAGACGCACTTAGCAAAGATCAGAAAAATGTATTTGGCCAGAACCTGCATTGACCTGACTCACAGGGCTTGAAACTAGAATGTAGGAGGATAAAGGGAAGAAAAAAGAAAAACAAAATTTAAATGTATAAAAGGTGCTGGCAATGGATAGTTTATGCAAGGTGAAAACAATAGTAGGCAAGATGAGGTCCATGGTATCCTCAGAAGGAAGTACCAGAATTGGGCTGTCACCATTCTGTGGTAGAAGACCCAGAGTCAGAATACAGCCACTAAAAGGAATCCTTTATCCTGAAGAAACAAGTAATAGGAGAAAGAGGAGCTGAGAACCCAGAGCAAAAACCATCAATGTGAGAACCTCAGGAAGAGAGGGGGAACCCTAAGAGTTTGTCTTGAGACAATATAATGGGTCAGAAAACCATGAAGTATTTTTGTTTTTCTATGCAAAAATGTGTCATGACTTTTCCAACAACCCAACAGGCTGCCCCACCAGATGGAGAACATGCCTGGTGCTTTCCTTGTGCAGATCATGACTGGGAGAGAAAGAGGAAGGAGCAGGCTTGGGGATTTCAGCCAGCTCATCTCCTGTTCCAGGATAGCCATGTGGGCATTCATTTTTACTATTTCATTCCCTTTGCCCCTTCAACACCCAACACCAATTCTTCATTGGGTCCCCCAATCCCCATTGGACATCAAGCCCAGAAACACTTGACAGATAAAAGAATGTAAAATTATCTGCTGAAAATGATATACGCAGTAATATCCTTGATTTGATTCACCTACTGTATGCATAATTTATAAAACCATATTGTGTGCTATAGAGATGTACAGCTATCACATAAAAATAAGAAATTTTAAAGAGAGAAGTGAAAATAAAAGTTACTATGTGTTAACTGCCTTCTAAGAACCACATTACCTCATTCTATGTAGTGGCCACATCCACAATATGAAGTGTTCTCAAATGAGAAAGCACATACATGAAGTTAAGCAACTTGCCCAAGGCTGCAGAGCAGTCTGGATACTCTCAGGCTGCTCCCCAACCCATCCTCCAGGAGGCTGACACTCACAGAAAGTACCTTCAGTGTTTGTTTATCCTCCCACTATCAGACAGGTCAGCCTCTTAGGAGGGGCTGGCAAAGGTGGGAAGAAAGAGAGCTGGAGTATTCATGCCGCTGCTCTCTTCCTACAGGACCAGTTTGGTCACTGTTTGGTCACACATCAGGTCACCGTTTCTGCCTCCCTCTCCTGGCCACTTCTCTTATTCAGTTCCTGTTATTCAATTCCTACAGGCTCTCTTCATACAGGACCACAGTTTGGTAGAGGTCATCAGGTCACCGTTTCTGCCTCCCTCTCCTGGCCACTTCTCTTATTCAGTTCCTGTTATTCAATTCCTACAGGCCTAGCAGTGGGAACAGTATCATAGCTTCCTGGTGCAACTAGTCTCTGGGTGCTTTACCAACCTTTGGTGGTACCTTGACCCTCCCCACTCCTCTGTAAACAGTCCCTTCATAAGATGCCTTCAGTCATCCTCTGATATGTGCCATCCTCAGTCATATTTCCCACAGGATCTCACTCGCAAGTAGAGTTCCTACTAACAGAGCTGGAGTTTGAACCTAGGCTGACCTGCCTGAAAAGCTTGAGCTGTGAATGACACTGTTATAACATGTGGTGGTAACCTGAGCCCCAGAATAGCACATAACCCTTCTTGAAAATAAATAAAGATGATATGGTGGGCACAAATAGTCCAATTTGCTTTGTCCCCAACAGCAGAGTCCAGGATGTCTAACTGGAATCTCTTGTGATGCAACTTTTCTTTGAAGAGATAAATTATTGGTAGAAAGATCTGAACTTAATAAGTCTTTGGGTGGCTTCAATTAATTTCCATCCATGGTAGTGTCTTGAGGACTGTGCCAGGACTTGGCTTTCTGGCAGGTCTTATGAAACCAAGAACTGGGCCAGCCAGTTCCATAATAGTTGCTCCAAACTCTGTAGATTCCAGAGACCTCCCCAGCTTAGAGCTTATAACTAACACCATCAACTTTAGACTTGTGGTTTAATCATATAAATCTGAAAAAGGTCCCGAGAGAAAAAACTCACAACTTTGAGAATTCTTTAGACTTTGCCTTTGGTGTGGGGCCAGTTCTTGCTGAGCTGTTCACTCAGATTTACTCTAGAGCAAGATTTCTCAGCCTCAGTACTGTGGATATTCTATGGAAGGCTGCCCTGTGCATTATGGGATGCCTAGCAGCATCCCTGGGTTCTAGTCACTAGAGTCCTATTGCACCCACAACCTACCCCTCCTCTGCCACTGTGACCACCAAAAATGTCTCCAGCACTGCCAAATGTCTCCTGGAGGGCAAACTCACACGTTGTTCAAAATCACTTCTCTATAGCAATAATTTTATTAAGATAGGTACAAATTCAGCTAGGTACAAATTCAGCTATTCAATCTTTATAAAAGAAATGCTTTATCACCTACAAAACACTGAATCAGTTGTCTAGTGAATTTGCATGTCTTCAGAATTAATCCCAGCTTTGTCCTTCAATTTCAGAACCACGTCTAAATTACCTCTAAAGATGAAAACTATACCTGGTCAAAATTGCCTTCAAAAGTATCTTTGGAAAGTGTCACTGTATAGACCCCATAAACACTTCTCCTCCCTCTTCCTACCCCTGTTTTAACAGTTACACTTCATTTAGTTTCACTAGAGCTCTCTAAGAAGCACTAGGCTTGCATTCATGAGCCATGTTACTACCAAATACATATCCTTAAACTCTAAAACCACATTTGATACGGTAAGTTGTTCATACTACAAGACACATGGAAATCAGGACTTGCTCAAAAACAAAGAAAGAAAAAAGGTCAGATCCATGTCCCCTAAGTCACATTCCCTCAGGGACAAGCACTAGAGTCAAATAAACAAGATTAAAAGCAATATTTAAATTATACCCTCCACTCCCCCCACCATTTGTGTCTCAGATCATGCTTCTAATTGAGTTCACATAGTTAAACGTGGATATGCTATAACTCCACTTTCAAGTACAATTATTGTAATATTGATAGCATATAGTGTGACCATCCTATTTCACACTATACAAGAGAAAATGAAAAGCAGTTTAAAATTATTGCATCATTTATTGCTGTATCATCATTTTGGACTCAAGCCTTATTATTTAGAATATCACCCTTAGGTTATGAAGACTTTTTCTGAGCTTATGTAGTATCTTGCCTACAGTAATATAGATAGTTCTTATCTTGATTCAAAAAGCGTCAAACAGGATTTGGACCACCGAAGACTCTCTGCCCAGACTTCACCCTCCTGCTCTCCAATCTAGCTAGGAGCCAGGATAAGTCAATCAGCAGCTATCTATATTTTAGTTCAACCACCCAAACTACTGTGTGGTTTTCATTTTTTGACAAAAAAATTTTTCTTCTCTTTTTCTTATTGTTTTTGTTGTGTTTATTTTTTCTTCTCTTCTTTTTTTTCCTATTTCTTTTCCTTTTCTTTTTACCTTTCCCACTTTTCTGTTCAGCCTCCACACAACTGATTTTCTAGACAGATCTAGGTGCTCAGTAACCAAATATCAGAAAATTTTTAGGGTCAGATTAATCCTCAATTTTCACTGAATTGACTGTGCAAAGGGAGAAAATGGTACTATTTACACACTACAGATCACCTCCTTCTGTATTCCTGATTGCTCAGATTTAACTCCAAAAAATAGAAAAAAAGTATAATCCATCAGATGACCAGAAACCACTACAGAGGTACAAGAAATATGAGAAATGAAGAAAATATCTCTCCTTTAATGGAAAAGATAACTCCTCTTCCTCCACAAAGAATGCAAGGGAACTCAAGGAAATTTCAGATAAAGAATTTAAAATATTCATAGTGACAAAGCTAACAGAGATAAAAGAGATAATAACTCTAAAGACAATGAACTCTAGAAGATATGAGAGAAAAAAGACTCCAAGTTCCAGGAGGTGAGCAAGTTCTTGCATGATCTGAAAGAGGAAATACACAACATAAAGAATCAAATGGAACTGTTAGAGATGAAGGCTATAATACAGGCAATCAAAACTTCCCTTGAAAATATCAAAAGCAGATGAGATCATGCGGAGGATCAAATCTCAGATGTAGAAGACAGAAACTCTGATCTAGAGCAATTTACCAAAAAAACTGAAAAAATAACCCCCCAAAATGAGAATAACATACAAGTAATAGTAGATACCAGTAAAGGCCCAAACATCCAGATCATCTGTATCCCAGAAGGTGAAGAAACTAATAAGGGTATTGATAATCTATTCCATGAAATCCTAGAAGAAAACTTTCCAAACCTAGAGAGGCACTCAAACATCCAGACCCAAGAAATACAAAGGACCCCACATAGAATGAACCCAAGAAGACCTTTCCCAAGGCACATCATAGCCAGATTGACCAAAATCATAGAGACAAGATACTAAAATTAGCAAGTTACTTTCAAAGGATATCCCATAAGGCTAATGTCAGAACTCTCTTCGTAAACAATGAAAGCAAGGAAAGAATAGCAAATATATTCAAAGTGTTAAGTGAAAAACAATTTCAACCAAGAATACTATACCCAGCAAGATTATCTCATATATGAAAAAAAGACAAAAACAGTCTCAAATAAACAAAACCTGAAAACATTTTCCAATACCAGACTGGATCTTCAAGAAGTGTTGAAGGGAGTTTAGTCCTCTTTCCCACTATACAAGATGGAAAGTGAAAAAGCTGCAAAGCAGGATACTAAGGAGCAGAAACCTGAAGCCAAGAAGGCTGATGCCACTGACAAGGTTAAAAACGGTGACCCCCAAGGCTAAAAAGCCCAAGAAGGGGAAGCCCCATTGCAGCTGAAGTCCCGTCCTAGTCCAGGTCATCAGCAGATACTCCCAGTCTGCCGTGTATTCCAGGAAGGCCATGTATAAGAGTTTAAATGGAAAGATCAGACCACAGTATCACTGCAAATTCAATAGAAGAGGGATTAATTACTTGAGTCTGAACTAGTGAAAAAGAATTTTTGACTCTAGACTAAAACATTACTAATTTTCTTTGATGCTTTGATTTGCATATTTAAGGATTTTTGTCTTCTCTTTAACTGTTGATAGGTTCATCTACCTACTATTTTTT
>NW_006159775.1:130875-153202 GCF_000334495.1 Tupaia belangeri chinensis
TTTGTGTGCAGCTGCAGTTGCCCGCCTGCAGCCGGTGGCCACGTGCAGGCCTGGAGACCACGCACAGGCTCAGGCCCGGTGGCCATGCGCCAGCCCTGGAGAGGCAGTGGAACGCAGAGCAGAGCCCCGGCCGGCCGCGCAGGCCCTGGGGGGCCACGCAGGGCCCCGGGGGCCCATGCAGGCGCCGCTGCCGCTGCCACACAGGGCTGAGGGCCCCCCCCCTTTACAGTTTTTGATTCTGATCTATTAAAACTAAAACTTTTTTGAAAGTAAAAAATGCATTAAAATACCTATTAACACCTATTTAATGACTGCAGTAAGCTATATAGCCCCAGTAAGGTGCTACTTTATAGTATGTTTACTTTACTCACTGAGGTTTACACCTAAAGTCGGAAGTGTATTCATAGGTATGTACATATTAGCTGTGCTTGCTATTGAAAGTTTTTTAGATTAATCAGGATCTTTAGTGAATCAATAAAATGGTGGGGGGGAGGCATGGAAAACAACTGTACCTACCAGACAGTATGGGAGAAGGGAGGAGAGTTGGCAGAGGGTGAGAGGTAGGGGGAAAAAGTTTCAAACAAATCAACTCCAATGTTTGTTTGTCCTTGAATGCCTAGTGAGGCTAGTGGGACTCTTGGGTAATTAGATGACTGTTTTCTTATAAGAGCGAATGGAAGACGAATCTTCTTTAAGAATGAAGACGCTAATTCCAAACTGGCAATATTTGTCAATAGTTCCTGCAGTTCTTATCAAGTCTCAGATAGAAACATCAAAGATGTCAAAACAAAAAGTGCAGTTTTAGAAGAGATACAATAACATTAAAAAAGATAGTCTTAAATAAAAAAATTTACTAATAAAGTGACTCAGCTTGTTTTTTTTTTTTTGTTGTTTTGTTTTTTTTTGTCAACTCATCTTTTCAGGCTTAAGCAAAATGTAGTAACTCTTAGTTAGATGTTCTAATATCCCTACTGGCAAAACTTAATTCATTAAGTAAGTATTGAGATTTATCAAAATGTTAAATATTATGTTGGGCACAGGAAACTCAGATATGAAAAAATATGGTTCCTACAATCTTTTTCAGGTTAATGTTGTCTATTAAGTCATGGCCAAGAGATATTATAAGACCAAAACAACTAATATCTAAAGAAACTATTTGCTCTTCTTGCCAATAAATTCTGACCATGCCCAAGCATAACTAGCTGGCCTACAATTGGGGTACAACTAGAAATTCCAATTTTAAATTCTCACCCCAAGGAGTTAAGCCTTCCTCACTTATATCTGGTCACTAATTGATGTGGCTCTCTACTGAATTAACAACTCGGTTTATTCATACTTGTTAGCAAATTCATTCACAAAAGAATGCCTATCTGGAATTAGAATAAAATTCACTTAAAATAAGGTATTCAATGGACAGAATGCTTATGTCATCCCAAAGTATGTAGGTTGAAGTCCTAACTCCCAAGGTGATGGGGACTTCAGGAGGTGATTAAGTCATGGAGCAAAACCCTCATGAATAGGATCAATGCCCTTAGAAAACCACAGACTAGCAAGCTCCTTTCACCATGTGAGAATGCAGCAAGAAAGTACCACCAACCTAAAAGTGGACCCTTACCAAACACCGAATCTACCAGCAACTTAAAATTCCAGCCTCAAGAACTAAGAAACAAATGTCTGTTGTTAATAAGCTGCCTACTTTGGGGCATTTTGTTATAGCAGCCTACATGGACTAAGAGAAGGCATATGTTAAAGCAGTTAAAAAATATCTTTATCAGATTGTCCAAATATCCTCTGAATTTTCTATTTAAGAATTATATCCTCACAAAAATATGGCCCAAATATACTATGTCAATTTTTCTGCAAATGTTCTTTCACTATTTATTAGGCCCAAATAATTTGTTCAGTCCTTACTAGAATGATCTTTATAGTCAAAGGTATGTTGTCCTTTCTGGGTACAGGCAAATAGCTGTCTCTGTAGATTAACAGGTCTACTTTTTTTGATTGTTTGTTTGTTCACCAACACATAAAATATTTCTTGAATGCCTACTCTTCTTCAAGCACTGGATGAAAACAAAGGTGATCCTAGGCCTGAGCCCTCCCCTGAGGCACACACAGATGAGAGGAATAACCAGTTACCACACACACGGTGAGATAAGCCCTGTATCCCCACTGTGCACAAGATATAAAGGGAACACAAAAGAGGAGTCAAAGGAGGTTTTAGAGAAGGTGCTTCTCTAAAGGTGGATGGATAGGATAAGACTCCTAGATGGATAGGACTCAAGTGGGCACACAATGGTAGAGGGTGCCCCAAACACAAAGGCACCCAAAAGAACATGGCACCTTTCAGGTACCGATAGTGCATTTTAAACAGAAGGAACATAATAAATGTGGGGTTGTGGTGGAAGACATTGTGGTACACATAGGATAACAAAATGATTTAAATGCCATGTAAGATCTGAACCATCAGAGGATTTTAAAAACAAGGTATGGACAGAAATAGTGGTTGGTTTTTATTATGTTTTGTTTGGGTTGGATTACTTGAGAAGAACCTGGAAGAAATGAGATTTATTAGAAGTGATTAAGGTCCAAATTGGAGGTGAGTAAGGCAGGACTAAGGCAGAGATGATGAAAAGTGAGGAAGAGGGCTGATTGGAGAAGAGGGAGCACAAAAGACACTTAATGACTAAATATGGGGTGTTATACTTTCTGCTTAAAATACCAAGCCGAGAAAGACGACCTGACCCAGGTGAGGACTAGAAGGCAAGAGCAGGTTGGCCAGTAGGAGTTTATGGTAAGAGCTGGGGGACACCTCACATGTGAATTCCCCCTCCTCTCCTGCAGATTGGCACCTGGAAAGTCTGAAATCTCTTAGGAGCAGTCACATGGATATGTCTGAAGAGGTGGGATACACATGCCCTGAGCTCAAGAAGGCCCAGGTAGGAGACCTGGCAGTTTTCAGCACACAGGAAATGGTTAAAAAGTTGCAGGTAGATGGGTGAGACAGTGACCTAGCAGTGAAATATGATGCTCTGTGAGGCCAACCCACATGGGAAGGTTCTCAGTTTAAGAGTGGAGACCTCTGAGTTTATCAATCTTGCAGTGCCCATGATCTGGGGCTGGCTGAAGGCTGGGGGTAGATTGTGACAGTAGGACCCTGTTTGGGATCTGTTTCTTTCATTTATGGAAGAAATAAACTTTTTTTAAAAAATCAGGTATGTATCCAAAAGCCCAGTGAGAGGGTGTGGCAGGAAAAGAGCTGGAGAGAGACTCTGGAAAAATACCATCACTCAAAGAACAGGCTGAAGAGACAGTGAGAATAATGCAAGCAAAAGAAAAAAATAAATAAAACAAGAAAAAAAGATCATGACAAAAATAATAAAAAATGTAGGAGCCATGAAAATAACATGTTAGTCTGAAGATTACCTAGAGGATGCAGAGGGATCCAGAGGAGCTGAACCTAGAAAATGAATAAGCTGCTACTGGAACTTCCCAATGCAGCTGCTAGAGGAGGCTTTCTTTCTCAGAGAAGTTCCAGCTTCACCAAGGCACTAAAAATGCATGTCACTGATGGGACAGGGAGGTGTGGTGTTATCTGTTGAAGATATTTTGATCAACTGGACTAGGGAGAAATGTTCACATATTCACATGTTCACTTTGTAAGCTAAATAATGTGATTGAATGTATAAAAATTTTTTGAAAAATTTAAAAAACACATGTCATGTCTCAAGGCAGACAAGATGCATTTCATAGTTCTGGAACCCAGGGGTTCTCTTGAAAAACCACACTTTTATGGGGTGGAAAGCAATGTGTGCATATCTTGTCACACTGCAGGTATTGTATGGTTTAGTACAAACTTGTTACAAGGGTAGATGGGGGAAAGGCAGGAACACTGAAGAGAAAGCAGTAGATGAGGAGATAGCAGAGAGGTGATTAAGGTCCCGAACATGGATAAGGATATCAGAATGAACCTGAGAGGTATTTTCCTTTGCTATTTCCCGGGTCTCAGTAATAGAAATCTGGAATACCCCAAACTAAAGAATCCCCGTTGTCATGAAATCTAGAGTCTCTTGACCATCCTGGAAGCAGGGACCCAAAAGCATGATACACACGGATATCTCATGCAGCCAACAAGCCAGGTTTCCTATGAGAACCTCCAGATATGGGTTAGCTCGTTCATTTCTAGCACTTGCTCTACATGGGATCTCCCAACTCCTGATGCTCTTTGTTTTTGTTAAATAAGAACAAGTGAGCTAATTGCTATTCAAAAGTTAAACATGCTATTTATATTAAACAGACTTAAGGATACAAATTTGATAGTATGGGTTTATTAAAACCCAGTATAATCTAATGTTGGGAAACAATTCTCTATACCTCTTCCACATTTTTGCAGTCTTGGAATCAGAGGCACTCATAGCCATGTTCTGGACTATCTTCCTAAGAGTGTATGTATAAACAGCCTTGAAAGATGGGGATAGTGACTCTATACAGAGAAAGGCTGGTTGGTTTACTGCCCAGTGTAATAAGATAATGTCTCCCTTTGAGACAAAGAGAAGGGCTGCTTGCTACCAACTATAAGACTCAGATCCCTAAGTTCAGGGTTCCTCTCTTCAGATCTTTACAGCATGTGTGCAGGTATCACTGAATCCTACTCGCATCACTCCAGAAACTGACACTTGGGGAAATGGCACAATGCTGACATTCTGGATTCTACTACTATTATGAATAACAAAGTTCTTTGCTTCTGACACAAGGGTTTCATGTCTTCTGCCAGCATCCATGAAAATGTGGCAAGCTTTTTTAGCAGCATACAGTGTCAGACTCTTCAAAGTTCTTGACACCTAATAGCTGCCAATAAAATCATTGTGTTGCCCTAACATGCCATTTTTATTTTATCAACTTTCCCAATGCCATTATGTGCCTTATCCTTATTTTTTAGTCTTTGCCTACTTCAAAAAGATTCAAGACTCTAATGTTTCAAAATATGCTGAAAGAAAACATACTGCAGGCAACAGTCCCCTTCTATACAGAGGAAAAGAGAAAATAGTAGGTAGGGTCTTGGCCATGGGTAGAGTTCCTGCATTTGTTGAATTGACCACATGGCATCAAGTAACACCAGACAGGTGAGGATAGGGAGGTGGGGCAGCCCTGAGTCACAGAACCACAAGGAATCTAGTTTCCTGCCAATTCATGAAACACCAGACTGGAGGTGTCCAAATGCTTTATGCAAGGGAACCAGCATGCATTGGGGTGATGAATGACGATATTCCATTGCTACTGTGCCAGTTGGAAATAGGATACCAGATGTTTCTGATTTCCGCCAGGTGGATTAGGTAACTAACCTAGGAAAGTGCCTCCACCTGAAGGAGACTCAAAACATGTCCTACAACGAAGGTGACAAGTCAATAGTAATGACAACAGCCAAGATGATGAATGGATGCCCATACAAAACATTATTCACTTAAATAAACTGAACACTATATGACATAATTTATTCAGATGTCTATACTTTTATTTCTAGGTTGGAGGATCAGTAGGCTGGGAGAATCGTCATAGTTACCATTACTGTAAATGCTAGGATCTGTGGGAGGAAATGTCAGCATATTACTGTAAATGATTTCTGTAAATGCTGCCAAGGAAATGCTGCTGAGTAGGCCATAGCCATATAGGCCATATTTTCTACATCCAGGGCCAAACAAGAGCCATATGCAAAAGACCTACTGACCTGATTACAGGCAAATAATCAATTGTTGCTGAATGCATTTTTCTCTGACTTAAAATTAACACAGCATGGCAAAACTTTCAACTGCATCTCTAAAGTATTTCTCTGTTCAAATGGAGAGTATCAAGCAAAAGAATAACAAAACCAACCTAGCCATGGTGTATTCTTTCACTGTAGGTTCACAGGCGAAGGCTAGTTACAAACTCTTGAGATAAGCTTTCCCTGGTAAAGGTCATCCCCTCTACCTGGTCTTGGGAGAGACTCGTGTTTGAAAGAGGGACCATAGTTCCGGTTCTCCAAGGAAGGTATTTCAGGAACCCTGGAACACCCCACAGGGACCAACATCATCACAGTTTTTAGATGAGTAGTTTTTCTCGATTCTGTTTCCTGTGAAATAGGTTACCTGGTCTGACACCTACTGGAATAACAGATAATCTGGATGTATTTGACTTCATGTATGGATACACAGATCACCGTATTTATTATTCATCTTATAATTTTCTCAAGAGTCATACTGATGACTCTGTTCTTTCTTTCTTTCTTTCTTTCTTTCTTTCTTTTCTTTTCTTTTCTTTTCTTTTCTTTTCTTTTCTTTTTTTTTTTTTGGAGAGGTTTTTGCTATAGAGCATGTGTACTTGCCGGAAAGAGACAGAGACAGCTCTTTTTTTTTTTTTTTTTTTTTTTTTTTTTTTTTTTTTTTTTTTTTTTTTTTTTTTTTTTTGGAGAGGTTTTTGCTATAGAGCATGTGTGCTTGCCGGAAAGAGAGAGAGACAGACAGAAAGTGAGAAATCACTCCCCGGGGGGATGGCCACAACACAATCCCTTCTCCTCCATTCTCCTCTTGGGATCTTGGGCATGCACACACATGCGCCTGGCGTGAGTTTAAGCTACCAGGTCTAGGACTCAAACTGTAGTTGACTACATGGGAATCCAGAGACAGCCATTATGCCAACTGCTGGTCCCTGAAGAACTCTATTCTAATAACAACACTGTACTATACAGTGATTGAATGTATTTAAAAAATATAGAAACAAAACTAAATAAATAAATAAATAAATTTGACCAAAGTGAGATAAAGAGAAAGTGAGACAACAAGCCATTATGTCCGGTACTTGAACCATAGTTCAGCATGTGGGAGTCCAGCACCTTGACTACTATGTCTCCTGCGGGTCCCCCTCAAAATCTTTTTTTTTTGTTCCTAGTTTGTCTTTTCTACCACGTCACCTGCTGGCCCTCCAAACTTGTCTTTTCTAAATAGTCAAAATCATTTAAAATAAAATTTAGTAAATAAGGTTAAGGAAAAAACACACTATACCTTCTTCTCTGATTAGTGAAAATAACTTGTTTTCAGAGTCATCTAGGAATTCCTTAAAATCATAGGAAATAAATTTATGAGATAGATATTCTGATGTATACCCACAGGGCTGAATGAAAACAGGAAAATATATCAAAGCAATGAGTAAAAAGAGATGCCCTTACATATTTACCTCAACATAGGGCTGATATCTCCATTGATTATAGCACAGTGCAAATGAGAACACACATGTATGTCTTTTCCTCATTTAGGCCTAATATTGATAGCTTTGCACAGAGGAAAAATACTCAGACCATCACCACTCAGTCCAGGGACAAACATCTGCTGTGAGCCACAAGAGGGCCAGATGGAAAAATCATTCAAAAACACATGGACTTGCTGGTAGGGGTTAGTGCATCATTTATACAAAAGTTACAGCAGATTTAACTGGGAAGGATTTTGGTCGAAAGAGCTCACTAGATGGTACATATTATTATTGGTATTTGACCATTAACTCTTCCCTTTCAAAACAGATATTTTGTAAGAGAAAAGAAAAACGAGTTTCTAAAGTTCTCATATCTTCTGATTTTAAAAGTTCTCCAGAATTTGGGACCAGCAGTTAGCGTAATGGCTATGTCGCTGGACTCCCACGTAGTTAGCCATGTTTCGAGTCCCGGACCCAGTGGCTTAAACTCACGCCGGGGGCGTGTGCATGCATGCCCAAGATCCTGAGAGGAGAATGGAGGAGAAGGGATTGTGGCATGGCCATCCCCCCTGGGGGGTGATTTCTCACTTTCTGTCTCTCTGTCTGTCTCTGTCTGTCTGGCTAACGCATGTGCCCTATAGCATAAACCCCTCAAAAAAAAAAAAAAAAGAGTTCTCCAGAATTTGAGTAGGGAGTTGACATAAAAGAGCTCCCCAAATGATCTTTAACCCTGAGGTACACATAATGTGGTAATATTTGCTTTTCTTGGTAAATGCAATTCTGAAACAGAGGCTGCAATTTTTACAAATATGGGGGAGAGGATAAGCAAAGGGATGGTGTGGTGTTGCTGTGAGTCCCACTACAAACATAGAACTGGATTCCATGGTAAATGACTGGGATGGGAATCAAACCCTGCTCCCAGTGCTGGGCCAACAAGACCTGAAACAAATCCTCCAATATATTTTAGCCTCAGGAAAATATGGATAATAGCATCTCCCCAACTTATTCAGTTCCATAACAAGATATTCAGCAGTAGCACTTGGGAATAAGGGCTAGGGCACTATGTAATATGTAGTGTATTATGGTCACATGATCCTGCAAGGACAGAGAGCAAAAAAGCCAGCCAATCCTTGGCGCGTTTGGACTACATAATGCCAGGTGTTTGGTATACGAAAAACATCTGGGTCTACAATTACATTTTTTATTCTTCCTCCAGATGTTGGATATTGTAAATGTTAGGGATAAGCAAAAGTTACTTTGAACAGTCAAAAACAAGACCTGGTAAAAAGAATAAGCGATTAATTGGATGCTGGCAGAATGTTCTCTTTTAAAACAGATATTTTTAAAAGAACAATAACAGATTAGGCTGAGAAAAACCATTCTGCTCTGTCAGTTCGGTATTTCTGTCATAGGGGCAAAAGTCTCCAAATCAGAAGGAAGCCTCATTCTTTCTGAGACCATCCACTTAGAGCATATCTTTTTACTCATTTATCATTTCTGATTTTATAAATCAGCTACATATTAAAGCAAGGAAGCTAGGATACTTTTCTGGTTCCCATTGTCTTAGATCATAATTACTTCATGTATAATAGTTCTTCTGGATCACAAAAGAGCCACTGGTTTTTCTTCTCCTTCCTTAGGAAAAAGCAAACACTACAAGATGCTATTTTGTTATTCTGTAGTTATGCATAAATCCGAGTCCAGTATTCCTTTTTTTAATCACAGATATTACTTATGTGATTTCACACATTCTCTCAGACTCCATTCTCTGAAAAGTAACATTTTCTATTTACCTTTCTGAAAGCATACTAAAATGATTTTACACACAATTGTATAGTTTATATATGCAAAATAAATATTTTCTGTTCTTAAAATATCCTGTCTTTTCAATAGGATTGAATGGCCTCAAGTTTAACTATCATTGGACAAAATACTTGAGAAACTGTCTTTTGTCACAAACATCAAGTGGATTAAAAATTTGAGTATGAACTGTTCATAGAAACTAACAATTTCCTTTCAACTTGGTGCTGTTCTGTATTTCACAGTTTAGGTAATCATTCTGTAAACTGCTGGAGGTACAACTCTGGAGAGTTGAAAGTGTCAAGATTAAGTCTGAACCACAGATTTGCAAGGACATGGTTTTCACATTGCCTCTGGAGATACCACAATGCAGACAGAGTAGTGATACGAGGTGGGGTTTGGAAGGCATACGGCTCTTACAGAACAGTCTTGGTTTCTTGATTCTCAGAGTCTCAACATTTTAAGATCAGTATTACTCATCTATGACTGAGCCATCTGCCTGGGTCAGTCTTCCACGGCTCAGGGATGAGGAGGAACTGGGTGTAATGGAAAGCTGCAGTAGAGCCAGGCTGCTCCCCAGAATGAGCCCTGAGTCTTGGAGAGCCAGCAAAGAGCTGGACAGACAATATCATTCCGTTACATCCAGTTCTGCTGAGGTCATGGAGTCCTGCCTTGTTTAAATTAAAGTTTACGCCATATTTAGTCAACTCTTCTAGAGTTAAAAGTTTAGTATCTGTGCTGTCTTCAGTCAGTTAAGTTTCTATCAGACTGTAAACCACACACTTGATTAAACCAAACAATGTGAGCGGCAGGGTTAATCAACATGCACCATCCTCTGGATTAATATGAAAGAAAATGAACTCAAAATGTGCAGGCCAATCAGGAAAACAGCAAATACTCAAGTTGTAGTGAACAGTATCATTGTTTTTCTCCAAATAAAGCTAAGACAGAGAATTTCTCCAGGGACAGTCTGCCTTTCTGCATATAAGCACAACACACACACACACACACACACACCCCTAAGCATGTGCCAGCAATTTTTACTATTTTAAGTTTTTTCATCTTTAATGTGTAACTTCTATTTTCACTACATTTGCATTTGTCTTTACTTGCTTTAATTAATTTCATTTTCTGTCAGTTTGATTTAAACCAGACCAAAGGTCCCTAGGGTGAGAATATTCGAAAGTGGTCAGTTCGTTGGGCAGATTCACATATTCAGATTATAAAGTACTGAGTTAATACTCTGAAGCTGAGGATTAAAATGGCAAAATAAGTCTGCTTTCTATTCTCCCTTTTCAATGGTCATAGACTGCAGCCTTTTGCGTTAATGCCAGTGACTCTCAAGGCATCTAGCTTATGAGTGACAATGCAGGCAAGCAGCCAGCCCCTAAGCTTACCAGGTCTTAGTTTGCAGGTTAGAATCACCACTACTGCCAGGAGAAGCCTGTCTGGTGTTAACCCACCAGTGTGCCCTCTGCTCCCCCTGCACTCACCTTGGGGATACTGAAGTGTTCCTGGGGAGGAGGATGGTACCACGATAGCCTCCTGTGCATACGGAGACGAAGGGCTGTGGCTCAGAGGGGCAGGGGAGGCAGGGGATGCTGGCGACGTCAGGTCCAAGGAGAGGTCAGCTCTGCTCCGGCTCGCACTCCGGCTTCTCAGCTCCTTCTCATGTGCCTCGGCTGCCAACTGCTCCAAGTATTTGTATCTGAAAGTTAAATTCCAAAGGGTTTCCGTAAAAAGAAAGAGGAGCCCGTGGCTGATGCTTGTTTATGGATGAAACACCTGCAGAGTGAGCTGGTTTCCTGATGCACAGAGCATAGTGCAAGGCTGGCTGAAGGGTCAGTCCGCCAGAAACACCCAGCAAAGCCAAGATGCTAATGATTAAAAATCCCGCATCATTCATAACCAAGCAAATTGGGGGAAGTGGCAACATCACACAGTCCCCAGATACTGGATCACTGTTGCAGAATCCTATTTTGCTTTTTTAGGAAACATTTATACAAATAAGCAAAACAGCCATAAGGACCATCCAAAAGCCCCAACAGTGACAGCTGGAAACCAAACGCCCTCACAGCTCTCAGCTGTGTAATGGGAGAGTGACTTGGTATGGCAGAGAGAAACAATGCCCCCCAAATACCAAAAGGGGTTGCTTGGATGAAGGCCTCCCTGAATTTCTGAACCTGCTTCAATGCTAACAGCAATGCCACTGGAATTTACTTTGTTCTCTCAGTGTCGACCATGGAAACTTTTTTATATCCTAAAATATTTCTGAGTAGGACTCAGACATCCAATAGCTTGGACCTGACGTCACATATAGTTTATTCATCAAAGTCAGTTTAAAAGAACAAAGATACATCTGTTTTGCATTTCAGGCAGGCAGAACCCACTGACTGTTTATTAAGACCAGCTACCAATCATATTCTTCATAGTGCGCTTTATAGATCAGACCAAAATAACTTTAAAATATGTGCCTCTTCCAGATGTCTGCTAATTTTACGCACCATTATTTGTTCAGAAATAAATTTATGAATTCAGCTGTAGCAGGTTTCTATCTTATCCACCACTGAACTTTGAAACATCTTTGTCAAGACCCTCACTCTACGACCATCTAGATCCATTGCTTTGGTATCTCCTCATGGACAAGCCCTCCATTTTGGCCCTCCATGGCTCCCATCCAGCCACCAGACATAGCACTCCTAATTTAGTCAGATAATAAAGGCAGAGCTCATATTTGAAATCTTCAGTAACAATGCATTTCTTCGTCCTATCCTTTAGGTGGGCGTGGTTCTCTTCTCCCCTCTTCCTGATGTCTGTAATGGTCACCTTTTCTCCTCACCAGCCCAGAGGTTGTCTGCCCTTCAGGCTGTGCCTACACACACATCGCCTTCTGTGAAGCCTGCCTTGACCACCACAGCTGGAAGTGATCTTGGCCTTGCCTCTGAACTCATGTCGGATATGTAGTCCATTCAACTCAGATGGCATTTTACATTTACTGCCTGGCATATTTAGTCATCTTTTCACATGTGTTTGTCTGTTTTCAACAAGCAGATAATGGGATTTTTGAGAACAGCAAGATTACTATCCTTTGTTCTTTCCCTTGGTGCCTTGCATCTGCTGGCTGATGGGAAGCAGACAGGGCACATAGGGAAAGCCCTGATGGCAGCACCTCACCCGCAGAGCCCACCCTCAGCCTCTCCTTTTGTAGAGACAAGGTCTCATATGTTGCCCAGGCTGGTCTCAAACCTGTGATCCTCCCGTGTTGGCTTCCTGAGGAGCTGGGATTATGATTTGTGCCACTGCACCTGGAACACCCAATTTCACTTTTTGTTGGGACTGAGCTTGCTTTCATGGTGAGTTTCTGATAAAGGATGTGCAATGGGGGAGTATATACCAACATCCAAGAGCATTGAGAGAACTGCCTCATGGTGACAGGGAGAGGCTCAGCCAGGGAGAACGATTCAGAAACTCCATTTCAACAGCAGCATCTCTCAAAAGGTAAGAAGTAACAAAAGGTATGTGCTTCTGAACTTAATTCAGTGGTAAGAAAAAAGTATCTAGCTATGGAAGTAGCAGGACCCTTGGGAGGAAATGATCTTGAGGGCAGAATCCGAGTCCCAGGAGGCATGTGCTGAACAAGATGGTGGCAGACTCAGGGCCAGGAAGGGTGTTAGCCAACAGTAGTGAGCTCCTTTCCCACCCACAGTTGAAACCTCCTGGGGCAGGAGGAAGAGGTCGGCAAAGACCAAAGAGCAAACGGGCTCTGGACAGGTCCAGAGATCAGAATCCCAGGTCAGGAACTTAGAAAGGTTCAATGAGGTTGATAAGGAAGCTTTTTATGAGAGGCTTCCAGCCACAAGGACAGCCATTTATGACCTACATTTCAGCCTGACTGACCCTGGTCCTGGTCTCCAGCACCCTCCCTGTGGGCAGCCAGGCTGGCACATGCTGGCAGTCCAAGTTTTTGCTCCAATTTCTGGGTAGATAGGACACAAAGATCCTTTTGATACACACATCAATCTTACAGATGCTATCACTGAGGGTCCATGAGACACTGGGGGAGTTAAGAGTTTAACCTGAATTATCCTGAGGAAATGAGAATGTTTATGTGCTAGACAGAAATGGCAGGGGCTGGGCAGGGTTCCAGGGAGCTCTTAATGGTAAGAGTTCCAGTTGTGTGACATGAGAAGGAATTTTGGAGACTGGTTGCAGAACCATGTGAATGCATTTAGCACTACTGAACTGCACACTTAAAAACAGTTAAGATGGTCAATTTTATGACATGTGTATTTTGTTACAATTTATTCTTAAAAAAATTTAAATGGCAGTGTCATAGAGTTCAAGAGCACTAGACCTTTCTGAAAAAGCATCAGCAGAGCTTGTCTGCAGTGGATAGGTAGGCGTGGGAAAAAACTCGCTACCTGGTACTTACGTGGCATGACCTGGCATCACAGTTAACAACCCCTACTGACCTACTAGCCTCCAGCAGTCTCTGGGGAGGTACCTGGCCTGTGTCATGACCTTGTTTAGACAGTGACTCTCCGGGCCCTGGTACTCAGGGGCCCAGTGATACTGTTTCCGGGAGCCCTCTGGCAAATGCAATAACTGCCACAGGACCCTATTGCCCTGTGAAGCAACTAACGCTGTTAACTAACTGCTAACTGAGGGACTAGCACCCAATTAGCAGATGTTGGTGAAGTCTACCCTGTAGAAAGCACTAGGCGCTCCCCACAAACCACAGCAATAAGAAAATACTTTTTACCTTTTCTGTCTTCACCTAAACATTTCCATTTATCCTACTTTGCCCACATCAGTTGTTAACTCATTCGTCCTTTCATTTATTCATTGAACACTGTTGTGTGCCTGTCATGTGCTAAGAAAGAACTTACTAGGCACGAGAGCTTTAATAACAAACAAAAACAAACCCATCTTCCACAAGCGCACAGTTCAGTGGAGAAGAGAGGCAAATAAACCATTGGGGGAACTCCTAGCATCCTCCAGGGGCCAAGACAGGGCTGCAACAGCAGCTCAGAAATGCTGCCACTCTCCCACTTAGAAATCCTCCCTTACACTCTACTAAACCCTGTCGCTCTTGAACTACTCCATCCACTGTCCTTTTTTGTTTTGCGAGGTTTTTGCTATGTGATGCGTGCAATTGCCAGAAAGACAGACAGAAAGTGAGAAATCACCACCACCACCACCACCCCAGCGGGAAGGGCCACACCACAATCCCTTCTCCTCTTGGGATCTTGGGCATGCATGCACATGTGCCCAGAGTGAGTTTAAGTCACCGAGTCCAGGTCTCGAACGATGGTCGACTACATGGGAGTCCAGCAACAGCCATTACGCCAACTGCTGGTCCTCCATCCACTGTTACTTCTAAGCAATGCTCCAAATCCCCTCTCATTGCTTCAGTGAGGACTGTCACATGTGATTTCCTGAATCCTAATCCCATCCTAAACTTTCCCTGGCACTTTTTTGCCAGAGTCCCTGCTCAACAAAACACACTTCCTCTCAGTTCCTGCCACCCCCTCCCACTAAGAAACCCAAGCTGAGCTGGTCTTCTGTGCAACACACTTACCGTGTGTCGCCAGCCTGGATCTTGTCCCTTACTACCTCTTCCTCCTCTTCCTTTTAAAAAATTAATCAATAATTAGCATGTAAAGCTTATTTACTAATATTTAGAAAAATTAAAGTATCAGTTCAACAGAAACTTACTCTGGGTTGGCAGCACTGTCAATAGCACAGTTTGTCTTAGATTATTAAATGAGGAGGTAAAGATACGATATAAAAAATGGTGCAGGTCCTGTGGCCTAGTAGTTAAGGCAGCTGGATCCCACATAGCTGACCATGTAGTTTAAATCCTGGTCCCAGTAGCTTGAAAAACACACCGAGAACATGTGTATGCATGCCCCAAACCCTGAGAGGATAGAGAAATGGAGGAGAAGAAATTACAGTATGTCCCATTGCAGGGGTAAGAGAGTGCTTTCTTTCTCTGTCTCTTTGGTGAGTTCACATGTCACCTCTGGAAATTGGAAAGGAGAGGAAAAGGAAGGACAAAGAATTAAAAAAAATATACTTGGATGGCCACTCTACTTGAACATAACAGGATTAAATTCACCTTGCTACATTTATGGGATCCAAACCTGAAAACCCATCTGCTGTGACTCTGGCTGTTCTCACTGAATCACTGCATTCAGGATATGAAGCACAGAACCCAAAAGACATGCCTGGCTGTATCTTAAGGAGATAATGGACGGAATCTACTCACTTATTCTGTACCTCTTTCTACCTTGGGTCTCCATCAGTTCCCCCATCCATTCCCAAATTCCATTATTCTTGGAAATCATCTTTCCCTGGGTTAATAGGAATCCCCAATGGTGTTCTGAACAGGGGTGAAAGACTCTCACTCCTCTTTCACCAGTTAATTCGGGAGGCAAACTACCCAAGAAAAGCAGCTGGTTCAAACTGGGCAAATGCTTCACTGGGTCCCCAAGCCTCCGTGCAAACAGAGGGGTGGGCTGTGAGGACAGAATCCCACATGGAGCCAGGAGAAAGCCAGATCCTGCACAAGATTCGAAGCCCAGGCAGGCAGGTAGCCGAGGGAGGCAAGTGAGGCGAGAGACCAAGGGCAGGAGAGGAGTGACAATCTCATTTGCACAAGCTTGTCAGGCCTACGTGAAGCCCTATTTGGAAAAAAAGGGCAGTAAATAATATCCATAAAGAGCTGGCCTGTCATGGTTTGAGGAAATTCTGCAGTCAGTCTGAGCCAGCTCAGACCTTGACACGGTACCTTGACATCTCCCTAGGAGCTGCCAAGTCTTGCCTGTGTAGACAGAACCTGACAGCCAAGTTGTTGAAAACTAAAAACAGGGAAGAAGCTGGAGGGAGAACTAAAAAAATAGAATTTAATTCTCTTAAGCCTGGGTGGACAGTCAATAGCATTTTTAGTAAAAGTGTAAGTTATGCCCCTCCCCCCCAACATCTAAACCAGGTACAAGGCAGAAACAGGAGTTTCTTTACCAGCATCTTTTTCTCAAAATATGTTGGCCACAACTGGTGACTAGGATGACAATAATCTAATAGAATGCTGCAATTAAAGCAATGCCATATTGTTTTATTTATGAGGCTGACCTAAGCATCTAATTTTTTAATTGAACACAGGCACTCTCTGCTCATCCCTGCCTCAGACTGTCCTGATATATTTAGCTGATGGTGTCTAAAAAATTAGCACAATTCCACTTATTGGCATATTCCAGAAATGGTTAGGTTCCCAGCTGTCTCCGGTATAAAAGATATAAAACCAGCCTGTCCATCTCTCTGCGCAGTAACCCCATCTGGTGGTATATGGGAAAACTGCAGGCCGTACAGTATTGGGGGTAAAAATGTATCTTTTGCTAGTCTTCTTCCCAAACCAGTTTCCTTGCTAATTTACATTGATCAGACACTGAGTATATTAACTTTGTACCACCTTCTTTTTTTCTTTCAAAAAGGTTTTTGCCATAAGACACGTGTGCTTGCTGGAGAAAGAGAGGGAAAGTAAGACATCATCCCCCGGGGGAATAGCCATGCCTCAGTTCCTTCTCCTCCATTCTCCTCCTGAGATTTAGGGCTTGCACCTGTACGCACCTGGCATTATTTTTAAACCACCATGTCTGGAACTTGAACCATGGTCAGCCATGTGGGAGTCTAGTGCCTCAAGCAGAATGCCAGCTGCTGGTCCCTTAACTTTGTATCTTCTATTGGGATTCCAAGAATGTTGTCATTGAAATTAACTAGGTTACAGCTTGAATATTATAAATAAAGCTATTGGTTCATTTGCTCATATATTTATTCCATATGTGATTCCTAAGAGCTTCCTTGGTGCCGAGCATTGTAATGGGCACTGAGGAAACCAAGGAAACCAGTATGATTCCTCCCATCCAGAAACTGAGTAGAGGGCAGGAGAGACAGGTAAGAGATTAGGCACAACCAGCAAGAGTTTCGGGGTGGTTGGCATCTAAGCCAATGCTTGGTACAACGTGTGAGCTCAAATATTTGTTGAAGCCATTCTGGCCAAGTTACATGAAAGTGCATAGCAAGGACACCCAACCTGGGCACAGCAGGGGTGGTAGAGAGTATTTTAAACACACGGCATATGTCAATATGCTAGTCATGCATGTGCTACTCTGGAGAAGACATTTTGAGGACAAGATACATCTATTTCACCATGATGGCACGAAATGATAAATCTGAACTTTCTTGGACAACGTAGATACCAGCACACCCTGTTCTGCAAAATGCCAATTTTGCAAGGGTTTGGATGTCTTAGATGGGGTATTTCTGTTTTAATGAACAAAGTCCCCTCTGCATGCTTGGTTAATAGCGCAAAGCACATGCCGTTTGGTTATAATGGGAAAGGAGAGATACAAACCTTTCTTCTCTTGCTTGCCTTTGCTCTTCTCTTTTGTCTAGATAGTCTCGGCTAATGGAAAAACACAGCACAAATAGAGAAGGAAAATAACAGAATTAGATGCTTACAAAAGTATCAAGAAATTATTAGCAGT
The DNA here is from genome assembly GCF_000334495.1 of Tupaia belangeri chinensis. Lineage (NCBI taxonomy): Eukaryota > Metazoa > Chordata > Mammalia > Scandentia > Tupaiidae > Tupaia > Tupaia belangeri. Next base: position 148,440 of record NW_006159775.1, read on the forward strand.
ATGTCACGAATGCTTGCTATTACCTCAGAAATGGAAAATGGTTGTAGATGAATCTGTAAAAGTTAAAAGGCTGTACTTTAAATGTAGTAAATACAATAGATTTTCAGTAAAACCATAGGGATGTCAGAAAACACAGGATTACTGGCTTCACTCAGAGACACTATTAATTACTCTTCAGAAAGGATATAAGTATATAAGAGAGGAGGGAAGAGAGGTTTAAGAAGGAAGAGAGGTTGGAAAAAAATATGTAAACAGGGCCAGCAGGTGACATAATGCTTAAGGTGTTAGACTCCCAGATGGCCAACCAGGTTTGAGTCCAGCTTGAAAAATCATGCTGAGTACAAGTGTGTGCATGCAAAATCCCAGGAGGATAGCAGAGAAGGGATTGTGATGTGGCCATCCCCCCAAAGGGTGATTTCTCACTTTCCCTCTGTCCTTTGCACGTGCCCCACAGCAAAATAAATGTGTGTGTGTGTGTGTGTGCATGTGTGTGTAAACAGAACATGGCAATTACAAGCAAGCAGTACTCTTGGAGTGATTAGCATCCAGCTGAACTCTGGGAGCTGCAAAGCATGCACCTCAAGTATGAAATCAAAGAGGGCCCCAGTGCTTTGGCCCCTTGGTATTGCATTCCACAGTCTAAATAGTTCTTCCACAGCCCAGGATCCTTTCTCTATATCCATCACACCCTCGGTTTCAATGCGAGGAACACCAGAAGCTCTTTGTGCATTCTCTTTTAACTGCATTCACAAGATACCCAACTTTGTCTGATTTCAGTGTTTTGTGTGTGTGTGTGTGTGTGTGTGTGTGTGTGTTCCCACTGGTGAGGTTCCATCTTGAATTTAACTGTAAGACCATGAGGTCAGCCTACTCTCAGTGTTTGTTTTCTTGGAGAATCCTGACATGATTTCCTACACAGGATCTCCTAATACAGCCTAAGTATTCTAGCTCTCCATGCATTGATAACTGGATGTAACAATACAGTAAATCAGAGACTAGTATATTAGGAGGGGGAGAAAAGTGCAACAAGAATCCGATTCATCACCATTTATATCCATCCATCTTCATCACTTCTCATACAAGAAATAAAATTTCCAATGACCCAGGAAGCTTAAGACCATATTCAACAAAAATAACAAATAAGGAACAATTTTTAGATGCTTTACCAAAAGTACAAGAAACATGAACAATTTTAACCAACGATCCAACTCTGATAGGTCAACTATTGCATAATCCCAGGGATTACTTTATAAACATTTTCTATTTCCTCTTTTGAATTTCTTTCATTCCATTTTCAGAAATATGGAATTGCAGACACCAAAATTAATAGCTGTCTGTGGTCTGTCCTAATAATTAGCATTCCTTCCTGGACAAGGGCCATTTTTCCAGGATCTATGTCCTTAAATAAAAAGTGAGACTCATTTGGCACCGAAGTAAATGGCAAATAGTAATGATGGTGTTCTTTGACGCCAAGTGGTCCAAGTCTAATCCACAAGGACATACATCTCTCTATTAGACATAATGGCTGAATATACACTGTAATGCACTCCTGTCCTCTTCTCCCATACTTTTGGGACTCCAACGACATAAATTCTAGGCATTTGGTATTGTTCCATGCCCCCTTCAGGTTCTATTTATTTTCCCAGTTTTTTATTTTGTTTTCAGACTGGATCATTTTAATCATCCTATCTTCAGATATGCCCACTCTTCTCTCATGTCCATCCTGCTATTCAGCTCATCTGATAAATTTTTATTTTGGTTTTTCATTTTTATTGAGTCTCTCTATATGTTTCCATTTAGTTCTCTGAGAAATCTTTTATTTCTTTGAAGAAATTTATCTTTTCATTTATTTCAAGAGTACTTAATGTTTATATTAGCTCATTTAAAGCCAGTATCTCATAATGACAACACCTATGTCCTTCTGCGGTTAGTATCTTTGGGCTTCCTTTTTCCATTCAGGTTATAATTTTCTCAATTCTTTGTATGACAGCTTATTTTAGATTACATTCTGTACATATAAAATGTGTTGTGATGAGATTATGGGTCTTATTTAAACCGTGTAAGTAGTGTTAATTTTTTTTTCTTCTCTGTATTGGCTTTGTTTTAGCAAGCAATCAAGCAGGTTAGGATCAGCCTGCAAGTTCTGACCTGTCTTCTGTTACCGGTTCCAGTATAAGCTCAGTTTTCAAATACTCTTAGTGCTATTCAGACCAGGCTCTTGTGTGCGCCACCCAGTGGTCAGTCTGGACCTGAGCTATGGACCGCTCTGTCCTTTGTTCCCAAAACCTGTGGGATGCAGTCTAGGTTCAGAGCTACACGGGCACAAATCATAGATGAACTTGGAGTGCTCTTTTCCCTGACTTGTGTGACTTTTCTAACACTTTTTGGGTTCCTTGGGTTTCCCTTCCTGGTCCTCTAACCAAAACCCTTGGGCTTCATCTTCCCTGCACAGCTGATAACTTCATCTATACTCAGCACAATGCAGCAGAGAATAGAGAGATGGATGGTTTGGATAATAGTTCATTCCCCAAAGTTTCATGCTTAGGAATTTGCTCTTAGTGGGCAGTGATTGGATTTCCCCCAGAAACTCATATATTGGGACTTGGCTGTATTGATTATTATATTGTAATAATGTTAAATGAAAATGTAATTCCTTTGTTATGTCCAGGGTGAGGCTTTGGGGTATGATAATGTCATTAGGACAGGGCCTCATGATTGACTTCAGGTAGAGTTTATAAGCAGAGGGAATGAGACCAGAATGAGAGAGGTTATATGGATACAGACCACTCTCTGCTCTGCTAAAGGTTTAAAAAAAAAAAAAAGTAAACACTTACTGGCTTGGTGGAACTTTGAACATTAGATTCCTTCCCTAATTCACCCATTCCCTCTTACATTCCAGAGTTTTCAGAGCTCTGTGCATGCTGTTCATGGTTTATGGTGGCATTCAGGGTGCAGCAGGAGACAGGGTGGGGTGTTTATTTCATTTCCCCCAGAAATGATACTCTGTTTTAGGAAGTTTTCAATCAAAAACTTTGGATGCATAAGCTAATCTCAGATTTTTCCATGTATTTCAGTCAGTTCCCTGCTGTTATTTGGTGGTACAATATATAAATCACTCAAAAAGTCATAAATCAGGAAGCATTCAACCTGGTCCAGGGTTTTTAAGAATTAGCCTTTCTGAAAGTGCCAGCTTCCAGAACTACCTCATGAGAAGCAGTGCATATAGGGCTGGCATTTCTATATATCATTTGGCAGAAATTTGACAGCTTAGGGTTTACCACACAACTGAAACTGGGAAATAATATTGTTTCCTTCATGTAGCCCATTTACTCAGTCTTTAAAAAGCTAGGATTTGCATTCACTCACAGATCTGTAATATTCGTAGTCATAAAGTAGTGAGTTATAGTTCAGTAACTTCACCACTGCTCATATTTTGATCATTTGTACATTCCTCTTCTTGGCTTCTAGTAAAAGTGAAGTTAGTGAATCTGTAAATTTTCACTGATGATGCCTTATATTCCCAGTGGATTTAACTGGGAGTATTCAGTGGGAGTATTGTTTGTCAGAGACTAAAGTGAAAAAACAGGAAGCAGAGGTAGAGGAAACAGAAGAAGAAATGAAAAAGCCATAGGAGAGATGACTGGGAAGATGAAGAGGGAAGAGAAGGAAAAGGAAGAGAAGGTAGAGGGAAGGTAAAAAGGAAGAAAGGTAATGGAAGAGTAGAAGAAATGGAATGTGTAAAGACTCAGCGTGTTTTGTAATCCATAAAGCACAGCAGGGTGTGATGCCCTGGAGAGGAGTGGGAGGAGGTTAACCTGAAGGCTGGGGCAATCAGGTATGATGCTGAAGTAGAAGCAGAGGAACACTGGACTCAGCAGGGACACGAAAACCATGATATGGAAACTGGAACGGCTACACTCAGGAACACATCCTTGGAACTGGATGCAGAAAATCAGGGGGCAACAGGTTGGGAGTAATCAACACAATGACTTTTTTTTTTCTCTCATAGGAAGAGAGAGTATTGATTTAAGAAAATATAATTAAAGATTGTTACAGGGAACAAGAAGCAAACCAGGATGTGGGAAATACAATTTCTCCTAGGCACCCAACAAAATATGAATAAAACATGAAGAACATTAGGGTAAGATGACAAATTAAGTTAAGACAATTAGGCTCTGTCCTCAGGAAGGCCTGGATGACCATGTCAGATAATGAAGGACCCAAGAATACACAAGTTCTAATTGTGTTTGACCATCTGTACTTCCTGCCAGATGGTCAAAGAAAGGCCATAAAAAACCAGATGCGGCCTATTTCAGGTGTATCTTGCTCATCCTTAAAGACACAGACAGAATTTGAAGCAAACATTACTTCCTAATGTTCTAACACCAGTATTAATCATACACAGCTGTAAAGTCTTGCACTTTAATTTCCAATTCATTATTTAAGAAATCTTAAACTTCTTACTTGAACTTGTTCCTCTCTTCCCGTTCGATCCTCTGCAGCCTTTCTTCTCTCTCCTGTCGTCGCCTCTCTCTCTCTGCTGCCAAAGACTCTTGGTGCTGCCTAAAGGATGATGTGAGAAGACCACTCAGTGAGGACCTAAAGATACAATGAGTAAAGGTTTTAGTGGATTCATCTGGGATTAAAAGTACCAAAGTAGGAATCAGTATGAAATCAGTATGACTCTGGTTAGAAATGAGGAAACTTGGGGGACCAGTAGATGGCAGAATTATTACATAGCTGGATTCCCACATGGTTGACCA
>NW_006159775.1:153795-163017 GCF_000334495.1 Tupaia belangeri chinensis
GGAACTTTGAACATTAGATTCCTTCCCTAATTCACCCATTCCCTCTTACATTCCAGAGTTTTCAGAGCTCTGTGCATGCTGTTCATGGTTTATGGTGGCATTCAGGGTGCAGCAGGAGACAGGGTGGGGTGTTTATTTCATTTCCCCCAGAAATGATACTCTGTTTTAGGAAGTTTTCAATCAAAAACTTTGGATGCATAAGCTAATCTCAGATTTTTCCATGTATTTCAGTCAGTTCCCTGCTGTTATTTGGTGGTACAATATATAAATCACTCAAAAAGTCATAAATCAGGAAGCATTCAACCTGGTCCAGGGTTTTTAAGAATTAGCCTTTCTGAAAGTGCCAGCTTCCAGAACTACCTCATGAGAAGCAGTGCATATAGGGCTGGCATTTCTATATATCATTTGGCAGAAATTTGACAGCTTAGGGTTTACCACACAACTGAAACTGGGAAATAATATTGTTTCCTTCATGTAGCCCATTTACTCAGTCTTTAAAAAGCTAGGATTTGCATTCACTCACAGATCTGTAATATTCGTAGTCATAAAGTAGTGAGTTATAGTTCAGTAACTTCACCACTGCTCATATTTTGATCATTTGTACATTCCTCTTCTTGGCTTCTAGTAAAAGTGAAGTTAGTGAATCTGTAAATTTTCACTGATGATGCCTTATATTCCCAGTGGATTTAACTGGGAGTATTCAGTGGGAGTATTGTTTGTCAGAGACTAAAGTGAAAAAACAGGAAGCAGAGGTAGGGAAACGAATGGAGAGATGACTGGGAAGATGAAGAGGGAAGAGAAGGAAAAGGAAGAGAAGGTAGAGGGAAGGTAAAAAGGAAGAAAGGTAATGGAAGAGTAGAAGAAATGGAATGTGTAAAGACTCAGCGTGTTTTGTAATCCATAAAGCACAGCAGGGTGTGATGCCCTGGAGAGGAGTGGGAGGAGGTTAACCTGAAGGCTGGGGCAATCAGGTATGATGCTGAAGTAGAAGCAGAGGAACACTGGACTCAGCAGGGACACGAAAACCATGATATGGAAACTGGAACGGCTACACTCAGGAACACATCCTTGGAACTGGATGCAGAAAATCAGGGGGCAACAGGTTGGGAGTAATCAACACAATGACTTTTTTTTTTCTCTCATAGGAAGAGAGAGTATTGATTTAAGAAAATATAATTAAAGATTGTTACAGGGAACAAGAAGCAAACCAGGATGTGGGAAATACAATTTCTCCTAGGCACCCAACAAAATATGAATAAAACATGAAGAACATTAGGGTAAGATGACAAATTAAGTTAAGACAATTAGGCTCTGTCCTCAGGAAGGCCTGGATGACCATGTCAGATAATGAAGGACCCAAGAATACACAAGTTCTAATTGTGTTTGACCATCTGTACTTCCTGCCAGATGGTCAAAGAAAGGCCATAAAAAACCAGATGCGGCCTATTTCAGGTGTATCTTGCTCATCCTTAAAGACACAGACAGAATTTGAAGCAAACATTACTTCCTAATGTTCTAACACCAGTATTAATCATACACAGCTGTAAAGTCTTGCACTTTAATTTCCAATTCATTATTTAAGAAATCTTAAACTTCTTACTTGAACTTGTTCCTCTCTTCCCGTTCGATCCTCTGCAGCCTTTCTTCTCTCTCCTGTCGTCGCCTCTCTCTCTCTGCTGCCAAAGACTCTTGGTGCTGCCTAAAGGATGATGTGAGAAGACCACTCAGTGAGGACCTAAAGATACAATGAGTAAAGGTTTTAGTGGATTCATCTGGGATTAAAAGTACCAAAGTAGGAATCAGTATGAAATCAGTATGACTCTGGTTAGAAATGAGGAAACTTGGGGGACCAGTAGATGGCAGAATTATTACATAGCTGGATTCCCACATGGTTGACCACAGTTCAAGTCTCGGACCCGATGGCTTCAAACTTACACTGGGTGCGTGTGCACCCAAAATATCAAGAGAAGACTAGAGAAGAAGGGACTATGGTGTGGCCGGGGCCCCTGGGGATGATTCCTCACTTTCTGTCTTTCTGTCTCTCCAGCGAGTGAATATGGCCTGTAGCAAAAAAATCTCTCTTACAAAAAAGAATTGAGGGGACTTGGAGGGGAAAATTACTGAGTGCCCCAGGTCCACCGTTCAGGGCTTTTACAAATGGAGGTAATTAGCCAGAGTCAAGTACAGGTAGAATAAAAGGTGATAATGAACACAGAACACCATAACATGCTTTGCATGTAAGCAGTCATCAATAATAGGTGTTGTTACAATCCAAATTTTTTTCAAGAATATGCACAAAATATAAGTACATTTTATATACCTTTTAAGGTTAGTCTATGTTAAGACTGATAAGCTATAATCAACTTTCAATCTGAAACTGTTTTATTATACATGTACTAAAGATATTTTACTGTATACCAATTTTTCAATATACTTTCTCAAAATGCTTGTATCATCTTAAAGCAAGGTATTGAGATGACAGACGAAAATGACTAGCAATGGTCTGAGATGTGAACAGAAACAAGGAACTTTCATCTATATTCAGAAGTATTCAAGTATACTCAGTACATTCAAGGGATGATACTGCATAAGGTTCTGAACTGTTCACTGAAAAATGGAGAAGTGGAGATGGTCAGCTGAGTGGAGGAACCATGGGGGTGTCACAAGAACTATTAAGTCTCCTAACCCTGTTACTACATAGGAGAAGGAAAGACCAGATAATTACATGAAAAAGTAAGAGGGGTTAGTAGGGCCAGCAGCTGGTAGGATGGTTAAGGTGTTAGATTCTCACATGGCTGACCATGGTTCGCATCCCAAACCTGGTGGCTTGAGAATCGTGCCAGGTGTGGATGTATGTATGCCCAAAATCCCCAGAGGAGACTGGAGAAGGTACTGTGGTGTGGTTATCTCCTCTTGGGGGGTGATTTCTCACTTTCCCTCTTTCTCTCTCTCTCCCTCCAGCAAGCACATTCACCCTATGGCAAAACAAACCAACAAAACAAATAAAAAGGTAGAGGGTTAGCTGGGGCCTGCTGGTGGCATGGTGGTTAAGGGTAGTTGGATCCCATATGACTGACTGCACAATTCCTGTACCCAGTGGCTTTTAAAACAAATGTCAGGTGCATGTGCATGTGTACCCTATATCCAGAGAGGAGAATGGAGAAGGGATTGTGACATGGTCATCCCCCCCAGGAGGTGTTTTCGCTCTCTCGCTCTCTCTCTTCTCTCTCTCTCTCCAACCCCAGAAAGTGTACATGCCCTATAACAAATTTAAAAGGGGGGAGGGTGTTAGTTGAGAACATGAGTCTGTTGGGCTTCTGAGAAATAAGCAAAATCTGTTACAGATAATTAGGCCTTCCTTTATGGAAAAAAGAAAAAAGCATTTCCAAAACTAAGATGCAAAATTTTCTGAAATATAGTTTTTCAATTCATTTATCTAAAGACATAGCCTGGGTAAAAATCCCACTTGAATTCAATGAAAAGATGAGGAAAGGGGGTCTTCAACAAGTTCATGGAAAATGTATATCATAAAAAAAACTGTACATGGATTTCAAAAAATTGTTGTGCCAAAATAAACTCATACTTTAATTCCATTTTCCACACATTTTTAAAAGTCCACTAGGACACCTGCAAATGAGGAACAGAGAACTCTTAGTGCAGGAGAAAGATGTGACCCACATATCATACACACTGCCATAACCCCACAGATGTTCTCACTAGTAAAAGTGAGTCATTTTTGGCTATCAGTCAGGGTTGCAGGAGAGTGGAGGGAAGAAACTGCCATGCTTTAACTACAGGGAGGGAGTAACTAATCCTATATTCCAATCTCACTATGGAGCTCTTATAGCAGCCCTGGACACACGCATAGATGACATTTCACTTTCCCATAAAAGAAGTCCAGCCGATGCTGCATAACTTCTCTCTTCTCTAAGCTACATTCCAGGCTGGCTAAGAACAGGGATGGATTATGGAGTGAGAATCCTCTTGGAGGTTCTCATCTATAAACACCAGCAGGCAGCATCAACAATACACAGAGGCTTTAATAACTTCAGCACAGAAAGAACTGAAATGTGACAGTCAAATGAAAAGTAATGAGAAATGGTTTTTCTCTTTTTTTTTTTTTTTCAATAAAGCAGAATGCCTGAGTAATTAGAGATCCATTCTCTTGAGTGCCCTTACAGTCCCTGATAGCAGGAAGAGAGAATGAAAAGGCCCCCATGAGCTACTCTGTCCTGTATGTATATAATCTATTTTAATCATACTAGAAACAAAAGGTTATAAATATAGTATTAAGTTAATGGGATCAGCAGATGGCGTAATGGCTACATCGCTGGACTTCCATGTAGTCGACTGTGGTTCGAGTCCCAGACCCGATGGCTTAAACTCACACTGGGCACGTGTGTGCGCGTGCCCAAGATCCCAAGAGGAGAATGGAGGAGAAGGGATTGTGGTGTGGCCACCCCACCCTCCCCTCCCTGCCAGGAGGTGATAGCAAGCTTTCTGTCCTTTCTCTCTCTGGTGAGCGCACGCACCCTATAGCAAAAACTTCTCAAGAAAAATATGTTAAGTTAAATTTCACTAGTTCTCCTGTTACCTGGATAAGCTCCACATGTGGGAGCATGAACTCTGGCCCTATTAATCCTGCTTCTGGAAATGGGCTTGAGGTATAAGTCCAATGCTGGATGGCCTGTTGGCCATACAAAGGGGATATCCCAAGAGATCATGTCTTAAAAAGCATCAAAATACAAGCTAGCGGAATACTGAACTTGAGCTGTAAAATATTGGTTTCCTTGACCAAAAATGAAGATTTTCTGCTGAGACTTTCCCCTTCAGTTTCATTTCTAGTGGGAAAGGCACAAACCCAGGCCCATCCTGAGATGGATATTGAACTTGAGCTGTGAAATATTGCTTTCCTTGACTAAAAATGAACATTTTCAGCTGAGACTTCTCCCTCCAGATTCATTTCTAGTGGGTAGGGCTACCTCTGTCTCTTTTTCTCTATTTCTCTCGGTCTCACTGTCTCCCTGTAACTTTTAATATTTTTTTATGGTATTCTCTGGGCTCTCAAGCCCCCTCCTTTATTGTGCTAATTGGTGCCTTTCCCCATTTCATTTAGGAAAGGCACAACCCAGGCCAGGCCCATCCTGAGATAGATACCGAACTTGAACTGTGAAATATTCCTTTCCTTGACAAAAAATGAAGATTTTCTGCTGAGCCTTCCCCCTCCAGATTAATTTCTAGGAAGGCACAAACCCAGGACAGGCTCATCCTGAAATGGATACTGAACTTGAGCTGTGAAATATTGCTTTCATGTGACCCATGTGCATACTGCGTGGTTTTCATTTTTTGCTTCTTAAAATTAAAATCTAATATTTCTTTATTATATTTATTTTTCTTTTTTTTTACATTGTATTTTTTCTTCTTCTTTCTTCTTCTCTAATTCTTTCCCCTTTTTTCTTTATCTTTATTCATTGGCTGCTCAGCTTCTACGCACTAAGTGTCTAGACAGGTCCAAGTGAACAGGATCCAAACATCTGAATACGATTAGGGTCAGAATATTCCTCTATTCCCACTGAATCTGATGAACAAAGAGTGAAAACAGGACAGAAGAAAGATTGCTGATCACTTCCTTTTGCATGACTCTGAACGCTCAGATTGAACTTCAATAATAAGGAAGAAACAGACCATCCATCAGATGACTAGAAAACTACAAGGTCACAAGAAATATGGGAAAGCAAGAAAATATCTCTCCTCCAAGGGAAAATAACTCCTCATAATCCTCAGACAGTATAATGAAACTAATGGAAATGTCTGATAAAGAATTTAGAATATTCATAGAGATAAAGCTAACAGAGATGGAAGAGAAGAGAGACAATGAACTGCAAAAGAGAAAGGAGAAAGGAGCTGATGAGTTCCAGGAGGTGAGGAAATTCATGCAAGATCTAAAAGAGGAAATACACACTATAGAAAAGAATCAAATGGACCTGTTAAAGATGAAGGTTATAATACAGGAAGTTAAAATCCCCCTTGAAAGTATTAAAAGCAGACTAGATCATATAGAAAATAGAATCTCAGATGTAGAAGATAGAATCACTGGCCTAGAAAAATCCACTACAAGGACTGAGAAAATTGCTCCCCAAAATGAGAATAATATATGAGAAATACTAGATACTATCAAACGTCCTAACATCCAGATAATTGGTATCCCAAAAGATAAAGAGACTCATAAGAGCATTGATAATCTATTCCATGAAATCCTGAAAGAAAACTTTCCAAACCTAGAGAGGCATTCAAAGATCTAGTCCCCAAAAATACAAAGGACCCCAAATAGAATCAACCCAAGAAGATCTTCTCCAAGACACATTATAACCAGATTGACCAAAACCACAAAGACAAGATACTAAGATTGGCAAGAGAGAAAAGTCAAGTTACCTACAAAGGATATACCATCAGGCCAACAGTAGACCTCTCATTGGAAATCATGCGAGAGAGGAAAGAAAGGGAAAATATATTCAAAGTGTTAAAAGAACAGCAATTTCAACCAAGAGTACTGTACCTGGCAAGATTATCCTTCATATGGGAAAAAAAGACAAGAACATTCTCAGATAAACAAAACCTGAAAGAATTTACCGACACCAGACCAGATCGCCAATAAGTTCTGAAGGGAGTTTTATACCAGAAAAATTAAATACAGACACATGGAAATAAGAGTTCAAAAACTAAGAAAATGGCCAACTTAATTGTAGAGACAAGTCTGGAGTTGAATAGTAAATCCCAGAATTTAATCAGGAAGATTGAACCACAACATAAGATAAAGTACATGAGACTGAACTGGTGAAATAGCATTTTATGACTTTTGACTAAAACATTGCTGATTTTCTTCTAAGCTTTGTTTTCTGGTTTTAAAGATCTTTGTTCTGTCTTGAGCTGCTGATAGGTTCATGTACCTACTATTTGAACAGAATCTTAACCTGCTTCCTGGCTTTAAGTTTTAAGCAAAGTTCCTCAGCATTTCTTTGAATTATTAAAGCTAAAACTGCTTTTCTTGAAATTAAAAAAATACATTAAAAATAATCCAAGCTAGCACAGTACATTCTATTTTTTAATTATATCATTGGAGAAGTCATGGTGTATTTTTCTGTTTTTTGGGTTTTTTTTAATGCAAAGGTGCATCATGACTTTCCCAACAACCCAATAAGAGACAGACAGTACCCCCAAGAGGACCCTAATGCCACGATTTGCACCCAGCTTCAGCTAGCCCTGGATCATGAGCACATGTGTACCCAATGTACTCAGGAAGGTCTCTGGATACAAACCTAGAACCCTTCCATGTGGGTCAGGCTCATGGACCAATACCAATACTAGTTTTACCACTGAACCACCATCTGGCTGTACAAAGATATCTTTCAGATTTTTATCTTTCATATTAAATTCTTCAGGAAAATACCTTCAGTGATTGGAAATTGTTGCAGCACTTATCTGTGCTGGTCTGAGGAGCAACTATGGCAAAAAGGAAAGAGCACTGGGTTTGGAATGAGGAAACTAAAATGTGGCCACTTAACTGCTGTGATCCGCGGTTTAGTTGTTTATAAAATGGGGATAATCATAATTCCAACTCATGAGATACTTTAAAGTTGAAATGAAAATATAAAAAAGAGTTGCTTAGAACAGCATCCGGACCATTGCAGGAACTCCGTAGATCTTACTCTCTGCTGGAAGGCTAAAATCTGCAGAAGATAGAGCTGGGACAGCTGGGATGGGTTTGCATTGCAGTCCTCAAGTCTGGGTCTGAGAAATGGCACTGGCAATTCCTAACCAGATGGGCTCCAATGGGCTAGGAGTTTGGTCTGAACCTTCCCATCATGGCCACCAGATGGGTCAGTTATCAGGACTGTGTGCCACCCCAGCATCCACCTGGAAAACTGAAGTCATCTGAAGTTACACCCAAGGCAGCTGCAAGAGTGAAGCCACAGGAATGCAGATGGCGATAGGCCAGTGAGAATTCTGCATAACAGTGGATAATACACTATGAGTGAGAGGAATTGCAACACTTAAACTTCGCCTTATGCCCCAGAATTTGTCCCAGAAATTCCACCTGGTTAGAGACTCCCATGCTGGGACATCTTTAACAGGAACTCTAATTCCACTGAAGTGTTGGTAAGAATAGTTAACATCTATGGAGATGATACAGTGTGCCAGCTACTTTATATTAACAGCTCTTTTAATCTGTACAACTCTTATACCAAGTTCTAATACTATCATCTTCTTTATAGAGGAAGAAACTGAGGCATAGAGAAGTGAACCTTTGGGATGTAGTACAGCTGGGTTTTTAAAAAGGTCAGGCCAGAGCCCCAGGGCTGACCAACTCCCCTTCCTCTCCCTACACCACTGGTACTAGGTAAAGTACCATTCCTGTGGCACTTGTCACAGTACATGTATCCACATAATGACTTTTCCATTTTTCATCACATGGCATTTGTCTTTATCATTTCTATATTTGTTGGTTGTATTTTCCCTTGGCAGTCAAAGTTTAGGGATTGGATTCTGTTTTCTCATTTATCTATGCCCTGGAACACAGAAGAGCCTCACAGGCTGATGAATCAATTAACTATGGAATAAAGAGGATGCATGGAGTCAGAATTCTTTGTATATGCCAGTCTCAGTGCTTTCAAAACCCCAGCCTATTCTCTAAGGAAAAATACGTGAAGTAACCTGCAGGGAAGGTGTATTTTTGCATACATAAGTAAGACTCTACCTCTTGGCAACAGTGAATGTAGGGTAGGTGCCTGTCCCAAAGCCAGCCCACCTAAAAACATGAGAGGCTCTGGGTGCAGAAGCCTGAACTAATCTGTCATACAGCCAGGGCTCTGGACTGGGAGGTGAGGAAAGAATATACAGCTGGGAGAAGCAGGAGCAAAAGGGTCTGCAAGTGGGGAGGGCCTAGGTACCCATGTATGAGACCAAGTTATGAGAGGCAAAAATAGAAAATTAATCCAAGTTGTAAACAGAAAAAAAAATAACACTGAGTGTATCAAGAGGAGGCAGCAGCACAGAAGAATACTTAATTGGAAAAGTGCTTGCATATCGATGTTTATTGCGGCACTTTTCACAATTGCTAAGTCATGGAAACAACCCAAATGCCCATGAACTGATGATCAGAAAAACTGTGGCACATAAACTCAATGGAATACTATTCATCCATTAAAAAAAAAAAAAAACAAA
>NW_006159775.1:168923-171840 GCF_000334495.1 Tupaia belangeri chinensis
AAAATACAAAGGACCCCAAATAGAATCAACCCAAGAAGATCTTCTCCAAGACACATTATAACCAGATTGACCAAAACCACAAAGACAAGATACTAAGATTGGCAAGAGAGAAAAGTCAAGTTACCTACAAAGGATATACCATCAGGCCAACAGTAGACCTCTCATTGGAAATCATGCGAGAGAGGAAAGAAAGGGAAAATATATTCAAAGTGTTAAAAGAACAGCAATTTCAACCAAGAGTACTGTACCTGGCAAGATTATCCTTCATATGGGAAAAAAAGACAAGAACATTCTCAGATAAACAAAACCTGAAAGAATTTACCGACACCAGACCAGATCGCCAATAAGTTCTGAAGGGAGTTTTATACCAGAAAAATTAAATACAGACACATGGAAATAAGAGTTCAAAAACTAAGAAAATGGCCAACTTAATTGTAGAGACAAGTCTGGAGTTGAATAGTAAATCCCAGAATTTAATCAGGAAGATTGAACCACAACATAAGATAAAGTACATGAGACTGAACTGGTGAAATAGCATTTTATGACTTTTGACTAAAACATTGCTGATTTTCTTCTAAGCTTTGTTTTCTGGTTTTAAAGATCTTTGTTCTGTCTTGAGCTGCTGATAGGTTCATGTACCTACTATTTGAACAGAATCTTAACCTGCTTCCTGGCTTTAAGGATTATCCTCAGCATTTCTTTGAATTATTAAAGCTAAAACTGCTTTTCTTGAAATTAAAAAAATACATTAAAAATAATCCAAGCTAGCACAGTACATTCTATTTTTTAATTATATCATTGGAGAAGTCATGGTGTATTTTTCTGTTTTTTGGGTTTTTTTTAATGCAAAGGTGCATCATGACTTTCCCAACAACCCAATAAGAGACAGACAGTACCCCCAAGAGGACCCTAATGCCACGATTTGCACCCAGCTTCAGCTAGCCCTGGATCATGAGCACATGTGTACCCAATGTACTCAGGAAGGTCTCTGGATACAAACCTAGAACCCTTCCATGTGGGTCAGGCTCATGGACCAATACCAATACTAGTTTTACCACTGAACCACCATCTGGCTGTACAAAGATATCTTTCAGATTTTTATCTTTCATATTAAATTCTTCAGGAAAATACCTTCAGTGATTGGAAATTGTTGCAGCACTTATCTGTGCTGGTCTGAGGAGCAACTATGGCAAAAAGGAAAGAGCACTGGGTTTGGAATGAGGAAACTAAAATGTGGCCACTTAACTGCTGTGATCCGCGGTTTAGTTGTTTATAAAATGGGGATAATCATAATTCCAACTCATGAGATACTTTAAAGTTGAAATGAAAATATAAAAAAGAGTTGCTTAGAACAGCATCCGGACCATTGCAGGAACTCCGTAGATCTTACTCTCTGCTGGAAGGCTAAAATCTGCAGAAGATAGAGCTGGGACAGCTGGGATGGGTTTGCATTGCAGTCCTCAAGTCTGGGTCTGAGAAATGGCACTGGCAATTCCTAACCAGATGGGCTCCAATGGGCTAGGAGTTTGGTCTGAACCTTCCCATCATGGCCACCAGATGGGTCAGTTATCAGGACTGTGTGCCACCCCAGCATCCACCTGGAAAACTGAAGTCATCTGAAGTTACACCCAAGGCAGCTGCAAGAGTGAAGCCACAGGAATGCAGATGGCGATAGGCCAGTGAGAATTCTGCATAACAGTGGATAATACACTATGAGTGAGAGGAATTGCAACACTTAAACTTCGCCTTATGCCCCAGAATTTGTCCCAGAAATTCCACCTGGTTAGAGACTCCCATGCTGGGACATCTTTAACAGGAACTCTAATTCCACTGAAGTGTTGGTAAGAATAGTTAACATCTATGGAGATGATACAGTGTGCCAGCTACTTTATATTAACAGCTCTTTTAATCTGTACAACTCTTATACCAAGTTCTAATACTATCATCTTCTTTATAGAGGAAGAAACTGAGGCATAGAGAAGTGAACCTTTGGGATGTAGTACAGCTGGGTTTTTAAAAAGGTCAGGCCAGAGCCCCAGGGCTGACCAACTCCCCTTCCTCTCCCTACACCACTGGTACTAGGTAAAGTACCATTCCTGTGGCACTTGTCACAGTACATGTATCCACATAATGACTTTTCCATTTTTCATCACATGGCATTTGTCTTTATCATTTCTATATTTGTTGGTTGTATTTTCCCTTGGCAGTCAAAGTTTAGGGATTGGATTCTGTTTTCTCATTTATCTCTGCCCTGGAACACAGAAGAGCCTCACAGGCTGATGAATCAATTAACTATGGAATAAAGAGGATGCATGGAGTCAGAATTCTTTGTATATGCCAGTCTCAGTGCTTTCAAAACCCCAGCCTATTCTCTAAGGAAAAATACGTGAAGTAACCTGCAGGGAAGGTGTATTTTTGCATACATAAGTAAGACTCTACCTCTTGGCAACAGTGAATGTAGGGTAGGTGCCTGTCCCAAAGCCAGCCCACCTAAAAACATGAGAGGCTCTGGGTGCAGAAGCCTGAACTAATCTGTCATACAGCCAGGGCTCTGGACTGGGAGGTGAGGAAAGAATATACAGCTGGGAGAAGCAGGAGCAAAAGGGTCTGCAAGTGGGGAGGGCCTAGGTACCCATGTATGAGACCAAGTTATGAGAGGCAAAAATAGAAAATTAATCCAAGTTGTAAACAGAAAAAAAAATAACACTGAGTGTATCAAGAGGAGGCAGCAGCACAGAAGAATACTTAATTGGAAAAGTGCTTGCATATCGATGTTTATTGCGGCACTTTTCACAATTGCTAAGTCATGGAAACAACCCAAATGCCCATGAACTGATGATCAGAAAAACTGTGGCACATAAACTCAATGGAATACTATTCATCCATTAAAAAAAAAAAAAAAAAAAAAAAAAAAAAA
>NW_006159775.1:172009-183228 GCF_000334495.1 Tupaia belangeri chinensis
ACCAGATATAGTGTGTGTGAAAGAGGAGGGTCTGAGGAAGGACATTTGGGGGAGGGACAGGGAGGCAAAGCATTAATGGCACAAAGAGGTGTGGTATTATCTGTTGAAGATATTTCATAGTTTTATCAACAGTACTAGGGAGAAATGTTCACCTGTTTAAATATCCATTTTGTAAGACAAATAATGTGAGTGAATGTATAGAAGAAAATGAAATGAAAAAAAAAATAAAAGAAAAAACGTTAAAAAAAGAAAATAAATAAATAAAAAGAGCATAGGAACAGGGAAAAAAAAAAAAGAGGAGGCAACAGCAGCAGAAAACAAAGGGACAGATGGGAGAGAACCACATGGCTAGTGACTGTCCATGAGAGGATAGCTAAGAGTACTTACTGCCAGAGACAACCTGCTGGATCTGATCTCTGGTGCAGGGAGGTGGCTGTGGAGGACAGGGACATGACTGGCCAGTCTTTCCCAGGTACTCATGAAGCCTGTCCCAAGACTTTGACCACCCAGTCTGCTGACAATCATGGCAGTTCTTATCCAACTTCCCATCACTGGCAGGAAGCTGAGTTCAACAGAGCCTAACAGATATGAGAGCTCAGGAATGCAAGTCAATAAACAATTGTATTGGCATTGAAACAACCCAAGAAATAGTAGTACATTTCAATTGTCTGAAAAAGTATTGTTACTAGAAAAGCAACATCCAGAAGTAATATGTATTGGAGAACATTATCCAACCTGCCTTCTCTTTGCATAAGGTTTTATGTGACATCTTTAACCCAGAACTCACTCTCAGAGACACGTGCTTTCATCCAACAGCGCCACACATTTGTCTTTAGGTGAAGCTCTGGGCCGCACTGAGATGTTCCCCATGTTGTTTCCATTAATATCATTTGTACTCATGTTCTCCTGACCAAATAATGGGGGTTCCAGGTACGTTAGCCCTCACACAGAACGTCACTGAACCTGTGCTCATCCAAATAGTTTGACTGACCTCCATTTGTTTCTAAGATTACATGAAAAGTCAGAAAGGGAATGTGAAGTGCAGCTGGACACCTAGTCATTGAGCAAATGATACCAAAACCAGCTAGCCTCCTTACAAGCAATGGAGACAGAGTAGCACTGAGCCTGTCACCAAACTGAGGAGTGGGGAGGAACTGCATCACCTGGCATGTAAACATGGCTGCACCCCTCAGCAGAATCTTCTAACCATGAGGCAGAGAGGTACAAAGGCTGTGTGAAGATGCTGAGATGCATTATAACCCATGCATGCCTGAAAGTGAGCACTTGGGGTGTCACAGAAAGTCACTGCTCATTTTTCAGATTTTAGAATGGAGGCCATAGAAAGTTCTCTAAAGCAAGTATGAGCATTTTAAACTTGCTTCAATTACACAATGAATACAGACCTTCCTTCCTGTCAAACACACATACTCTAAAATCATAGTGGAACTCAAAGAGAGAATGGCTTTTTAAACTCAAATATTGGTTTAACACATATTTGAGGGATAGATATAAATACATACACATATTGTATATATAATGTGTGTGTACACATGTGTGTATATATATGCAATATTTACATACCCACACACAATTTCCACCCATGAAACAGTAGGATGAAAAGAGCAGAAAGCAGAGTTGGAGGAAAGGACTTCAGCGTGGCTTCAGTGTCATCACCTGCTGACCTTGTATAGCCTCAGGAGAGTCCTCAAGTCCTCTGGTCCCCTGCTGAGTGTGAGGGATGGATCTGGGAACCCACATACAGCTTCAAGGCCAACCACGAACTCATGGTCTCCAGCCATTTCTTTCTGCCTCTCCCTCAACCTTCATTCTGGAAGTGTTCACTATTGTCAGAGACCCAGAAAATCCACTACATGGTAATTAGCAGTGAGGAATATTCTATGGAGGCTCTTTCCTATATTATCTTTCTTTCTTCCTTTTTGAGAAGAAGAGGCAAAATAAATTAGTTACACTGTTATCCTCATAGGAATTTAGCATTATTTCCATTATGCTGACTCAAATAATAACCCGATTGGTTCCAGAAGGAACCAAAATTATATACTTGATGAGAATGACTTTTTAGATTCAGAAATAAACAGTACATCTGTTCCACAATACAACAGATTTTAAAATACACAAACACTAACCTCTCGTTTTTCGAAGACGTTCCTGACTTTTTAAATGGAAAAGTGATGTGCCAGAAGAACCAGTCCAACCTCGACCTTAAGGTTTTGGAATGTCTCTTGGCTCTTAACAGAACAAACCCACTGCCCAGGCCGAGCGAGACAACAGAGATGAATTGAACAAAAGTTGAAGGGGAGATTTTCTGTCAACTATAGTCTTTTTCAATGATGGGTCGGCACTTTGTTGATCTAATAAGCTACAAATAGACTAAACATAAAATGGGAAATCTTTATAAAGATAAGGCTAAGACAAATAGGAGAGTAAAACATACTAGTTTCACTTTTTAAAACATTGGAGAACCACTCAAAATATAATTTAAGTCTGCCAGTTAACCTCCAATTACTTTTTGAGCAAAGTAAAAATTTTAAACTCAGTAGTTAGCAGATCACTCTTCTGTAGATTGTTAATCAGGCAAAAAAAAAAAATGAACAGATGTATAGTATCTTATAAAATAGACCCAAAATGTTGCCACAACTTATTCATGAAAAAAACAAAAGTAGTCTTTCTTCATCCTCTTGAATCTGGACTGAACATATGACTTGAATCAATCTAAGGAGAAGCTTGAAAAGTGCACACTGGGACTTGCTCTCTTGTTGCCCTTGGAAATCCTACAACCACCACAATCTGAACAAGTCTGGGCTAGACTGCTGGACAGTGAGGCACGGTTCTGAGTTGCCCCATCAAGTTAATTAGCAGCCAGCCAATAAGAGATACCAAGTAAGGTAATCAACAACCAGCTAGCCTCAAACACCGAAGTGAACCCAACAGACTAAATTAACTATTCAAGCGAGCCTGGCCAAAATCACTAACCCACTGAATCATGAGGTAAATACATAGTTACTGTTTTTAAACCACTAAGTTTTGGTGGTTTCTTCTGTAGTCAAAAGGAGACTGAGGGCTAGGTGGTGGCACAACCATAAAACAACAGGGCCCACATGGGAAAGGTCCTGGATTCACATCCCAGAACTTCTCTGAGCATGCTGTGCTTGTGTATGCCCACAATCCAGGCAAGATGAGACTTGGGTAGATTGTGGTGTGAAGACACTGATGGGGGAGACCAGCAGTTAGCATAATGGCTACGTCGCTGAACTCCCATATAGCTGACCGTGGTTCAAGTCCTGGATTCAGTGGCTTAGACTCATACCGGGTGCGTGTGCGTACATCCCCAAGATCCCGAGAGGAGAATGGAGGAGAAGGGATTACAGCGTGGCCATACCCCCAGGGGGTGATTTCTCGTTTTATATCTCTCTGTCTCTGTCTTTCTGGCAAGCACACATGCCCTATAGCAAAAAACTTTCAAAAAAAAAAAAAAAAAGACACTGATGGTGGTGCCTTTTCTTTTTCTGTCTGTCTCTCTCTGTCTCCCACTAATGGAATGAATGAATGATGGTTTTGAGAACATTTTTTTCTATTTCTGTCAGAGGAAGTTAACACTTTTTTCAGTGGTCTTCAATAGAATCTGAAATGTAGAGCTATTAATAAAGTCATTTCCGAATCTGGCCTAGTAGATAACTAATCTCCACCATCCTCCAAAACATCCCCCATGCTGATCAAGCATTTCCCAGAGAGGTCTAGTTGCTCTGCCTTGAAGTATCTCTCTTCCTAAAATATCTCCTCCCCTCTTCCTACTTGAATTCAAGACACTTCCCTGATGACCACAGAGGACACTTTTTATTTCTCCAAATCTCAGATATGTCTTTTTGGCCCATCATCACAAATGACTGCATTGCTTCTTAACTGTTTTGTGAAGGAACATCAGTTCCAGTAAGGCTATAAACTCATCAGAGCATGGTCCATCTTCTATTTTCTCTTCATACTGTCAAAACACCTGAGTGCCATCAGTACACATTAACCAAATTCAGTTGTTTACATCAGTGATTTGAACAATGACACAGCAATTGGATGCATTTAGAGACAACAAAAGCCATCATTTTACATCACTTTTTGTCTCTCTTTACAGAAATAGGCTCTTCTAGTAAAAATTACCTATAAAATAAAGGTTAGCATATTGAACTCAATTTTCTATATATAATTAGAGGGCTACTCAGTGGGGGGAAAAATGGTAAGCTCTTGGATTTCTACTTTCAGTCAATGTGGAGTAACAAGAACCAAATTTATCCATGCCTCATACAACTTAAAACCGAATAAAAATATATAAAAATGAATGCAAAAAAGTGTACAACAGATAGTGTAGGTCAGCGATTCCTGGAAGATCAGAAGCAAAAGAAACAATATTTCTTCTTTTTCTTTCTTTCCTTTTTTTTAATTTAATTTAATTTTTTTTTTTGAGCAGTTTTTGCTGTAGGGCACATGCGCTCACCAGAAAGACAGAGACAGACAGAGAGACAGAAAGCAAGAAATCATCCCCCGAGGGGATGGCCACGCCGCAATCCCTTCTCCTCTCGGGATCTTGGGCACATACACACACACACACCAGCAGTGTTAGTTTAAACCATCAAGTCCAGGACTTGAACCGTGGTCGACTACACGGGAGTCCAGCGACATAGCCATTATGCTAACTGCTGGTCCCAAAAGAGAGAATCTTTAGTGCTGCTCTAGTTTATTGACTGCAGAAATTTTGCAGGTTGTGGTGCAGGAAAGGCAAACACAGACAGAGCTTGGAAGTCTCCCTGAGTAGAGGACAGGCAGCTGGAAGTCTGGAAAGTCAAGGTGGCTAATGTTAGCAGGGTAAAATACAGCCAAGAGGCTTTAGAGACCTCTGTGCATCAGAAGAGGATTTCAAGTTTTCAGCCGAAGATTGATCAGCACATGCATGTGAGGAAATTATCTAAGGCCACTGAAATAATCACCCGAAAAAAATTACAGCAGACATGCTTGGAAATTATTTAAGGTAGAAAACAGTGTCTGATCCCAACAGTCAAAAAGAAAAGCCTCTAATTCAGGGAATATTTGTTAAAGTTCTGACAAGAACCTTGCCTCAGTAATGGAAATTATTAGACTAAACATAATTCTGGTTCTCTTTAACACAGTGGAAAATGTAAGACCCAGAAAAATCTAATCGTTTCTGAGTTAAGCATGTTCTCCAAGCTCAAGAATACCTACAGGAATATAAATATATCCAGCACCCAACCAGATAAAATTGATAAGATGTGGCATTCAATGAAAAATAATCAGGCATGCAAAAAAGCAAGAAATTACATCCATAATGAAATGAAAAAATAAATCATTTTAAAAACCCAGAAATGATAGATGATAAAATTGACTAGAATATTAAAACAGTTATTATTATTATATTTATAGATTCAAGAAGCTAAAATAAATAACATGTTAAGATGTGAAAGGTGTCGGAACCAGCAGTTAGTGTAATGGCTATGTTGCTGAATTCCCATGTAGCCGACCGTGCGGTTCATATCCCGGACCCAGTGGTTTAAACTCACACAGGGTGCATGTACGTGTGTGCCCAAGATCCCAAGAGGAAAATGGAGGAGAAGATATTGCGGCATGGCCATTCCCTCTGGGGGGTGATTTCTTTCATTCTCTGTCTTTCTGGTGAGCGCACGTACCCTATAGCAAAAACCTCCCTCCCCCCAAAAAAAATAAAAATAAAAAGATGTGAAAGGTGTACAAAGAGCCCAGTTAAAATAGTAGATTGACACTGGAAAATAAAAAAGATTGGCATTGGTGAACTTGAATAAATCAACATAACTGCTAAAAACAAAACACACTGAGGAAAAAACACTAGAAAAAATTATAAGAGCATTAATGAACTTTAGGAAGATTTCAAACTAAACATACATGCAATTGGAATTATTGAAAGAAAGGAGAGGTAAAAAACCAAAATTTTAAAATAAGCGCTGAAAATTATTCCAATTAATTGAAAACTGTAAACCCACTGATTCTAGAATCTAAACAAATCTCAAGCACAAGAAACATGAAGAAAATTACACAAAGGCATATCAAGTTGTTAAAGAGAGATTCCTAAAAGCAGACAGAGTAAAAAGATCTATTACATGTAGAGGTACAAAAACAAAGACCATAGAAGATTTATTGTCAGAAGCAACATAAGGGAGAAGAAAGTGAAGCAACATCTTTAAAGTACTAAAAAAAAATCCTATAAACCTATCATTTCTAGCAAAAAATATCTTTCAAAAATTAAGATGAATAGACTTTTTTAGCTATATGAACACAGGAAGAATTCATCATCTAGGCCCATGCTACAAGATATGCTGGCAGAATGTAAATGGTACTTTATGGCCATCTGGATCTTCACCAACAAAGAGAATCAGCAAAGATAATGACATAGGTAAATAGAAAGTCTAATTATTATTTAAATATTTTAGCAGATAATAGAAAATTTAGAACTATCATAATGATTATCATGGTGTTTATAACATATATATATATGAAATATCGGATGGTGAGAACTACAACATGAAGGCTGGGAGAACAAAATTGAAACTTAATTATTGCATAGTTGTTACACATGAAATAGAATAGTATCACTTAAAGGTACAGTATAAGGTAAAATGTATACTCTAAACCCCAAAGTAAATAAAATAACACAACAGGATTATTGTAAATAGAGTAATAAAGGAGGCAAATAGATTAATAAAGAAAATCTAATCTAGAGAAAAGAGAGAACAAATAGAAAAAAAATATTGGGGCAGCAGGTGCCATGGAGCTTTAGGTGGTTGGGTCCCAGATGGCCAACTGCACAGTTCAAGTACTAAATCCGGTGGCTTGAAAAATCACCTCAGGTGTGTGTGTGTTTGTGTGTGCGTGCACGCGTGTGTGTGCATGCACGCACATGCGCATGTGCATGTCCAAAATTCCAAGAAGAGAATGGGGAAGAAAGGCTTGTGGTATAACCATCCTCCCTGAGGGCTATTCCTCACTTTCCTTCCTTCCTCCTTCCCCAGTCTCTCTCTAGTGAGTGTACCCATCCTATAGCAAAAGAAATAAAATACCAAATCATAGATTTAAACTCAACCAAATTAATAATCACATTAAATATAAATGGTTCAAATATCCCAATTAAGAGACAGATATCATCAGATTAAATTTTTTAAAAGATTCTACAATATGTAGTCTATTTAGAAAACCTTTTAAATGTAAAAATTTATGTTCAAATGAAAGTATGGAAAATACTTTATTAATATATCGTATTAATATATCATATTAATACATACTAATATACCATATTAATATGTTTTTAAAGCTGAAGAGGCTATATTAATAATTTACCAGGGACCAGCAGATGGTATAATGGCTATGTTGCTGGACTACCACATAGTCAACCATGGCTTGAGTACCAGACCCAGTGGCTTAAAATTCATGTGTGTGAGTGCCCTAAATCCCAAGGGAAAAGTGTAGGAGAAGGGATTATGGCATAGCCATCCCGCTGGAGGTGATTTCTTTCTCCTTGTCTCTCCAGTAAGCATACATGCCCTATAGAAAAAAAAAATCTCTAAAATAAATAAATTAATTAAATAATTGACCTAGTAAGGCTTTTTAGTTTATTTCTTTTATCAGACAGAGAGAAAGAGAGAGGGCACACACCCCCAACAGGGTCTCAATACCACATTCAATTTCCAGCTTCATCAAGCCCCTGATCATGTCTGTATGGTTAAAGTCATCTCCAGAAACAAATCCAAAACCTTCCCAGGCAGGTCAGTCTCACAGAGAGGGACAATTTGCTACTGTTTCCCCTCCTGGCCTTTTAATAAAGTAGATTTATAGTAAGGTATCTTACAAGGGATGAAGAGGATTCATTTCAAAATGATAAAGGGATCAAGTCACCAGGATGATATTTTAAACATTCGTGAACTTAATGAATGTGCTTCAAAATACAAGGAAAAAAAACTGCAAGAGATAGATAAATCCAAAATTATAGTACAAGATGTTTTTTCACTGTTCTCTCAGTACTTGATAGACCAAGTAGACAGAAAATCACTAAGATATGGAATACTAGCATAATACTATTGACAAACTGACATATATACATTGTTCCAGGCAAAAACATCAGTATACATATTCTTCTCAACAGCATAGAGAACACTTGCCAGACCATATTCTGGGCTATAAAACAAGTCTCAATCAATTTAAAATTATTTAAGTCATATATGTTCTCTGATTACAGTTTTGCTAAATTAGATATCAATAACAGCAAGGTAGTTGGAAAAAACACAAATATTTCTAAGTTACATGAACATTTCAAAATATTCCATGAGGTAAAGAAAAAATGAAAAAGGAAATTAAGAAATACTTTGAAGTAACTGAAAATAAAAGCACAACATGTGAAAATTTGTGGACTGTAGCTAAAGCAGTATTAAGAAGAAAATTTATTAACACTAAATATATTATAAAACATTAAAGTCTCAACTCAATGACCTTATTTTTCTACTTAGAAAAAGAGAAATTTCACACGAAATAAGCAGGAGTAAAGAAATAATAAAAAATATAAATCAATGAAACAGAAAAATAATAAACAGAAACTGGGCTCTTTGGGATCAATAAAATTAAACTTCTAGCCAGACTAAACACAAAAGGGAGAAGACAAATTACCAATATCAAGAATGAGAGAGAGGACATTGTTATTAATTTTATAGTTATTTTTAAAAATAAAATACTAATCTGAACCGATGCCAATAAGGGTGACAACTTAGATAAAATGACAGTTCCTAGAAAGACAAAAAATTAGTAAAGCTCACAAAAGAAGAAACAGATGGTCTGATATGATTAATATCAGATAACTATCTATTAAAGAATTTGAATTTGTAATTTAAAATTTTTTCATGAGGAAAACTCCAATTCCATATGGCTTAATTGATTAATTCTAATAAATATTTAAGAAACAAGTAAATAACAAATCTATACAACTTCTAGTAGAAAGTTGAAGAGGAAAGAGTAGATTTCATCTAATTTTTTTGAATTCAGCATTACTCTAGTGTACAACCCTTTTGAAAGACAGGAAATTTCTTTTTTAAAAATAATTATTTATTTTTCCTATTTATTATGATTTAATTTGCTACAGGGCATGCACACTCACCAGAGAGATAAAGACAGAGAGAAAGAGAGGGAAAGTGAGAAAGTAAGCTGTCAGGTCTAGGACTTGAACCACAGTCAGCCCTGTGGGAGGGAGTTCAACACCTTAACCACTATACCACCTGCTGGCCCAAGGCAATTTCTTAAAAAGCTAAATATGGGGCCAGCCTGTGCTGTGGTGATTAAAGCAGATGAACCTCACAGGCCAATTGCACAGTTCATGACCCAGACCTGGCAGCTTGAGAAACATGCTGTGTATGTGTGCATGCATGCCCAGAATCTGGAAAGGAGGAAAGAATAGGGGAGAAAAGATATGGCCATGACTATTCCCCATAAGGGGTGCTTTCTCACTTTCCCTCTCTCCACACCCTATGGAAAATTTTTAAAAAAAGAAAACTAAATATGTGCCCACCTTATGACTCAGCCATTTTACTCCTGGGTATTGATATTTACCCAAGAGAAATCAAAGCACATATACATACGAAGTCTTAAACACAAATGTTCATACCCCAAATGATTGATAGAAATAACTCAAATGTCCACCAACAAGTGAACAAATAAACAAATTATGGCTAATGCATACAACTGAATACTAAGTAATAAAAATGAATGAGCTACTGAAATACATAAAATGAAAGAATCCAAAAGCAATTATGCTAATTGAAAGATACCACCCCCACCAAAGAGTGCCCGGTACATGATTATATAAAACTCTAAGGAATGCAAACTGTTATGACAACAAGTAGACCAGTGGTTGCTTTGGCATGATGAAGGCAGCACTACTCACACAGACAGAGAAATTTCGTGGGGGTGTTGGATATGTGATTATCTTGATTGTGGTAATGCTTTCACTGGTGTATGTATATGCCAAAACTCATGTGCAGCTTTTTGCCTATCAACTTCACCCCAGATGCTGTTTAAAAAATATCCTTTGGTTGGGAACCAGCAGTTAGCGTAATGGCTGTGTCGCTGGATTCCCACGTAGTCGACCGTGGTTCGCGTACCGGACCCGGTGGCTTAAAACTCACGCCGGGCGCGTGTGCGTGCGTGCCCAAGATCCCAAGAGGAGAATGGAGGAGAAGGGATTGCGGCGTGACCATCCCCCCTGGGGGGTGATTTCTCGCTTTCTGTCTCTATGTCTCTCTCTGTCTGTCTGGCGAGCGCACGCGCCCTATAGCGAAAATCTCTCAAAAAAAAAAATATCCTTTGGTGAGTTGAAGTGAAATATTATTTGTGAAAGAGGCACACCTTCAACATTTCCTTTTTAAAGAAAATATGTAAGTTATGATGTCTGGTTAAATACTAACAAAGATCAAACTAAGTTCCCAAAGCATGGGATCTTTGAAATGATCACAATTCACAAGCAGATAATTTGAAAATGAAGATTCAGAGGTCAAAATAACAAAGTGGAAATTAAATGATGTTGAACAACGAGATGATTCTTATACCTTAGCTATGAAATTGAGGGTCTCTTATCTAAAGATCATCACAGAAGAGGTGACTCTGGGTCATGCCCAGCCATAAAAGACTCTTGCTTACCCTGAAACAAGGAAATGTAGGAATCTTCCTTCAGTTCACTTCCTTCAGCACTTCTTGCCCATCCCCTCATTTTCTTTTAATTTCCACACTTCTATCCAAGATCAAGTGAGTCTGCCAACCCAATTATTTCTCCTCTATTTCTCTCTCCTTTCCAGATTCTGGGTATGCATGTGCACATACATGCCCAGCGTGTTTCTCAAGTTGCCAGGTCTGGGTCACGTGCTATGTGGTTGGCCCATGGGATTCATCCACTTTAACTGCCACAGTATGGGATGGCCCCATATTTAGCTTCAGTACCATATCCCAGCTTTCATGACGAAATGAGCAAGGCCCAGAGGCAGCCTCAAAAATAGTAACTTTTCTCAATCATCATTGCTACAATCCTGGAGATATCAGCTACCAAATGCTGGGGTGTGGATTTAAGTCCCCCTCTTCTTGCTTTCTCTCTTCTACATGCTGCTTCAGTGAAGATCTGAGCTTCTTGGACAGGGGAA